>NC_139521.1:3523371-3608371 GCF_947247035.1 Vipera ursinii | reverse complement strand
AATAATAATAATAATAATAATAATAATAACAACAACAACAACAACAATAACAATAACAATAACAATAATAATGTTGGAAGGGACCTTGGAGGTCATCTAGTCCAACCCCCTGCTAAGGCAGGAAACCTTATACCATTTCAGGCAAATGGCTGTCCAGTCTCTTCTTAAAAACCTCCAGTGATGGAGGGAAGCCATCCATCGGTTAATTGGTCTCACTTACTTCTAGGTTGGTCCTCTCCTTGATTAGTTCCCATTCATTGCTTCTTGTCCAGCCTTCAGGTGGCTTGGAAAATAGGTTTCAATCAGAAGAGAGCCGGAAGGGTCCTTGGAGGTCATCTAGTCCAACCCCTGCTCAGGCAGGAAACCTTATACCATTTCAGGCAAATGGCTGTCCAGTCTCTTCTTAAAAACTTCCAGGGTTGGAGCATTCACCACTTCTGGAGGCAGGTTGTTCCACTGGATAATTGTCCTCACTGTCAGGAAGTTTCTCCTTAGTTCTAGGTTGCTTCTCTCCTTGGTGAGTTTCCATCCGTTGCTTCTTCTCCTGCCTTCAGGGGCTTTCTTCTTTCTTCCAATGTTGCGCCACCAAAAGTCTGGCTGCCGTTATTAAGTGTAACATTAATTTAGTTTCTATAACAGTACAATCCGGAATAATCCCCAATAAGAATAGCTGCGGAGTAAATCTTATTTTTTTTCTTAAAGACTTTCTGAAAAATCCACCCTATTTTTATCCAAAAGGCTTTAACATTTTTACATGTCCACCGTATATGATAATAAGTTGCCTCTTCACTACCACATCTCCAACACTTAGGTAGGTGGTTGATTTGGATAGGAATAATTTTTACAATGATAGAAGTGTTATTATAATTACTTTAGTTTTGTTATAAGGGAGTTAAAGGGTGGAAGGTTTGTTAACATAATAGATATTTAGCATATGTTTGCATAAGATTGCTATATGTAATACCCTGTATTCTGCTTTGGGAAGTCCGGGGGTGGGGGGGGAGGGAAGGGGGGAGGGTTGATGGGGAGGGGGGGTTATTATTAAAAATTTTGTAAAACTTTTCAATTAAAAAAAACAAAAACTAAGATGACTAAAGGCCTGGAGACTAAAACATAGGAAGAAGGGTTGCAGGATTTGGGTATGTCCGGTCTAGAGGAACAAAGGACTGGGTGGGACATGATAGCAAGGTTCCATGACTGCTATCACCTCATATCTGCACCTTCATACTTAAGAATGGCAGGCAGCTGTAAGGACTCAGACAAGCAGACGAGACAACCTTACACAAAGTTATTCTCATTAGACCACAGAACCTCGAACCGTAGAGTTGGAAGAGGCCTCGGGAGGTCTTCTAGTCTAACCCTCCCTCCCCCCCCCCCGCTTGAGCAGGAGACCCTCTACCAGGGGTAGACAACCTTGGCTCTTTTATGACTCATGGACTTCAACTCCCAGAATTCCTGAGCCAGCATGGGGGAAACTATGACTCTTTTATGACTCGTGGACTTCAACTCCCAGAATTCCTGAGCCAGCCATGCTGAGGGGAAAGGGAGAGGTTTCCAAGCTGAGCCATGCTGGCTCAGGAATTCTGGGAGTTGAAGTCCACAAGTCATAAAAGGGCCAAGGTTGCCTACCCCTGGTATAAACTAATAAAGTCTACATCCATTAACATTAATTATGCTTTCATATCTTCCTCTAACTCAGGGGTCTTCAAACTTGGCCCTTATATGACTCGTGGACTTCAACTCCCAGAATTCCTGAGCCAGCCATGCTGAGGGGAAAGGGAGAGGTTTCCAATCTGAGCCATGCTGGCTCAGGAATTCTGGGAGTTGAAGTCCACGAGTCATAAAAGAGCCAATTTTGAAGACCCTTAGGGGAACATATGAAAGCATAATTAATGTTAATTAATGTAGACTTTATTAGTTTAGAGCAGGGGTAGGCAACCGTGGCTCTTTTATGACTCGTGGACTTCAACTCCCAGAATTCCTGAGCTAGCATGGGGGAACTATGGCCCCTTCATGACTCGTGGACTTCAACTCCCAGAATTCCTGAGCCAGCCATGCTGAGGGGAAAGGGAGAGGTTTCCAAGCTGAGCCATGCTGGCTCAGGAATTCTGGGAGTTGAAGTCCACAAGTCATAAAAGAGCCAAGGTTGCCTACCCCTGCCCTATACCATTTCGGATAAAAAGATACCTCCAGTTGGGCCCTAAGCAAATGTTTTTTAAAACAAATTAAAAAGGGGCTGTTGCTAGTTCATTTCACTTCACTGAATAGCACCGAGACGTTTTTGCAATGTCTAGTTTTTAATGTGGTCATGTAAAGTCAGGGATTGGCGGTTCACCGCTGGGAAATGAACTGTCTATCAAAGCTTGTATTTAAGGTGTGGCTGACAGCCTGGAGGATGTTGGGGAAACGGGCTCTTGAATCACCAACCCTCAAAATTCGGTGCTATGATCAGAGAAAGGCTGAATAAGTCATGTTCACTGTTACGTAAGCGGACTGAATTCAGCTGTTCTTATAATTCAGGGTTTACCCCCACACACACACAATTCTGCTGCTTGTGGTGAGTTCGTGCACAATTGCTCACATTTCAGTTCTTAAATGTTCGTGAATGGCCGAATGTTAAATGTCGCGTTCTTATGTTCCAATTTTGCCTTGCAAAGGGAATGTATTCATGGTTGGTCTGTTGAACCGTGTAAGTGATTTTTTTTTAATTTGGAAAAAAAATAAAACCCCTCTCTGGCTGACAAAAATGGTACAGAACGTTTTAGCTTGCTCAGAAGAAGAAGAAGAAAAAGACTGCAGCGGTTGTGATCCAAACACACACGGGATAAACAGCAGATCCAGCCGCGGAAAATTGTTCTCCTATTTGTTAAGTGATTTGAACAGACTTGACAGGCGAGAAGAACAAACCCTGAAGTCATGTAAAATGCAAAAGGAATCCATGGTGAGGACACACCAAGATTGCTTTGGAGACACAAGACAGGACGACTTTGGCATTAATCCCCTTCAAGTTTTCAGAACACGAAATTTGAAGGCCAAGAATTAAAACAGAACACCACCAACAACAAAAAAAGACTTAAAATAAGGGCATGCACAAAACAGAGAATGCATTTTCTTTCAAAACTTAAGCTGTTTCTGGAAAGTTTGGAGCTGGCCCATGTGAAACCGAGCCCAGAATAAATGGCCTACTCAGGTTCAGACAATCCATAAACCCCCCAAGGGTTTTGGATGTCCTGGTGTGGAAAGAGATGGGATTCAGAATGAGCCTCTTTTGGCACAAGGACATCCTGGCAAAACATAGGACAGATATCTGCTCCGTGTTATCTACAATTCACCTGCCTTACCAACAACCAGCCCAGTCAATTTGCAGTGGACTCAAAAAAGTGGGTCACAACCATGTGATCTGCAGCTAGAATAGAATAGAATAGAATAGAATAGAATAGAATAGAATAGAATAGAATAGAATAGAATGGAATAGAATGGAATGGAATGGAATGGAATGGAATGGAATGGAATGGAATGGAATGGAATGGAATGGAATGGAATGGAATGGAATAGACTAGAATAGAATGGAATGGAATGGAATGGAATGGAATGGAATGGAATGGAATGGAATGGAATGGAATGGAACGGAATGGAACGGAATGGAATGGAATAGATATTGGAGAATAGAACAGAATAGAATAGAATAGAATAGAATAGAATAGAATAGAATAGAATAGAATAGAACGGAACGGAACGGAATGGAACGGAACGGAATGGAATGGAATGGAATGGAATGGAACGGAACGGAACGGAATAGAATGGAACGGAATGGAATGGAATAGATATTGGAGAATAGAATGGAATGGAATGGAATGGAATGGAATGGAATGGAATGGAATGGAGCGGAGCGGAACGGAGCAGAACGGAACGGAACGGAACGAAACGAAACGAAATGGAACGGAACGGAACGGAACGGAACGGAACAGAACAGAACAGAACAGAATAGAATAGAATAGAATAGAATAGAATAGAATAGAAACAGAGTTGGAAGGGACCTTGGAGGTCATCTAGTCCAATCCCCTGCTCAGGCAGGAAACCCTATACCATTTCAGACAAATGGCTGTCCAGTCTCTTCTTCAAAACTTCCAGTGTTGGAGCACCCACAGCTTCTGGAGGCAGGTGGTTCCACTGGTTAATTGTTCTAAGTGTCAGGAAGTTTCTCCTTAGTTCTAGGTTGCTTCTCTCCTTGACTAGTTTCCATCTGCTGCTTCTTGTCCTGCCTTCGGGTGCTTTGGAGGATAGCTTGACTCCCTCTTCTTTGGGGCAGCCCCTGAGATCCTGGAAGACTGCTATCCTGTCGCCCCTGGTCCTTCTCTTCATTAAACTAGACACACACAATTCCAGCAACCGTTCTTCTTATGTTTTAGTCTCCAGTCCCCTGATCATCTTGGTTGCTCTTCTCTGCACTAGTCTCAACATCTTTTTTTACATTGGGGTGACCAAAACTGAAGGACAGTAGTGGCTGCCATCTTGTTTTGACCCCTCCCTGTGGACTCGTGGAGCCCAGTATTTAGAACTTCCCCTGCAAATTCCTTTTCCACCGAGAGTGGAAGGATGGATGGTTCTTCCCCGGTTCAAACTCAGAAAGAGCGCCCCACCAGCCCAACTGCAGCCCAGACTGGAGAGGCAGCCGTGAGGAGTCACTTCTGGTGAGGACAGCCAAGGATTGTGTCTCGGGTGACAGAGGGGGGGGCAGTTCTAGATGACTTCAACCTCCCACCACTGGCTGTCTCTGGGCAGGTTGCTGCCAGCAATCTGGGAAATGAAAGGGTGGTCCTCAGTCTTCTTCCAGGAGTAGTTTCAGAGACCTCAGTTAAGGAAAGGAGATAAGGTAGGATAACCTTTGTTGTGATTTATTACTGTGAGGACCCTGGCCCACATTACAAATGAAATTCTGTTGCCTGCTCTCATAACACAAACACATGCTATGTCTGTCTGTCTATAATCTAATCTAATCTAATCTATCTATCTATCTATCTATCTATCTATCTATCTATCTATCTGTATCTGTCTATCTGTCTGTCATCTATCTATCTATCTATCTATCTATCTATCTATCTATCATCTAATCTATATCTATCAATCATCAAATCCATCTATCTATTATCTAATCTATCATCTAATCTATCAATAATTTAATCTATCTATCAAACATCTAATCTATCATCTAATCTATCTATCATCATCTTCTAATTATCTATCTATCATCTAATCTATCAATCATCCTATCTATCTATCTATCTATCTATCTATCTATCTATCTATCTATCTATCTATCTATCTATCAATCTATCATCTTATCTATCATCTATCTATCATCTAATCCAGGGGTCCCCAAACCCTGGTCTGTGGACTAATAGCTACCTACATAAATATACATACATAAATATACATACATACACACACACACACGTACGTACACACACACACACATACGCACACACACACACATATACGTATTATAAATATAGAGAGGCTGAATCATGATCAAAATTCAGACGTTTGGCAACTGGCTCGTATTTACGACCATGCCGGCACTCCCCACCCTCGGGGGGTGGGTGGGTGAGGGGGCTCACGTGATCCCCTTTTTTCAGCCTTCTGAGAAGCAAAACCGAAGGGCGAAGCCCCATTCCCTTAAGAACCGGGTTGACTAAGCTGATGACTGCCGTGATTCGCTTAACAACCGAGGCAAGGGAGGCCGCAAAACGGGGCAAAAGCCACTTAACAAACGCTCCGCTTCGCAACACGCATTTGAGGCTCCGCTGCGGTCTTAAGCGAAGGGCTGCCTGCCTGCCTTTAAGCCCGGCCATCTGCTTGCCCTGCTTTTTCTAATTAGCTCAGCCCAAAGAGCCCCATCCGTGTTCACAGCCAGGCAGCCGTGGGGAGGGGGGGGCCCTTGCGCCGAGGCAGCTGTGAAATGCAACGGGGGGAAAAACGCTTTCGGAGTGCCGAAAGGGCTAATCAGCCTGATGGAAGTCACTTCCTGACAAACCGAGAATTCCTGGGACGATAATTAAGAGTCAGGTTTCCACCAAAGGGCCAGGCTAAGCAGAAGGGGTCGTAAATCAATAGGAGCAGCCTTTATCAGAGAACTGGATTTAATTATTCCATGTTCAACATGCACTAAATGCTTCCATTAAGCCCTGATTCCAATCAACACCACCCCGACGGGGCTCAGGGCTGGCCGGAGGGAGCTGGGACCTCCTGCGTCCCCTGCCGTGACCCCTTGCAAGTGGCACCCAGTGGCAGGTGTCTACGGATGTTCTCCATCCTCCAGGTCAGGGTTGTCCCAAATGTGCTTTTTTCAGGAGGCAACTGGACTTGCTGGTTTTTCCTTTGAAGACGTTTCGCTTCTCATTCCAGAAGCTTCCTCAGCTTCTGACTGGATGGTGGAGGAACGGAAGGATTTATACTCCTTGCAGACAGCTGGTCGTTCGCCTCCTTTTAGAGAGTCGTTGAGGCCACACGGAGGTTTTTCTGTGTCCCCAGTTGTCCCACAGGGGTTTTTTCAAGAGGCAAATGGACTTTCCTGATTTTCTTTGAAGAGGTTTCGCTTCTCATCCCAGAAGCTTCTCCAGCTCTGACTGGATGGTGGGGGAATGGGAGGATTTATACTCCTTGCAGACAGCTGGTCGTTTGCATGCTTTGTGGAAAAATCCTGACATATTGGAAGACTGCTATCACGTCACCCCCGGTCCTTCTCTTCAATTCCTGCAACCGTTCTTCACAGATTTTAGCCTCCAGTCTCCTAAAATCTATGGAGCTCCGGGTTGAACTGAATATGGAGCATCAGGGGCGCCATAAAACCAGTCACTCAGTGCAAAGACCCATCTCCCTTAGAAATCTGGAAAAAGATGGAAGGAAAAAGAAGAAGATGACCAGTATCAAGACTGAGTTACAATGGCTGTAGGTGCCTTGCTGGAAGACCTGAAGGACTTTGTGGTCACTAGGAGATCATATCAGTTCTACCGTGATAACTTTATAAAAAAAGAAGTCTCTGAGGTTGAATGCATTTCTTGAAGAATAGGATAGGATAGGATAGGATAGAATAGAATAGAATAGAATAGAATAGAATAGAATAGAATAGAATAGAATAGAATAGAATAGAATAGAATAGAATAGAATAGAATAGAATAGAATAGAATTAGAAAAACAGAATAGAACAGAACAGAATAGAATCGTAATAAATAGAATCATAATGGAAAAGAATCAGAATAGAATAGAATAGAATAGAATAGAATAGAATAGAATAGAATAGAATAGAATAGAATAGAACAGAACAGAACAGAACAGCATAGCATAGAATAGAATAGAATAGAATAGAATAGAATAGAATAGAATAGAATAGAATAGAATAGAATAGAATAAGAAAATGATAGAATAGAGTAGAGTAGAGTAGAGTAGAGTAGAGTAGAGTAGAGTAGAAATTCTTCATTCGCCAAGTGTATTTGGACACACAAGGAATTTGTCTCCAGTGCACAACCTCTCAGTGTACATACAAACAGCAAGATCATAGGTCATAAACCATAAATTATGCTTTACATTTTAGATAGATAGATAGATAGATAGATAGATAGATAGATAGATAGATAGATAGATAGATAGATAGATAGATAGATAGATAGAGATAGATAGATAGATATAGATATAGATATAGATATAGATATAGATATAGATATAGATATAGATATAGATATAGATATATAGATATATAGATAATCATATATATTACATAATATATGTATAATATATATGATCTATATATCAGTATAAATCATGGAAGCAACAGTATGGTTTTAAAAGCCTCTGGGGAACTCCATAACAATTGGATTTTTATTTTTCCTTTATTTTATTTTGCTTGTTTTGTCATGCCTGTACTGTTTTATCTATCTATACGTGAGGATTCATGATTGCTTTATGCAAATGTCAAAGCTGCGCTTATTAATTAAAAATACAGCCGTGGAGAAACAGCGCACGCATTTCACCACAAAGCCGAAGCCACGTGTTGCAAATGGACTGAACAGTCTTTCAGATCAATAGCTCACTGTGGGGAAGAGTGTTCATAATTGACCGAGGACACATATGTCACAGTAAAAGGTGAAAGATCATATCAATACGATCACGCAGGATCATGGCCTTTCACAAGAGACAAAATGATAATGGGACTGTCTGATTAACTATGCAAAGTCACCGTTAATGCTACACGGTATCGATAATCCGGAATAAATCACAGTTGTTATATCTGTAGTGCATCGACTAAAAAAACCACAAACCTTTTAAAAATTGTTCAGCTGCTTCATACATTGTTCTTCGAAATGTTTTCCAGTTTGTTCTCTATTTTGGTTGAATCCGTAAACGCTGCAGTTCATCTGAACGCGGGCTCTTGTGTAGAAGAAAATTGATACCACATTTCGTTCTTTTTCCCTGTTCGGTGGAAACTTCTGGGAAAAGTGTAAAATTTGAAAATGCCTGAAGATTCTTGTCAAGAACCTTTTGAAACCACAATGTTTCCATGGGGAAGAAAAACAGAAATGAAGTAGATTCCTCCGCAACAAAATTGTCATTTGTGACCGCTTATTTCTTCAGATTTCCCCTAGAACCTTTTTTGAGGAACGTCCCTGAGTGGGAGAATATGTTTAACTCTTTATGGTATAGAAACTCTGAAACTCAGGGTTACACATCTTTGCACAACATTTTTGAATCTACACCTAAAGAGTAACATTTGAGAATCATGATAAGAGCTGGACAATATCACAGGGTCACCTAAGGGATGACATGATAGCAGTAGCATTGATGATGTTACCTAGTTGGGTAATAATAATAATAATAATAATAATAATAATAATAATAATAATAATAATAATAATAATAATAATAAAAGTTGGAAGGGACCTTGGAGGTCATCTAGTCCAACCCCCTGCTCAGGCAGGAAACCTTATACCATTTCAGGCAAATGGCTGTCCAGTCTCTTCTTTAAAAACTCCAGTGTTGGAGCATTCGCCACCTCTGGAGGCAGGTTGTTCCACTGGTTAATTGTTCTCACTGTCAGGAAGTTTCTCCTTAGTTCTAGGTTGCTTCTCTCCTTGACTAGTTTCCATCCGTTCCTTGATGTGATGAAATGTCTGCAAGAAAACAAGCAAGCACCAAGGACCCCACAGTTCTTTACTTCTTTCCCCCCCCCTCCTCCTCCCCCTCCTCCTTTCCACCAGCTCCACTCTCTTCTAGCACTGATGATGTTACCTAGTTGGGTAATGAAACGTCTGCAAGAAAAAAAGCAAGCTCAGAGAGCATCAAGGACCCCACAATCCTCCTCCTTCTCCTCCTCCTCCTCCTCCTCCTCCTCCTATTTGCAAACCCCTTCCCTTTTAGCACTGATGATGTTACCTAGTTTGCATAAGGAAACATCTGCAAGAAAACATCTCAAAGCTCAGAGAGCGCCAAGGACCCCTCATGAGCTGCAAATATTCTCCTTTATTATGATAGCAGTTTTCCAGCGTTTGAGGGGCTGCCACAAAGAAGACGGGGGGGGGGGTCAACTTATTATCCAAAGAACCAGAAAGCAAGACAAGAAGCAACGGATGGAAACTAACCAAGGAGAGAAGCAACCTGGAACTAAGGAGCAATTTCCTAACAGTGAGAACAATTAACCAGTGGAACAGCTTGCCACCAGAAATCGTGGGCGCTCCATCACTGGGAGGTTTTTAAGAAGAGACTGGACAGCCACTGGTCTGAAATGGTATAGGTTCTCCTGCTTGAGCAGGAGGTTGGACTAGAAGACCTCCAAGGTCCCTTCCGGCTGTATTCTGATTGAATCCAAGGGAAGAGGAACCCCCCCCCCACTTCGCTGCCAACCCCCTTTCCCAGCATTTTCTCTGAGATCCCCCTCTGCTCCACTAGAGGGCGCCCGCCTTCCGGGAAACACACCTGGCAGCTGACAAGGTGGCTTTGCCTTCAAACTCTTGATCTTCCTTCTTCATCCTCTCCTCCGGTCCATCTGCTGAGAGCATCTTCTGGGACTTGGCTGAGTTGGTGCAGCTTTTCACACAGACCACGTACAGCATTGTCCAGACTGTTCTTCTCACCCAGGTTCATTTCAGCCAGACGAAACCTGTTCCTCAGCCCAGAGCTAGCAACATTAAGCCATCAGGGGTCCAGATCCCAACGAGGAGGTTGAAAAGTCGTCATACGGAGCCAAGGGAAAAGTCAGTGGAGGGATGAAAACAATCATCGTGTGATTGGGGTGATGACGTTTGGTGAGGCAGCCGCAGAACCCCCCTGGACAGCTAAAGATTTACTGGCGAGTGAACTTTACTTTCTGAGCCACGCAAGAATAAAATGACTTCTGTGATTGCGTTCCAGCACAGGTCGGGCCTCACCCTGAATACTTAGAAGTTGATGAAGAGTTTAGCTGAACTTGTTCCAAGCTGAATCCAACTGGAAAAATATGTGAGAGAAGTGTTGTGGTTAAGGCACCAGGCTTAAAACTGGGAGACGGTGAGTTCTAGTCCTGCCTTAGGCATGAAAGCCGGCTGGGTGACTTTGGGCCAATCACCAGGAGACGGTGAGTTCTAATCCCGCCTCAGGCATGAAAGTTGGTTGGGTGACTTTGGGCCAATCACCAGGAGATGGTGAGTTCTAGTCCTGCCTCAGGCATGAAAGCCAGCTGGGTCACTTTGGGCCAATCACCAGGAGATGGTGAGTTCTAGTCCTGCCTTAGGCATGAAAGCCAGGTGGATGATTTTGGGCCAATCACCAGGAGACAGTGAGTTCTAGTCCCACCTCAGGCATGAAAGATTGCTGGGTGACTGGCCCAATCATCAGGAGATGGTGAGTTCTAGTCTCTCCTCAGGCATTAAAGCTGGCTGGGTGACTTTGGCCCAATCACCAGGAGATGGTGAGTTCTAGTCCCGCCTCAGGCATGAAAGTTGGTTGGGTGACTTTGGGCCAATCACCAGGAGACGGTGAGTTCTAGTCCCGCCTCAAGGCATGAAAGTTAGTTGGGTGACTTTGGGCCAATCACCAGGAGATGGTGAGTTCTAGTCCTGCCTCAGGCATGAAAGCCAGGTGGGTGATTTTGGGCCAATCACCAGGAGACAGTGAGTTCTAGTCCCACCTCAGGCATGAAAGATTGCTGGGTGACTTTGGCCCAATCACCAGGAGATGGTGAGTTCTAGACCCGCCTCAGGCATGAAAGATGGCTGGGTGACTTTGGGCCAATCACCAGGAGACGGTGAGTTCTAGTCTCTCCTCAGGCATGAAAGCCGGCTGGGTGACTTTGGGCCAATCACCAAGAGACGGTGAGTTCTAATCCCGCCTCAAGGCATGAAAGATGGCTGGGTGACTTTGGGCCAATCACCAGGAGATGGTGAGTTCTAGTCTCTCCTCAGGCATGAAAGCCAGCTGGGTCACTTTGGGCCAATCACCAGGAGATGGCGAGTTCTAGTCCTGCCTCAGGCATGAAAGCCAGCTGGGTCACTTTGGGCCAATCACCAGGAGACGGTGAGTTCTAGTCCCGCCTCAGGCATGAAAGATGGCTGGGTCACTTTGGCCCAATCACCAGGAGATGGTGAGTTCTAGTTCCAACTTAGGCATGAAAGTCGGCTGGGTGATCTTGGTCCAATCCCCAGGAGACGGTGAGTAAAATGGGGCAAAACCCACTTAGCAACCTAAATTAAGCCTTGCCTTTGAAGTGGCTGAGCAGCGTGCAAGGCGATAACCAAAAAAGCTGGGTGCAAAATGGTCCTTCCGCCGTGTCTGTCGTGTCCTTTTCTTCCAAGCCACCTCAGCTAGCAGCAAACCATCATTTATGACTGGCGTGGGCAATTATGGAGGACAGAAAGGCTTCAATAATAGATAGCAACCATCAATAATTCACCCAGCTGGTCTAAATCGAAGGATGCTGTTCGGCACCTCGGACGACTGAACTGGAAAATAACGGCACCGACAGACACCGGATTGGCTCCTGCAGGTCACGTGACCCGGAAGTCCTGAGCAATTGGCAAAGACCAAGTCTGACCAAGTGTCTGGTCCATGGGGTGAAAGAGCTTCGGGATGGCCACCCCAAAAAAAGCCACTCTTTCTCTTCCTTTTATTTATTTATTTGGCCCTTCTGGTTACAAGTAGAGGATGCATCCAGACCTACCTGCGCAGATAGTCCTCAATTTACAACGGTCCGTTTAGGGACCGTTCAGTTACCGAGGTGCTAAAAAAAGTGACTTAGGACCGTTCTTTTCACACTTACGGCCGTGGCAGCCTCCCCGCGGTCACATAATCAAAATTCAGATGCTTGGCAACTGGCTCGTACTTATGACGGTCGCAGCGTGTCCCGGGGGTCACATGATCGCCTTTGGCGGCCTTCTGATGAGCAATCTCAATGGGGGAAGCCAGATTTGCTTAATAACCGGGTTACTAACTAAACAGCTGCAGTGACTCACTTAACAACCATTGCAGAATGGGGCAAAACTCACTTAACCAATGTCTCACTTAGCAACAGACATGTTGGGCTCGGCTGTGGTCGTAAGTCAGGGACTACTTCTGCACGTGTGACGCAAGGCTGGCAGGCTTTAAGATGAGATTTCCACTTGGGCGTCAAAACAGAGCAGCTGGCCATGCCAGAGCTAAGAATTATTATTTGGACCTCTGAAAACTTAAGATGCTCTTTGGGTTCTTTAGTCCCCCCCAAAAGTTCCCCCAAAGTTCCCCCAAAGTTCATCAGCCACAAAATCTTGAAATGTGGGAGTGGGTTGCCTTTCCAGCCTTGCCCGAATCCAGTCCACCAGCCCTGAAAAATCTCCAGGAGGAGATCCACAGATTGTGTCCCATTCCTCTTATTTTCCTAATAAATGTATTTGGCTTGGAGAAGCAGAGGAACTCAAATTCTAGGCGGCCCTAGAAGTGATGGAAGTTGAGCATGCTGCTGACCTTGGTGGACCTGGTGAGCTGGAGCCTGGAGTCCCAGTGGACCATCACTTAAACACGAGCCAGTCGTGGGCGGCGGCAGCCACAAAAGCTAACGCAATCCTTGGTGGCATAAACAGAGGCATAGAATCAAAATCACAGGAAGCATTAGTACCGCTTTACAAAGCCTTAGTAAGCCCCCACCCCCCCGGAATGTTGTTGTTGTTGTTAGCTGCCAAGTCGTGTCCGACCCATCACAACCCTATGGACAACGTTCCTCCAGGCCTTCCTGTCCTCTACCATCTTCTCGAGTCCATTTAAGGTCACGCCTCCTGCTTCAGTGACTCCATCCAGCCACCTCATTCTCTGTCGTCCCCTTCTTCTCTTGCCCTCAATCTTTCCCAGCATTAGGCTCTTCTCCAGTGAGTCCTTCTTTCTCATTAGGTGGCCAAAGGATTTGAGTTTTAGCTTCAGGATCTGGCCTTCTAAAGAGCAGTCAGGGTGGATCTCCTCTAGGACTGACCGGTTTGATGGCCTTGCAGTCCAAGGGACTCGCAGGAGTCTTCTCCAGCACCATAGTTCAAAGGCCTCCATTCTTTGGCGCTCAGCCTTTTTTATGGTCCAGCTTTCACTGCCATACATTGCAACTGGGAAGACCACGGCCTTGACTATACGCACTTTCCCCACTGGAAAGAGCAACTAGGATGATTAAAGGCCTGGAGACTCAAACGTGCAAAGAACAATTGCAGGAACTGGGTACGGCCAGTCTAGAGAGAAAAAGGATTAGGGGTGACAGGATAGCAGCCTTCCAATATCTCAGGGGTTGCCCCGAAGAAGAGGGAGTCAAGCTGTTCTCCAAAGCACCTGACGGCAGGACGAGAAGCAACGGAGGGAAACTCACCAAGGAGAGAAGCAACCTAGAACGAAGGAGAAACTTATTCAATATTAGATATTTGCTGACTCTTCCTTCTTCTCTTGTCTTGAACACAGAGCTCTGTGGGTCTTCTCCAGTCACTGGGATGTCACTCCAGTTCTGCAGGATTTCTCAAAGCCAGTGCCTAAATGGACAATAAACATATGGCTTCAGAGCAGAGATCTAAGCTTATGAAACTTAAGAGTGTGAAGAAAAATATGCTTGCCACAGAAGCTGGTGTGTAGCTTTAGTGTGGCTCCTGCGGCAGACACGTGTCTCCAGGCCCTGAAACATGAATGACTGTGGCCTAGAACTGCAGAAGGGAGAGGCCAACTGATGGGTCAAGAATGGTGTGGAAAGCAGGAAGAGGAGAAAAAAAAAGTTAGACACTTAACGTCTACCCCAATTGCTGTACCTGGAACATCTTACATTTTAAGGAGATACCTGGTTGATACCTAGGATGCTGGCAGCAACCCGTGTCAACCATTAGTGCCAGTCAATTTGAGTCTTCAGTTGACTGAGTTTCATGTTTTATGAATACAAGTTGTAAATAATAATAATAATAATAATAATAATAATAATAATAATAATAATAATAATAATGATGGAAGGGACCTTGGAGGTCATCTAGTCCAACCCCCTGCCCAGGCAGGAAACCCTATACCATTTCAGAAAAATGGCTGTCCAGTCTCTTCTTAAAAACTTCCAGTGTTGGAGCGTTCGCAGCTTCTGGAGGCAAGTTGGTTAATTGTTCTAACTGTCAGGAAGTTTCTCCTTAGTTCTAGGTTGCTTCTCTCCTTGACTAGTTTCCATCCGTTGCTTCTTGTCCTGCTTTCAGGTGCTTTGGAGAATAGCTTGACTCCCTCTTCTTTGGGGCAGCCCCTGAGATACTGGA
Source organism: Vipera ursinii (assembly GCF_947247035.1). Lineage (NCBI taxonomy): Eukaryota > Metazoa > Chordata > Lepidosauria > Squamata > Viperidae > Vipera > Vipera ursinii. The sequence goes on along the minus strand of NC_139521.1, from coordinate 3,593,624 downwards.
ATGCTGCTATCATGTCACCCCTCGTCCTTCTCTTCGTTAAACTAGACATACCCAATTCCAGCAACCGTTCCTTAAATGTTTTAGCCTCCAGTCCCCCGATCATCTTCGTTGCTCTTCTCTGCACTCTTTCCAGAGTCTCAACCTCTTTTTTTTACATCGTGGGGACCAACACTGGACGCAGCATTCCAAGTGTGGCCTTACAAGGCCTTGTAAAGTGGTATTAATACTTCACGTGATCTTGATTGGCTTGATCTGAGGCGTATCCATTTTGGGGGGGGGGCTGAGGAGTTTCTGAATTTAAAAAAAATGAACTGTGATGGCTACGCCTCCGAGCTGGGGCTTGAAGTCTCCAAGGTTCACGTCCATTACTCAGGCTCCATGAGTTTTGACAATGGGATCAAGCTAATGAACCCCCGAAGTGAGAGACAGGCCAGTTCATTAATATTAGGTTACTATTTTTCTCTCTGAAACTCCCATTAATGCCAGGATCACAGAGCGCGGCCAGACTTCCTGGCTCTGCCCAGGAACGGGGTGCTAAACCTTGGACCGTTTTTGTTTCCAGCTGCACTTTGCGGTAAAACCACAAGGTTAGGATGACCTTCTGGCCAGTCCATTCGGTGACTTGGTTGGGGCTGAGTTTTTGTCAGGGACAAAAACAAAACAACCTCTCTTTCCCCCCCCCCACCCCGGCAATCTATGTAATATTCCATCTGATCAAAGTACTCTGAGATGGACACATGCCATCTGTAATCCTTTAGCAATCGCTCAGACAATGGGCCATTAAAATTGTATTTTGTACATACTATTGATTGGCGTCATTTATAGCAATTACAGACACCGGATACTGTTCACATTGAAATCCAAGCATCCTATTCCCCATTTGCAAGCTCTGAGCACTTTCTCTCTCTCTCTCTCTCTGTTTTCCCCCCTTTTCTTCAATAGCCCCCTGAGATGGGCAATATCTTAAAAAGACATTCAATCAAGTTTTCTTTGAAGAGCTGGAAATATTTTAATGTGCCCTGTTGCCTTTTCTTTTTCAGAGCTTCATCCTGTAGTTCTCCAAAGCCAAAAAATGTACAAGGAGTGAGTTACATTAAGCGATTCAACAAGCATCTCCCTAACCCTGTTATTTGGCCACCACCGTATTTTTGCACGTAAGGCAGGGGGGGCGAGTGAGCAACAAGTAAGATAATGGGTTTTAAGAATACAATCTTGAGTACATTAAGAGGTGTGTGACCACTTAACTTCAAGGCAATTCCTGGACATTTCATAGGAAAAGAGCTGATCACAACAGAACTTCAACAGATAAGTTCCCCCCAAATGAGCATGGAAACGTTTGCCCTGACGGAAATCCTGCAGCCCCTTTGAAATCTTTGCCTTCTTCTCCTGAGGATGAAATCGCTAATACCCAGGGTGCTTTCAGATTGCCCTGTTAGCAAATCAGGAAAAAATAAAATAAATGTGCGGCTCAAATAGCAAACGGACCTTCCTCCCCTTGACAAACTGTGACTCAGGTTCACCGACAACTGCCGCAGCTTGTAAAGTGTTCATGCCGCTCTATAAGGCCTTAGTAAGGCCACACGTGGAATGCTGCGTCCAGTTTTGGTCACCCCAATGTAAAAAAAAGATGTTGGGACTAGTGCAGAGAACAGCAACCAAGATGATCAGGGGACTGGAGACTAAAACATAAGAAGAACGGTTGCTGGAATTGTGTGTGTCTAGTTTAATGAAGAGAAGGACCGGGGTGACGTGATAGCAGTCTTCCAGGATCTCAGGGGTTGCCACAAAAGAAGAGGGAGTCAAGCTCTTCTCCAAAGCACCTGAAGGCAGAACAAAGAAGCAACAGGTGGAAACTCATTAAGGGGAGAAGCAACCTAGAACTAAGGAGAAAGTTCCTGATGGTGAGAACAATTAACCAGTGGAACAACCTGCCTCCAGAAGTTGTGAATGCTCCAACACTGGGAGTTTTTAAGAAGTGATTGGACAACCATTTGTCTGAAATGGTATAGGTTCCCCTGCTTGAGCAGGGGGTTGGACTAGAAGCTCCAATGTCCCTTCCAACTCTGATTCTACTCTACTCTACTCTGCTCTACTCTACTCTACTCTACTCTACTCTACTCTACTCTACTCTACTCACTCTGAGAATTGCCCAAACAGCTTTGACCATCTTCCTTGGTGCTGGTTATCCTCTTTTTCTATTCTTCTCCCAGCATCACCGTCTTTGCATAAAGTGTCGGAAAGGGGCTGATTTGAGCCTCAAGTGAGAACGTCGGATTGACTGTGTCCATCAGTTTTGTCTTCCTGGCTCTTCAACGATATCCTCCCACGTCTCCATCTCCAAAACCGAAGTGCAGAAGTGTCAATCCCCTTCCTATCCTTCTTCTCCAGAGCCCATATTGATAAACTGCATGTATATCATTTATTAAATAGTACAATTACTAATACACACTTTGCATGGCAATGCCTTGTTCTGGCATGTAGTTAATCATGTACCTTACTTTTTTTTTTATCTTCACCCATTCCCAAATTGCAAGCTGGCTCGTGGTGGTCACCAGAAGAATCAATAAACAGCTGCCGGCTCTCAAAACGTTTTTTTTTTTTTTTGGTGTCTTTAAAATCTTTATTTTTGGAGTTCTTAAAGATTCTTTTGCTTTCTTTCCCCAAACGTTAAATGTGAAAGAGTTTCCAAAAGGAACCCAGCACCTAAGGAGTTCTAGTTAAATCCTTTTCAGTTACGTAACAGGGACACGATTGCAGCCAAGCAATAACTAACCATGTTGTAAATGCATACATAAAGAAACTTTCAGTCCATCTTCAAACTCTCAGAGCAGAGAGACCCAGATTTTTCTCATTACATCACGCACCCCCCAAAAAATAAAACATATAGGGGAGCAGGGTTATATGACTTTCACACACACACACACACACACACACACCTACCTGCACCTTGGAAGGGGGAAAAAAATCTCTGTTTTTACACTCCTGTGTGGTGTTTACAGTTACCAATTACTCCTGGCAGGCAATTTAATTTCCCCCCCCCAAAAAAAGGAAAGATAAAAAGGATATTGAAAGAAAGCTCGTTTTACTGATACTTTGTTGTTGATGATGTTGATGTTGATGTTGATGTTATTATTATTATTATTATTATTATTATTATTATCATCATCATCATTATCATTATTATCATTATCATTATTATCATCATCATTATTATTATTATCATTATTATTATTATTATTATCATCATCATCATCATCATTATCATCATTATCATTATTATTATCATCATCATTATTATTATCATTATTATTATTATTATCATCATCATCATTATCATTATTATCATTATCATTATCATCATCATCATCATTATTATTATTATTATTATTATTATTATTATTATTATTATTATTATTATTATTATTTTACCACATTCTAGAATAAACATTTGCAGTTGCATGGGCCTGTTCGGTTCATTGGCACTCTGGAGACGAGGAAGAAGAGTTTCCGTGTAAAAGTATTTTCACGATGTGGGTCTTGAAATCTCAGAACTATCCGAAGCCTGATAATCATCTTCTTCTACCAATTGAAAATTGGAAGAAGAAGAAAAAAAACAGATCTCAAAAAGCAGCCAGTTGCGGCAAGGAGGCATTTCAAAAGAGTTTGTGCCCGTTTGGGGGCAATATAAATCTCTCTCTTTGGGGAAGCGGGGGGGGGGGGAAGGGGGTTTAAGCCATGCAAAGGTTGGGGTGGGGTGGGGGAAGCACACATCAAGAAAACGGAGAGTGAAAATGCGTGCTGTGGTCTAGAATAACAGTGGCGATTTACACCTGAAAGCTTTGGAAACGGAGGACTTGTGCTAATTAATTAATCTGTCTCTGACGAAATTTTAAACAGCTGTTTTCTACCACGGACGGGGAACTGAAGCCCGGGACATGCAGGTCTCTGTTTGTGTTTGTGTGTGTTTGTACTACAATACCCAAAGCACTGAAATGGATGGATTATGCACAAGCCGTTGTGAACATTCGTGCTGTTGGAAAATATCAAAAATTCCATTTTTGGGGGCGGGGGGTGTGCTTTTATTATAGCGTTTACTCCCTGCGTTATTAGAGGATTCCAAACGCCTTCCTTGGTACACAACACACACACAACACGCAACACACAGGGCTTATGAATAGTTACGTGTTTAAAAAAGCTTGTTCCCGTAAGAAAGGCATTTTGAAATTGAGCTGAAAGCTGCTTGGAAAGCCATAAAAAAAGGTGCAGCGGTGTGAATTGATTTTTATTTCTTTTGGTACCCGGGTACCAATTGGCTGCTTGAGAAAAATTCCAAAAAGAAAAAAAAATGGTGTTAGGGTTAAGGCACCAGGCTAGAAGCTGGGAAACTGTGAGTTCTAGTTCTGCCTTAGATAGTTAGAGAGAGCCACCCCGAGGCTACACATTCACACGCTTGCATTTCTTTTACATTTTTCTTTCGTACAATATTCTCTGTATACGGATTGGTGTGTGTGTTTTTTTTCCAGCCACGCACCATCCGGATTAGGAGGGACCCCAAACAGCCTCACTTTTCATCCGGTTCTTCCCCACTTGTGCACCCAGAGAGCTGATTTCCACCCTTAACCTGCGCAAAAGGTAAGAAATGTTGAAAGCAAATCTGTCTTTCTAGGAAAAAGGGGACCGTGCAATAATAGAGTTGGACGGGACCTTGGAGGTCTTCTAGTCCGACCCTCCCTACTCAAGCAGGAAGCCCTGCACCCATTTCAGACCAATGGTTGTCCAGTCTCTTTCCGGAAAGCCTCCAAGTGATGGAGCATCCGCAACCTCTCAACGCAAGTTATTCTCTTGGTTTGTTTATGGCTCTCACGGTTAGGAAATTTCTCCTCCGTTCTAGGCTGCTCCTCTCCTTGAATGTTTCCCCCCAGAAACGAGTCCAGTTCCGCTCAACGTTTGAGAGCCCAGTTTGCGACCGATCCTCTGGCTCAAAAACATTTCTTTTAAGCGAGGCTTAAGGTGCGTGTGTGACAGCACCCTCTCCCTGGATAGTCATGCAGAAAGCAAAGAGGCTTCGCTTCCCAATCTGGACATCAGTAAGAAATCCGTCCGGGGCGACTAATCAACCCTGCAAAGAAAACACAGGGTTTTCGGGTGGGTGGGTCTCAACTGGCGCTTCCCTCTTTCAGCCTTCAGCCTAAATTAAGACGCTTCAGGAGAGGCAGCCCGTAACAAAGAGAGGGAAGGAAGGAAGGAAGGAAGGAAGGAAGGAAGGAAGGAAGGAAGGAAGGAAGGAAGGAAGGGGAAGGGATTGAGAGAGAGAAAGCAAAAAAGCAAGAAAGAGAGAGGGAGGGAGGGAGGGAGAGAGAAAAAGAAAGAAAGCAAGAAAGAGGGAGGGAGGGAGGGAGGGAGAGAGAGAAAAAAAGAAAGAAAGCAAGAAAGAGGGGGAGAGAAAGAGAGAAAGAAATAAAGAAAGCAAGAAAGAGGGAGGGAGGGAGAGAGGGAGAGAGAGAGAGAAAGAAAGAAAGAAAGAAAGAAAGAAAGAAAGAAAGAAAGAGGAAGGGAGAGAGAGAGAGAAAGAGAGAAAGAAAGAAAGAAAGAAAGAAAGAAAGAAAGAAAGAAAGAAAGAAAGAAAGAGGAAGGGATTGAGAGAGAGAGAGAGAAAGAAAGAAAGAAAGAAAGAAAGAAAGAAAGAAAGAAAGAAAGAAGGAGAGAGAGAGAAAGCAAGAAAGGAGAGGGCGAGAAAGCAAGAAAGCAAGAAAGAGAAAGAAGAAAGAAAGAAAGAAAGAAAGAAAGAAAGAAGGGATTGAGAGAAAGAAATAAAGAAAGCAAGAAAGAGGAGAGAGAGGAAGAGAGGGGGAGAGAGAGAGAAAGCCAGAAAGAGAGAGAGAGAGAGAGAGAAAGAAAGAGAAGGAAGGAAAGGAAAGGAAATTTCCAGAAATTGCTGAAGGAAGTTTCCTATTTTTTTCCCCTCCTCCTTCCCAGGAAGCGGGGGGGGGGCAAGGAAAGCCATAGCGAGCCATGACCATCCCGGCTGCACCGACTTGAAAGCGGCTTTTGGCTGCCCTTCCTCCTCCTCCTCCTCCTCCTCCTCCTCCCCCCCCCGCCTGGCCTGTCAGCAGCAATTTGACGGAGGGGCTTCCGGGGTCTGACCTGGTTTGCGTTTTCTTTTCCAGGGCTAACCTAGTTTGGGCGTCCCTGGAAGAGGCGGCAGGAAACCGCCCGGCCTCTCCATAGGCCTTTTCCCAGCCTCCGTTTTGCCCTGCAAATTCCCTCTTCTGCAATTTTTTTTTTTTTTGCAACACACACACACAGAGAGACACACACTCCGCACAGCTCACGGCAACCGCGTTGCGGTGAATGGACCATTGTTAAGGGCACTATAATTGGTTCTGGGTCAGCCCCTCTGAAACCAAGGCTCTGCTCCAGTAATTCTGTTTTTTTTTCCTCTTCCACCCCCCCCCCACGCCCCCCAATTAATCTCTAACGACGATTCCTCCTCTCTGGAAAAAAACCCGGCTCTGACTCGCCAGGAAGGGACCGGTTAGATTTAATCGGAAAAGCTCCCGCTTGAAGGACTACTAGATTACCCGGATCGATCCCACCCCCACGTTTGCACCTTCCTTCCTTACTGAGGGTCCTCGACTTAAGGCCACATTTCTGTTGCTAAGTAAGGCCTTTGTAAAGTGGGTTGCGCCCCCATTTTTCCCAACTTCCTCCCCACTGTTGCTCAGTGGCTTCCCCCCCACCCCACAACCCCACAACCCCAATTGATTGTGGTTCTCCGAAGGTCCCAAAAGGGAATCACAGGATCCGGGATCTCTGCAGGAAAGAGAGGGGAGGAGAGGGGAGGGAGGGGAGGAAAGGAAAGGAAAGGAAAGAAAGGAAAGGAAAGGAAAGGAAAGGAAAAGGGAAGGGAAGGGAAGGGAAGGGAAGGGAAGGGAAGGGAAGGAAGGGAAGGAGGGGAGGGGAGGGGAGTGAAGGGAAGGGAAGGGAGGGGAGGGGAGGGGAGGGGAAGGGAAGGGAAGGGAAGGGAAGGGAGGGGAGGGAAGGGAGGGGAAGGGGAAGGGAAGGGAAGGGAAGGGAAGGGAAGGGAAGGGAAGGGAAGGGAAGGGAAGGACTTCATGCAGCAGTAGCCAAAAAAGCAAATATAGTCCTGGGTTGTGTAATCGGAGGCGTAGAACCAAAACCACGCGAAGGCTTAGTACCGCTTTATAAAGCCTTACTAAGGCCACACCTGGAATCCGGCATCCAGTTTTGCTCACCCCATTAGAAAAAAAGATGTTGAGACTTTGGCAAAAGCGCAGAGAAGAGCAACTAAGACGATTAAAGGCCTGGGGACTAAACCATACGAAGAACGGTTGCAGATTTTGGTAGGGCCCGTCTAGAGGAAAAAAAACACAAAACCAGGGGGGACAGGATAGCAGTCTTCCAGTATTTGACGGGCTGCCGCAAAGAAGGGAGGGGGGGTTCCACCTATTCCCCAAAGCCCCTGAAGGCAGGACAAGAAGAAGCAACAGACGGAAACTCATCCAGGAGAGAAGCCACCTGGAACTCAGGAGAAACTTCCTGACAGCCAGGACAATTAACCAGTGGAACTACCTGCCTCCAGAAGCGGTGAATGCTCCAACAATGGAAGTTTTTAAGGAGAGACTGGACAGCCATTTGTCTGAAGTGGTATAGGGTTTCCTGGAAGAGCTGACTGTCAGAAATTGTGGGTGCTTCATCACTTGGAGGCCTTTAAGAAGGGGCCGGACGGCCCCTTGTCTGAAACGGTGTAGGGCAGCTCCTCCTGTTTTGAGCAGGGGCTGGACTAGAAGACCTCGGAGGTCCCCTTCCAGCTCTCTTCTATTTTATTCTTAAAGAAAGGAAGGAAAAGAATAGAGAGCGCCAGGGCAAAGGAGGCAGGGAAGGAAGGGCTGAAACACACACACACCCCTGGAAACGTCCGGCTTCTCTCCCTCTCCCCCCACCCAGCTCTTTAGTTTGGGGAGGGGGGATCTTCGTCCGCCTCGAGGTTCCTGGCGCTGACTGCTCGGAATCTATCGGCGCTGACTCCAAGGGGTCTCCGGAGCAAGGCGGCGCGTCTTTCCAAGAAGGGGCCGCCCCCTCCTCCTCCCCCCCCCCGCCGCCGTGGGGGACCAGGAGGCGCTTCCCGGCTTTGCCTCTCGCTGCGTCAAGGCCAGCCTCGCTCCTTCCGCCGCAGCCAATAATAATAATAATAATAATAATAATAATAATAATAATAATAATAATAATAATAATAATAATAATAATAATAATAATAATAATAATAATATAACAACAACAACAACAACTTTGCAAAAATACATCAAGAAATTGCAGCTTCCTGCAATAACTCCAGCAAAGCTACAAAAAAACCTGCGCCACTCGGAACATCTTACATTTTAAGGAGAGACCTGGTTGATCCCTAGGATGCTGGCAGCAACCCGTGTCAACTATTAGTGCCAGTCAACTTGAGTGTTCAGTTGACTGAGTTTCATGTTTTATGAATATAAGTTTAATAGGAATAGTAAGAATAGTAAGAATAGTAGTAATAGTAATAGTAATACTAGTAATAGTAATAGTAATAGTAATAGTAATAATAATAATAAGAAGAAGAAGAGAAGAGAGAGGAGGAGGAGGAGGAGGAGGAGGAGGAAGAGGAGGAGGAGGAGAGAGGAAGGAGAAGAAGAAGAGGAGGAGGAGGAGGAGGAGAAGGAAGGAAGAAGGAGGGAGGAAGGAGGAGGAAGAGGAAGAAGAGGAGGAGGAGGAGGAAGAAGAGGAGGAGGAGGAGGAAGAAGAGGAGGAGGAGGAGGAAGAAGAAGAAGAAGAAGAAGAAGAAGAAGAAGAAGAAGAAGAAGAAGAAGAAGAAGAAGAAGAAGAAGAAGAAGAAGAAGAAGAAGAAGAAGAAGAAGAAGAAGAAGTGGGTGCAATCCCAAAACTACTGGAGCACCACTTGGACACCATCATCGGCATTGACAAATTCACCATCAGTCAATTGCAAAAGGCGGCCTTACTAGGAACTGCTTCCATCCTGCTACGAGATCTGTAACACCATCCAACATCCACATCTGCCTATCCCGGGTCCTTGGGAAGGACTCGATAGGTAGACAAAAATGCCAAATCCAGTCTGAACGTCTGGCTGACTGCGTGATGTCCAACAATAGTAATAAAGTTGGAAGGGACCTTGGAGGTCATCTAGTCTAAAACCCTGCTCGGGCAGGAATACCCATTTCAGACAAACGGCTGTCCTGAAATGCACTTCGCCTCTCCGCTTGGGATAGCCCAGGTCAGCATCACCTGGAGGCGCCCTTTCCATCTCCGCCCGGCCTTTGTTCGATTGCCGGACGTTTTCTCCTGTGAAGAACAGAGCCCAGAGAGGTTCTGAGTTTTGGGCGTGGGGAGTGGGGATGGGGGGGAAGGCAAGAGCGGGGAGGGGCCCCCGAGGTCTCCAGAAGCCGTAGGCAGGCGAAGGCTCCCCCAGCGCGGAGGGAGGTGGTGGTGGGAGGGGGGGAAACACAAGTTGCCTTTGGCTCAAGGCAGCTTTCCCACCCGCGGGAGTAGGGTCGCCTTGGGGCACCTTTAAGCGGGGTGGGTGGGTGGGGGGACGCCCAGGACTCCTCAAAGGAAGCAGATTATTAAGTCCCCCATTTGGGGGCGGTTGGGGGGGGACAAAAAAAATCGCAGACCCCCTTCCCTGCGCTTGCTCGCTGCTCCCGCGCCCTGGGAAAGGCCGAGCCGAAGCCCCCCTGCCCGCCGCCGCCCCCCCAAGGCCGGCGGTCCAGGCGGGCCTCTTTCGTTCCCCCGAAATCTGCTGCGTCCTTGGCCAAAGCGCCTAGTCCTCAAAGTGTCCCTGGGCCCCGCAGAATAATAATAATGATGATAATGATAATGATAATAATAATGATGATGATAATAATAATGATGATAATGATAATGATAATGATAATGATAATAATGATGATGATAATAATAATAATAATAATGATAATAATAATCATAATAATGATGATGATGATAATAATAATGATGATGATGATAATAATGATAATGATAATAATAATAATAATAATGATGATGATAATAATGATGATAATAATAATGATAATAATAATAATGATAATGATGATGATAATAATAATAGTAATAGTAATAATAATAATAATAATAATAATAATAATAATAATAATAATAATAATAATAATAATAATAATAATGAGCCGGTGAAGCGAAAGGCAGAAGGGAAGCTGGAAGCTCCGCAAGGGTCTCCGTCTCCCCTCGCCAGCTCAGCCGGTCCGGCCTGCTTTTGGGGCCCCGGTCTCTGCGCTTTTCCTCCGGGGCCGGCTCCCGTTCTTGGCCGCCGGGCTTCTTTCCAGGCTGACCGTCCAGGGATTCGCCCGGGGCTGCCCTCCGCAGCCTGGAGCCCCCTTCGCCGGCCGGGAACCCAGCAGATCCGGGCCAGGAAAGTCAGGAAGACCGGCGGCGAGGAGTAACGAAACAAAAAGGCCAGCCGAGCTCGGCCCATCGGCCCGATTCAGCGGCCTTTGAAGCCGGAACGAGACAAGGTCAGTTCGCTGCAGCCGACTTGCCCAGCCCGGCTCGCCATGAGACAAATCGCTGCGGGAGAAGTCAACAATTCAATTGAAGTATTTGAAATAATTTAACGGTGATTTTAATATTTTAATATTTTTTGTCATTCACATTTCATTTTGACCTTCCTTTGGCATCTTTTCTTTAATGGTTCTATTCTATTCTATTCTGTTCTGTTGTGTTCTGTTCTGTTCTGTTCTATTTCCATTGCATTCCACTCCATATTCTATTCTATTCTATTCTATTCTATTCTATTCTATTCTATTCTATTCTATTCTATTCTATTCTATTCTATTCTATTCTATTCTATTCTATTCTATTCTATTCTTTCCGTATTCTATTCTGTTCTGTTCTATTAATTCTCTATTCTATTCTATTCTATTCTATTCTATTCTATTCTATTCTATTCTATTCTATTCTATTCTATTCTTTCTCTATTCTATTCTATTCTATTCTATTCTGTTCTATTAATTCTCTATTCTATTCTATTCTATTCTATTCTCCTTTCTCACCTATTCTATTCTATTCTATTCTATTCTATTCTATTCTATTCTATTCTATTCTATTCTATTCTATTCTATTCTATTCTTTCCGTATTCTATTCTGTTCTATTAATTCTCTATTCTATTCTATTCTATTCTATTCTGTTCTGTTCTGTTCTGTTCTATTCTGTTCTATTCTATTCTATTCTATTCTATTCTATTCTATTCTATTCTATTCTATTCTATTCTATTCTATTCTATTCTTTCCGTATTCTATTCTATTCTGTTCTATTAATTCTCTATTCTATTCTATTCTAGTCTATTCTATTCTATTAATTCTCTATTCTATTCTATTCTAGTCTATTCTGTTCTTATTCTGTGCTGTTCTGTTCTTTTTCCATTCTGTTCTGTATTTCTATTCTATTCCATTCTACTTCTTCCATATTAGCGTCAGTCTTGTCCCGTGGAGAGCTGGCCGTGGCAAGTGGGCTGCCGAGAATCGGCCCTGGCGATTTAGCTTTTTCAGGGAGCCGCGAGTGATCCAAAGCGGGGTGACTGCGCCCACAAGGAGAGGCCCCTGCGCATCCGGGCCTAGAGTAAGGGGTGAGTTGTGCGAAAGCCTGGGACTCTTTCACCACCTTAAGTCACCTTAAGTTTCTTTGCCATCCGATACGGGCCGCCTAGATAGAAGACCCATAAACATGCTTATATTTAGGTGACGTGTTTTTTCTCCCCCCATTAATTTGGGCTGCAAACCGCGAACGTTTGTGGCCAGTTCAACAAAGGGCGCAAAGTCTTTGGAAGCCGCCCTTCCAATGGATCCCCCTGAGTTTGTTTGTGTGTGTGTGTGTGTGTGTGTGTGTGTGTGTGTGTGTGTGTGTGTGTGTGTTCACAAGGATGGGGAAACTAAATTTCTTCCAAGGCACCGGCTGCGCCAATCCTCTGGCTGCGCCCGTCCAAGTTCCTCCCTCTCGGCGCGCAGATCGGGATTGTGCGGGAATCCGGGCCACAGGCTCTCTCCTTCCCCCGTCCTGCTTTTGACGTCGGAACGGCGTTTTTCTGGGAGGGGGGTTTCCCAGAAAAAAGAAAAAAAACCCCAAAACGCGTCTCTTCCCAGAACCTGTCCGGAAAGTCAAAAATCACGACGTGCAAGGCGGAGACGCAGGGAAGGAATATTTACTGAATATTTACTAAAAATGCAAAGGACAAGGAAGCGGCTTTAGAAAATGCGGCAATTGGGGGTGGCGGGGAGGGGGGGGAAAGAGAAAAGTCATGGGGCTGGGTGGGAATCGGCTTCCTGCCTCTCGGGGCCAAGAGAGACCCAGGCGGCGGGAAGCCTCGGATGAGTGGGTGGGGGTCCTTCTGGATCGCATCCCCCTCGCGAGCACCTTTGGAGCGGGGAAAAGGGTATGGGGAGGGTTGAACGGTCCCCAGAGCGAGGTGGGTCTGCCAATAGGGTGAGCCCCTCTCTCTTCCCCCCCCCCCGCTCCCCTCCCCTTCAAAGTGAGCTTTCTTTCGGCCGCCTTCGCTTTCCTATCCAAACGGAGCGAAATCTGCGCCTTTCTTGCGTTCAGGATTCCCCTTCTTGGAAAGGCCGGGGGGGGGGGAGGGAGGGAGCCAAGCTCCTCTGGGGTTCCCCCTTCCCCCTCCTTTTAAAAACTGGGAGTCTCCCCCCCCCACGCCCCTGTTTTAGAAAACGGGGTGCGATCGCCACTTGCGAGCAGCGGCAGCAGCCCCCAGTGCGCGCAGCTTTAAATTTCGAGAAATACATTTAGACAAAAATCCGCCTTCAAGCGAGACAGACGATTTGCCATTGATCCGTTTTGTTGTTTTTTTTAACTGCTGACAATTTCCTGCGTCTTTTAACCATATATTTTGTTCCAAATATAAACCGGTTACTTAAAAATGATAAAGTGGATTTTTTGCGCCCTAAATAAAATAAAATAAAATAAAATAAAATAAAATAAAATAAAATAAAATAAAATAAAATAAAATAAAATAAGATAAAATAAAAATAAAAATAAAAATAAAATAATAAAATAAAATAAAATAAAATAAAATAAAATAAAATAAAATAAAATAAAATAAAAATAATATAATAAAATAAAATAAAATAAAATAAAATAATAAAATAAAATAAAATAAAATAAAAAATAAAATAAAAAATAAAATAAAATAAAATAAAAAAAAAATAAAATAAAATAAAATAAAATAAAATAAAATAAAATAATAAAATAAAATAAAGTAAAATAAAATAAAATAAAATAAAATAAAATAAAATAAAAAATAAAATAAAATAAAATAAAATAAAATAAAATAAAGATTCGGAGATCTTACCCGTAAGTAGTTTCTCCGAATTGGTTTCTTCCCCCCCCACCCCCTCACCCCCATCCCTTTCTCATCAGAATTTCCAGCACGGCGGCCAATGTTAGGATTAATCTTTTGTTGTTTTTTTTCTTTCATCCATTAGCCCTTAAAAGGCAGAGGAAAGGAATATTTCAAGGAACAAAGTTTAAACATGCACGGTATATTCCTTAGAATAATACTGCAACGAAGCTTCCAACTCAACTTTTCCTGCGCACCCGGTTGGATGCCCGGCTCCGTCAGATCCTTGCAAAAGGATTTCTCGATTCAAAAGGAGAACGACATAGATAATGATCGGGGAACCAATTTTTATCTTCCATCGAGAATTCAAACGGAATGAAGCTATATAATACGATACAGCATCGTTTAGGATATTCTAGTACAGCATTCTGACAAATTCCAGAGAAACCAAAATCCTGATCGTGTTCTTAAACATATTTTTTTTTCTTTTGCGTCATAAATTAACAATTAAAACTATCGCACATGCTTCGAATAGGATGGCCGCTTCCCAACGGGAGAGAAGCGGAGGAAACGCCGGTTCCTTATTTCCAAAAAAAAAATGTCCTTTTTTTAAAGAGGGGGCGGGTGGGACTCGCAGAGAGAGCAAAGGCGAGCCGGAGAATTCCTTTCCATCCTGGGTTTGGGAAGGAGTCAGTTCGGTCCCATGGAAAATAACTCCTTTTTTTTTTCTCCTTTTTCTCCATTTTTGCTAAGTCTTCCCTCCGCTTTTGTTAAAAGGCTCGGCGCCGTTCCGCATAAGGATACCTAAGGCTGGGTTTAGAAGTAGAGTCTTCGGAGTGGGGAAGAATTGAAGGCAAATTCCAGTTTTTTTTTTCTTCTTTGCTGCTCAATTCCGCCAAAAACCACCGGGAAGGCGGGGAGGGGGAGAGGAGAGAAAAAGGAAGGCGCCCACCCCCCTCCTTCAGCTCTGATCGCTGGGGGCTTTGCGCTGGCACCCGGGAGACGGGGTTGTGTCTGCCTTGCCCGCCGCCCTGGCTCAATCTTCCCCGGCGCTTTTTGTTTTTTCCGACGAGACGCTCCGGAGCCGAGTTTTAGACCAGGCCGCTGACCGGCGCCCGCAGGAACGGGGCCGCGGCGGCGGGGAAGGCGCTGAGCGGGTAAGCCACCGGGCCGCCGGCCAGGCCGAGCAGCGGGGGCGGCGGCGGCGGCGGCCCGTGGGGAGAGAGCGGTAAGGTGGCCAAGGCGCTGCCCGCCAGCGAGCTGTCGTGGTACAAAACCGGGACGCGCACGATCCTCTGGCTGGAGGATGGGGGCAGCTGGGCGGCCTCCAAGTCGGCGGCTAGCTGCCGCTTCCATTTGTTGCGCCGGTTCTGGAACCAGATCTTGACCTGGGTCTCGGTCAGGCGCAGCGAGGCGGCCAAGCCGGCCCGCTCCGAGCTGCTCAGGTAACGCTTGACGTCGAAGGTCGACTCCAGCTGGAACACCTGGCTGCGGCTGAAGACCGTGCGGGTTTTCTTCTTGCGCCCGCCCGCCTCCGCTTCCTCCGGCCGCCGCTTGCTCTCGCCTCCCCCGACGGCTCGGGGTCCGGAACGCGCCCGGCCGGGCTCCTGGCACTCCTCGGTGGGCTTGGGCTGGGTCGCCCCCCGTTGCTGGCCACTTGCCTTCTCCTGGGTGCCTCCTTCGGGAATCTCCGGGGAGTCTCTGTCGCTGGCTGGAGGGGAGAGGAGGGGGAGGGGAGAAGGAGGGAAGGGCTCAGTCCGAATTGTAGCAACCCCACCCGTCCCTTCCCCGACAATCCACGCGCTCTCCGGACTCCGGTCGCAGCGCGAAAGCCAGGTCAGCCCCGCGGTGGGCGCGGACGCCCCGTCCCCCAAGGAGCTGGCCAGAGGGCCGAGCCACCCGCTCCGGTCCCCCCCCCCGAAGGAAGGTCCCGGCTTGGCCTGCCTGGGGCTGCTGAGAAACCCTCCCGCACCCAGCAGAGCTGGCTTTCCCACCCGCGGTTCCCCCACTCCCGCGTCGCGCTTCCCGGGAAGGCCAGGAATGCAGAGCGTCAGAGCGCACCGGGGTCGCCTCTGCCCTTCTGCCCGGCCAGGGGTCTTCAGCAGGGCCTGGAGGGCGGGGGTCGAGGGACGGAGGCCGGGCCCAGGGGGAGGCGGCGGGCGCGGGACTTACTTTCCGGGCTGGCGCAGCTCCTGAAAGCCTTGCGCGCTCGCCGGTACCACTCCCGGGCGCTTTCCCGCAGCGGCGAGCTCAGCTCCAGGCGGGTCCCCGGCGGGGGTTGGCAGCAGGCCAGGGGGCAGGCCCGGGGGGGCGCCGGCGTCTCCTGGCGGGCTTGGCCCGGACCGGCTTCCCCCCCTTCCGCCGCCGCTTCCTCCTCCCCTTCTTCCTCTTCCTCTTCCTCGTCCTCCCGCCGCCGCCGCTTGGTTTGGGCCGCCAGCAGGTTGGCGATGAAAAACGAGGAGACCCGAGCGGAGGCGGCCTGGACGTTTCCCGTGGCTTGGTCCGGCATCCTGGAGCGCGGAGAGGGGCAGCCAGAGCCGCTGCGAGCCGGGCCCGCCGGCTTCAGGACACGGGAGCCCGCCTGAGCGGAGGCGGAGGAGGAGGAAGAGGAAGAGGAGGCGGAGGAGGAGGAGGAGGAGGAGGAGGAAGACCCTCTCCGGAGGGTCGCATCGCCGCCGCCGCCCCCGCACGCCAGCCGGCCGGCCGGCCCGACTCGCCGCTTGGGCCGAGGCAGAAGGCCGGGCGAGAGTGGGTGGGGGTCGCCGGGGCTGCCTCGCCCTCCTCCCGCGCCGGCTCCGCCGATTTAGGTCAATTGGGCAGGCAAGCGCGGGCGGGAGGCGCCAGGGCGGGAGGGGGAGGGGGAGGGGAGGGGAGGGGAGGGGGCCGGCCTGCGCCTCCCTCTCTCATTGGTCAATCCGGGGGGGGGAAGGGGACAGAGGGGTCGGCCAATGCCACCGCCCCCGTCCTTGGGAAAAAAAAGAAAGAAAAAAGAAAGAAAAAAGAGAAAAAGATGCGCCAGCCTCGCCACGCCCCTCCAGCCCCTCCCTCTACTCAATTTCCCACCGCCCCCCCCGCTCCAAAAAAAAAACCCACGCAAGGGCTTCTGTGTGTGCGCGCGCGCGAGGCAGCGGGGAGCCCCCCCCCAAAAAAAGCTGCTCCCGGGGGGAGGCACAGCGGAGAGGCGGGGGGGGGGTGAGTAGAAGGCGCCGAGGCGTCGTTGAGGCCAGGCTGGTCTTTGCCCCCCCCCATGCATGTCCCTGGGGGTGGGGGTTGGGGAAGGGGCTCTCCCCGGTGCGACGCCCAGCAGGAACGGAGCCCAGCGCGAATCCCACCCGGCCTTCCTGGCGGGGAACCCCGGCGGGACCCTCGCTCGGCCCGCTCTCCGCCGACCGCTTTAGTTCGGGGGTCCCCGGGCCATTCCAGAGGAGTCTGAGGTGTGCGTGTGTGTGTGTGTGGGGGTCTCCGCTGTCACAAGACCCGCAACTGGTGGGACGTCACCCCGGCGGCGCGGATAGTCTCCCTTTTGAGGCGGGGGGGGCTCTCCGAGGGCTCCCGGCTGGCTCGACTGGGGTGGGGGTCTCCGCGGATCGCCTTGAGCCTTTTCCCGCCTCCCCAAAGTTCTTCGGGGAGCCTTCCCAGCCTCGCAAACGCCCCGTGGGGAACGAGTGGGGAACGAGTGGAAGAGACTGGACAGCCATTTGCCTGAAATGATATAGGGTTTCCTGCCTGAGCAGGGGGTTGGACTAGATGACCTCCAAGGTCCCTTCCAACTTCTTCTTCTTCTTCTTCTTCTTCTTCTTCATCTTCTTCTTCTTCTTCTTCTTCTTCTTCTTCTTCTTCTTCTTCTTCTTCTTCTTCTTCTTCTTCTTCTTCTTCTTATTATTATTATTATTATTATTATTATTATTATTATTATTATTATTATTATTATTATTATTATTATTATTATTATTATTATTATTATTATTATTATTATTATGAGTGTGTGTGTGTGGGGGGGGGAGCCGGGACACCTTCGTGGCCGGGGCTGGACGGCCCGGATCCCCTCCGGACTGCAACATCTCGATCCAGAGCCGGTCCCCCGTCCTCCCCGCCTGGGGGGGGGGGGGAGCAGCAGCGGTCCCAGCCCCACCTGCGCCCTCCAGGTGAGCCGGACAGGAGACGGACGGGAAGAGCTTTTTCCCCGTCGTAAGCGGGAGGCCTGCTTTTAAACGAACGCCTTTGGAGCAAGCCTCTCTTTACGTCGGGCCAAGTCGAGCCGAGCGGTTTTGTCCAAAAGGCGTCCTGATCTGCGATCGCCTCGATCGGTAGCTGAGCCGGGGTGGAGGGGGGCGGGAGGGGAGGGGGATGAGGAGGTGGATCGAGGCCGGGTTTTGAATGGGGCGAGGCGGGGAAGGGAAGGAGGGGCAGCGCTGGTGAGAAGGAAGACGAGGGCCGTCATTCGATCAGAGTGGAGCTGGAAGGGACCTCGGAGGTCTTCTAGTCCATCCCCCTGCTTGATCGGGAGACCTATACCATCTCAATCAATCAATCAATCAATCAATCAGAATGGAGCTGGAAGGGACCTCGGAGGTCTTCTAGTCCATCCCCCTGCTTGATCGGGAGACCTGTACCATTTCAATCAATCAATCAATCAATCAGAATAGAGCTGGAAGGGACCTCGGAGGTCTTCTAGTCCATCCCCCTGCTTGATCGGGAGACCTATACCATTTCAATCAATCAATCAATCAGAATGGAGCTGAAAGGGACCTCGGAGGTCTTCTAGTCCATCCCCCTGCTTGATCGGGAGACCTATACCATTTCAATCAATCAATCAATCAATCAATCAATCAATCAATCAATCAGAATAGAGCTGGAAGGGACCTCGGAGGTCTTCTAGTCCATCATCCCCCTGCTAGATCGGGAGACCCTGGACCATTTCAACCAATCAGAATAGAGCTGGAAGGGACCTCGGAGATCTTCTAGTCCAGCCCCCCTCCCTCCCCCTCCCCTCCCCTCGCTCAAGCAGGAGACCTTATACCATTTCAGATAAATGGCTGTCCAGTCTCTTCTTAAAAGCCTCCGGTGTTGGAACACAGGCAACTTCTGGTGGCAAGCCGTTCCACTGGTGAATTGTCCTCCCTGTTAGGAAATTCCTCCTTAGTTCTAGGTTGCTTCTCTCCTGGATTCGTTGCCATCCGTTGCTTCTTGTCTTGCCTCCTGGTGCTTTGGAAAAATAAGTTGACCTTTTTTTGCGGCAGCCCCTCAAACTGCTGTCGTGCCCCCCGCCCCACCCCCCCCCCCACCCCCCCACCTTCTTCTCAGTTTCTCAGTTTCCCTTCTTCTTCTCAGTTTCTCGACGAGTGCCTTCAGGCATCCACAGTACTTCCTTTGACCAAGCCTTTTTATCAAAACTCTGGTTTTCTTCTCCTTATGTTCTGAAACGTCTCTCCTTCTATTCTGGATGGAAGCTGTTGTGCTTTAATTAATCTCTTGTAAGACTTCTTGAATTGAAGCCTTTGAACTATGGTGCTGGAGAAGACTCCTGCGAGTCCCTTGGACTGCAAGGCGATCAAACCGGTCAGTCCTAGAGGAGATCAACCCTGACTGCTCTTTAGAAGGCCAGATCCTGAAGCTGAAACTCAAATACTTTGGCCACCTCATGAGAAGGAAGGACTCACTGGAGAAGAGCCTCACGCTGGGAAAGGTGGAGGGCAAGAGAAGAAGGGGACGACAGAGAAGGAGGTGGCTGGACGGAGTCACTGAAGCAGGAGGCGTGAGCTTAAATGGACTCCAGAAGATGGTAGAGGACAGGAAGGCCTGGAGGAATGTTGTCCATAGGGTCGCGATGGGTCGGACACAACTTTGCAACTAACAACAACAACAAGACTTCTATGGTCTATGTAAGCAGATATAATTATGGTAACCTTCACAGGTCTTTCCAGATCGTTTTGAAAATGTCCCATCTTGTATAGGAAGCCTGAAGTCAATTATTATGCCTTCACGTCTTTGGGTCTACATGGCTGAGCATAGCTTTTGATCTCTGTTACAAATCAGTTGAAGAACACTCAGCCTCCATTGAAGACAGTCAGGATGCCAGTCAATGCTTCCCTCCAGCTGGAGGGCAGCTACCATCCTGTATATGTTGGCCAGGATTGTTTGGGGGGGGCTTTGGTGAGTAGGTCGACAACCTCCCCCGCCTCCTATTTGTGGCAGCCCCTCAAATCCTGGAATACTGCTATTCAGTCACCCCTTTTCTCTAGACTAGCCAGACCCAAGTCCTGCGACCCTTCTTCCTATGTTTTCGTCTTCAGGCCTTGGATCATCTTAGTGGCTCTTCTCTGGATTTTTTCTTTTTCTTTTTCTGTGATATGGTGACCAAAAACTGGTTGCAAGTATTCCAGGTGTGGGTCTCACTGGACCGGGATGATCCCAAAAGGATGGAAGGATAACGGTGAAGATCTTGTGATGCAAAGAAAACAGTGTCTAGAATCCAGAAGAGAAACACACACACACACACACACACACACAGAGAGAGAGAGAGAGAGAGAGAGAGAGAGAGAGAGAGAGAGAGAGAGAGAGAAGGGAAGGAAAGGAAAGGAAATTTCCAGAAATTGCTGAAGGAAGTTTCCTATTTTTTTCCCCTCCTCCTTCCCAGGAAGCGGGGGGGGGGGGGGGCAAGGAAAGCCATAGCGAGCCATGAGAGAGAAGGTTTCCAATTTCTTTTAATTGGTTTTTGGTCTTTCTTTCTTTCTTTCTTTCTTTCTTTCTTTCTTTCTTTCTTCTTTTTCTTTTTCTTTTTCATTCTTTCTTTCTTTCTTTCTTTCTCTCTCTCTCTCTCTCTCTCTCTCTCTTTCTTACTCTCCCCCTCCCTCCCTCCCTTCCTCTCTCTCTCCCTTTCTTTTTTCCTTCCTTCCTTCCTTCCTTCCTTCCTTCCTTCCTTCCTTCCTTCTTCCTTCCTTCCTTCCTCTCTCTCTCCTCTCTCTCTCTCTCTCTCACACACACACACTTTCCCCCTTCCTCTCTCCCCCTTCCTCCCTTCCTCCCTCTCTCTCTCTCTCCCTTTCTTTTTTCCTTCCTTCCTTCCTTCCTTCCTTCCTTCCTTCCTTCCTTCCTTCCTTCCTTCTTTCCTTCCTTCCTCTCTCTCTCCTCTCTCTCTCTCACACACACACACACTTTCCCCCTTCCTCTCTCCCCCTTCCTCCCTCCCTCCCTCTCTCTCTCCCTTTCTTTTTTTCCTTCCTTCCTTCCTTCCTTCCTTCCTTCCTTCCTTCCTTCCTTCCTTCCTCCCTCTCTCCTCTCTCTCTCTCTCTCTCTCACACACACACTTTCCCCCTTCCTCTCTCCCCCTTCCTCCCTTCCTCCCTCTCTCTCTCTCTCTCCCTTTCTTTTTTCCCTTCCTTCTTCCTTCCTTCCTTCCTTCCTTCCTTCCTTCCTTCCTTCCTTCCTTCCTGCCTGCCTGCCTGCCTTCCTTCCTTCCTTCCTTCCTTCCTTCCTTCCTTCCGGTTTCAGACCCAAGCGTCCGAACTAACATCTGGCTCGGAACGAATTTGGTTTCCAAGGTGAAAAGGCAGGAACAACCAAGCCACAAAATAAAGGCATCTTCCAAGAAACGGGGCTGTCTGGCTGGTGACAAAACACTTCCGGTTTGTTTCAGTTGCGTGTTTTTTCCCCTTCAATGGGCAAGAAAGGTTTTTTTTACCCAAAGGAAACGCGGAAGAGTTTAAGCAAATCCAGGGGTGGGGGGGGTGGGGGTGGGGAGGCCGCATTGGGCTCAGGGCAAATTATAATTTAGTTAAAAATCAAAGCAGGGCAAAAATTCAGATCGGGGCAGTATAAGTAGCACCGCCCTTAAAAAAATAGCAGAGGCGGAAATGGACATTTTTAGCGGGGCAGACGAGGAAACTGGGCGAAGAAAATCAAAATGCTTCATATCCCTTCTGATCTTTTAAGTAGTCCCGTTCTGCTATCCCAGAAACCATCCATGGATCAAACCCGCAGCGGATTTTTTCCTCACCTGCTTGTTCTCACCTGCTGGGACCCTGTGGGGAAAATATATATATAAAAAGGAAGATATACTGTACAACCGAGAAAGAAAAACAACTGCTTACTAAAATAATAATAATAATAATAATAATAATAATAATAATAATAATAATAATAATAATAATAATAATAATAATAATAATTTAATTTCTATACCGCCCTTCTCCCGAAGGACTCAGGGCGGTGTACAGGGCAATACAATAAAATACAATATATAAAAATTAAAAAAAAATGGCGCAAACTATTTTTTTAAAAAACAAATTATACAAAATTCACTGGTTAAATTTAGAGCAGGTAGTTGCTCCGGCTACTTTCAATTTTGTAAATATTTCTCTAGCCCTAATATTTGTAGTAACCGTTACATAGCATTAGAACTGTTGCAAGATTAATAATCGTGTGATGCAACCGAGTGATGGAAGAATAAGGATGAAAGACCGCCAATAAATATTTGCAAAGATTAGCCTGAAAAAAATAAAATGTTACAAATTAATCGTTGATAACCGCGAGTTGTGTGGAACGCTTTCCTAAAAAAAAAAAAAGAGCGATCTTTTTTTGTTTGTTTGCTTTGCTTCGGGAGAGAATAAAACAATAGGATGAAAGCTACACAATTATAATCCGTATTTGGAGCAAATTATTTTCTGCTCCTCCACTGAGCAGAAAGCAGTTTAAGTAAAATAACAAATGAAAACCTAAAATAAGAATTTGTGACATTGTTTATTTTGTGCCTCTCAGGGAATCTTTTGCACACCTGCTTTTTTCATTTGGGGAGAAAAAAAAATACATCTAATTAAATTGGCTCAGATTAAAAGTGGAAAGGAACACAAAAATCAGCGTGCAGTTTATGTGTGTACAATAGTGCCACCTAGAGGAGAAGTTTAGTATCTTTTTATTCGTTTATCCGATATAAAATATAAAACATACCAACGAAAATAGTGGAAAAGTCAGGGACGGAGAAGGGAAGGGAAAATTGTGGGGTAAAAGGGGGAAAGGAAAGAATAGGCACTGACTTTCAACTCCCTTTGGTGTGGTAGAATAAGATAATAGCATCAAGCCTCATTTTTTTTTAATTTTTGCATAGTCATATAAACTAGCCAAAGCGATGTGGTGGCTCAGTGGGTTAGGACGCTGAGCTTGTCGATCAGAAGGTCGGCAGTTTGGCGGGTCGAATCCCGAGTGCCGCGTAACAGAGTGAGCGCCTGTTACTCGTCCCAGCTTCTGCCAACCTAGCAGTTCAAAAGCACGTAAAAAATGCAAGTAGAAAAATAGGGACCACTACGGTGGGAAGGTAACAGCGTTCCGTGCGCCTTTGGCGTCTAGTCATGCCGGCCACATGACCACGGAGATGTCCTCGGACAAGCGCTGGCTCTTCGGCTTTGAAACGGCGATGAGCACGGGCCCCTAGAGTCGGAAACGACTAGCACGCATGTGCGGGGGAACCTTTACCTTTATATCTTTATAAACTAGCCAATTCTATGACAACAAACCTATCTAATCGGTAAAACCCCAAAATCAAAGTTTCATTTTTTGCCCCCGCCTTGAGCACAAAGTCCAGAAGCGGTTTCCAAGTAGAAACAAAATAATTGTGGGGGTGGGGTTTTTTTTTTCTTTAATCAAAGCAATCTGTTTAGCCATCTCTGCTAACTCCTGTTGACTTCTGCAGCCCTTCCATTTTTTGCAGATAAAATAATCTTGCTGCCATCAACGAAGTTCCTAATTTGTTTTCCCCAGGTCTTTTTTCCATTAAACCCCAAAGAAAAGTTTCTGGTTTTATCTTTTTATCCCCTTTGAGAATCTTCCGTGTTAAGACATGAATCTGATATACTGTACTCCGATATTTCTTTGCTTTATCGCATGTGTTAGTAGACGGTTCTTAATACATCTACATCTTGTTCCGTGTTATGTTTGACAGATTTTTTCCCCAATCCTTATCAAGATGTACATGTATACGTACACTTCAGAATGAATGAAACGCCGTGTCTTGCTTCATCTACCTTTCCTTGTGACCTTCTGGGAGTGTGGGGCTCCGTGGTATCCGAAGCAGAAAATCCAGATTCAGTCACAATTTTGTGCCATACAGTGTTAACCTTGTTAATTCTCAAGCTTCCTGTTATGTATTCTAGATGGACAGTGATTAATATTTATATGTTACTTATATGTATGGGTGTAGGTCTAGACATAGGTTGTATATGTTGTTGTTAGCTGAGAAGTCGTGTCCAACCCATCACGACCCTATGGACAATGTTCCTCCAGGCCTTCCTGTCCTCTACCATCTTCTGGAGTCCATTTAGGCTCACGCCTACTGCTTCAGTGACTCCATCCAGCCACCTCATTCTCTGTCGTCCCCTTCTTCTCTTGCCCTCAACCTTTCCCAGCATGAGGCTCTTCTCCAGTGAGTCCTTCCTTCTCATTAGGTGGCCAAAGGATTTGAGTTTCCGCTTCAGGATCTGGCCTTCTAAAGAGCAGTCAGGATTGATCTCCTCTAGGACTGACCGGTTGGATCGCCTTGCAGTCCAAGGGACTCGCAGGAGTCTTCTCCAGCACCACAGTTCAAAGGCCTCAATTCTTTGGCGCTCAGCCTTTCTTATGGTCCAACTTTCACAGCCATACATTGCAACTGGGAAGACCACAGACCATGTTGTAAACAGTACGTTTTAAATGTGTGTTATGCATGTGTGCACTTTGCGAGCCAGCAACTAAATTTCATTTTTAATGTGTGTGTGTGTGTGTGTGTGTGTGTGTGTGTGTATTACAATAGCTGGAAACGATGCAGACTGATTTATTGCTTAACCTGATGCCTGTTGATACAGAATCCAGGGTTTTAGATCCTTTTAGATCCTTTTGATTAGAGAGTAGCAATATGCATGTCAATGGGTCCTGTTGACGGGGAGTCAGGAAAATTAAGTGACATTGATGGCTTCCATTCATGGATAAGACTTCTCCAGTCACCCATTTCATGATGTTCCCCTTCACTTGCCTTGCAAATCGGCACAAATTCCTGGGAATTCTACTCCCAGATCGTGCATCGGCCCTTGAATATATGAGGTGCCTTGCCTGGAGGGTTAACCCCCACGGAAATGGCCTCTTGACCTTTTGCCAAGTCCCGATAGTCCTTGACTTGCAAAAGTTCATTTAGAGACCATTCAAAGTTACAAAGGCACTGGGGGAAAAAAAGTGACTTACGACCATTTTTTCAGCCTTTACGACCATTGCAGCATCCCCAGGGTCGTGTGATCAAAATTTAGTCACTTGGCAAGTGAATTTTATAGTATAATTGCAGTGCCTGTGTTTACATGATCAAAAAGATGCCCAGAAGGTTTTGGGGCAAAAATAACCTGAAAAATCTCCCTGAATTGAGTGGGACTCTTGGGAGCTACAGTAATTGGGATGAGAGGTTGGTTGACATGCCCTTTTTCCAGAAGGCCTCAGCGCTTCTAGCCTCCTCTGCAACTCCCCATGGAGTAACACCTCAGGCACAGTGATTGTTGATTGTTGAGTGGATACCACCTCAGAAGGATACACAAGCCACAACAGGGCCACAGAGCCGGTGGGCCTCAGAGGAGTCTAGGACAATTTGCCATGGCCAACTTGTCAAAGCCAGCTTGCTGCTGTCAACTAACCACAGCAAACTCACCCTGATTAACTCATCACAGCCAAACTTGCCATGGTTAACTCATCACAGCCAAACTCACCATGGTTAACTCATCACAGCCAAACTCACCATGGTTAATCATCACAGCCAACTTGTCATGATTAACTTGTCACAGCCAACTCGCCATGGTTAATCGTCACAGCCAACTCACCCTGCTTAAGTTGTCACAGGCAAACTTACCGTGGTCAACTCATCATAGCCAACTCGCCCTGCTTAACTCGTTACAGCCAATTTGTCCTGGTTAACTCGTCACAGCCAACTCACCATGGTTAACTCATCACAGCCAAACTCACCATGGTTAACTCATCATAGCCAAACTCACCATGGTTAATCATCACAGCCAACTCGCCATGGTTAACTCATCACAGCCAAACTCACCATGGTTAACTCATCACAGCCAAACTCACCATGGTTAATCATCACAGCCAACTCGCCATGGTTAACTCGTCACAGCCAAACTCGCCATGACCCACTTGCTGTGGTCAACTCGCCGCGGGACAAGAGTTGCACTAATATCAAAGAAAGAGTGGACTAGAATCATTAAAGAAAGGATGCAAAAGCAGAGGGGGGGGAAATGAAACGCGAATGACCAAATTTAAAGAATTATTATTTTAAATAATTAAGTGGAATTATTTAATTGTCCCGCAGTGAGCTGGCCGTGAAGAGTTGCCCCATTCCGGCCTCGCAGGCAACCGGGCAGGGGTCTCAGGAAACACTTCTTTGAGCTTTGGCTGGCGGGGGGCAAAGGACCAGAAAGGGGGGGGAGTTTTCCCACGCTCCTAAGGGAAGTTCTGCGGTTCAGCAAAGAGATTCTCGCCAACCTCGTCCTCTGAACAAACCCAGGAGGGAACTCCAGCCGAAGCAGAAAACTTTGGGGGTCCTTCCCCCACCACCACCACCACACCACCTGGCATTCCTTCCGAATTAGCTGCTTCCCTCAATTACATCCTTTCCTGAGATTGCAGGAAGAACGGCCCGGCGATTAAGAAGCGTTATCTCCTGATCCACTTTCTTCACAAAGCGTCCATTTGCTTAACCTTCCCCCCCCCACTGCTTGACCTTGTCAGAAATGCTCAAATAATTCTAAAGTGAGGAGACGCCAAGGCTGAGCTTCCGAGCCATCTGACTGGAATCAGTTCGCCCCTTTCGCCCTAATTAAAAGGACATCTCGGAGTAAACAGGAAAGCTACGGTGCTCCTGGTTCTTTCGGGCTACCCCGGGGTGCCTTTGTGCACCACGCAGAATCTCGGTAAGCCGGAGTTGTGGTCCAGCGCCAGCCGTGCTGCAGTGGGGACACGGGAGACCCCTCAGCTAGAGAGGGGCGGCCCTGCGGCTGTGCGGCTGAATTCTCAGGACTTGGGAGTTTAACCTCTCCAGCCCTGTTCCAGTGTTTGAGGGGCTCCTACAAAAGACGAGGGGTGGGGGGTGGGGTCAAACTATTTTCCAAAGCACCCGAATCAGAATCTGAATAGAGCTGGGAGGGACCTTGGAGGTCTTCTAGTCCAGCCCCCTGCTCAAGCAGGAGAACTTATACCATCTCAGACAAGTGACCGTCCAGCCTCTTCTTAAAAACCTCCAGTGATGTAGCATCCACAACTTCTGGAAGCAAGCTGTTCCACTGGTTAATTGTCCTCGTAGTCAGTTTTTCCTTAATTCCAGGTTGCTTCTCTCTTTGGTCAGTTTCTGACCATTGTTTCTTGTCCTGCCCTCTGGTGCTTTGGAAAATAACGTGACCCCCCTCCTCTTCCTTGTGGCAGCCCCTCAAATACCGGAACGTTGCTATCATGTCTCCCCTATTTCTTCTTTTCTTTAGACTAGCCCAGGGGTAGGCAACCTCGGCTCTTTTATGACTCATGGACTTCAACTCCCAGAATTCCTTTCCCCTCAGCATGGCTGGCTCAGGAATTCTGGGAGTTGAAGTCCACGAGTCATCAAAGAGCCGAGGTTGCCTACCCCTGCTCTAAACTAATAAAGTCTACATTAATTAACATTAATTATGCTTTCATATGTTCCCCTAAGGGTCTTCAAAATTGGCTCTTTTATGACTTGTGGACTTCAACTCCCAGAATTCCTGAGCCAGCATGGCTCAGCTTGGAAACCTCTCCCTTTCCCCTCAGCATGGCTGGCTCAGGAATTCTGGGAGTTGAAGTCCACAAGTCATAAAGCGGCCTAGGCCTAGGCCAGGGGTAGGCAACCTTGGCTCTTTTATGACCGGTGGACTTCAACTCCCAGAATTCCTGAGCCAGCATGGCTCAGCATGGAAACCTCTCCCTTTCCCCTCAGCATGGCTGGCTCAGGAATTCTGGGAGTTGAAGTCCACAAGTCATAAAGCAGCCTAGGCCAGGAGTAGGCAACCTTGGCTCTTTTATGACTCGTGGACTTCAACTAAAAGAGCCTTGGTGGAGCAGTGGGCTAATGCCTCCTTAAGTAACACCAGCTGCCTGCAATTAGTGCAGGTTCGCATCCCACCAGGCTCAAGGTTGACTCAGCCTTCCATCCTTCCGAGGTAGGTAAAATGAGGACCCAGATTGTTGGGGGCAATAAGCTGACTTTGTAATAATGCCGCTTGGGGTGTGTGAAAGCCCTAATAAGCAGGCATATACATAGAATGAAGGCTACTGCTAAGTTTGTAAAGCCGCCCTGAGTCTTCGGAGAAGGGCGGGATATAAATGGAATTAAAATAAAAAATAAAAATAAATAACTCCCAGAATCCCTGAGCCAGCCATGCTGAGGGGAAAGAGAGAGGTTTCCAAGCTGAGCCATGCTGGCTCAGGAATTCTGGGAGTTGAAGTCCATGAGTCATAAAAGAGCCGAGGTTGCCTACCCCTGGACTAGCCAAACCCAGGTCCTGCAGCCGTTCTGCGTATGTTTTAGTCTCCAGGCCTTGGATCATCTTAGTTGCTCTTCTCTGAATTTTTCCCAAGGTCTCAACATCTTCTTTGAGGTATAGTGATCAAAATTGGCTGCAGTATTCCAGGTGTGGGTCTCACTAGGGTTTTGTAAAGCGGTACTAATACTTCGCGTGGTCTTGATTCTATGCCTCTGTTTCTACAACCCAGGATTGTATTGGCTTTTTTGGCTGCTTGCTGCTCACAGGCCTGGAGCTCTCTTTTCCTGGAATCTTTTCGCTGTTAACGGTTGAGCTATTGATCACCTGTCAGGTAATGCTTATGTGCTCCAGACTGCAAGCGTCACAACGCACCTTTTAAAAAGCAGACAATCTCAGAGCAATTCCATTAAAAAGAGCAGCCTGGAGATGCTCGAGTTTGCCACTCACAAGAAGTCTCCTTACCTGGGGAGTAGAGCAGGTGATATGTGTGTGTGTGTGTGTGTGTGTGTGTGTGTGTTTATGCACAAGTGGTCAGTCTGAAAATGCCACCTGTTTTGGACCCACCTGGGAAACCATCATGATCCACAGTTAGTCCTCAACTTACAACAGTTCGTTTTAGTGTCCATTCAAAGTTACAACAGCACTGGAAAAAGTGACTTATGCTTTTCACACTTACGACCGTTGCAGCATCCCTTTGGATTCTAATTCTGTTCCGTACTGTTCCATTCCATTCCATTCCTTCATTTTTCTATTCCCTTCCCTTCCCTTCCATATATTCTGTTCTGTTCTAAGTCTATTCCATTCTATTCTATATTCTCTTCCACTCCACTCCACTCCATTCCATTCCATTCCCTATTCTATTCTATTCTAATTCTTCATTTCTCTATTCTATTCTATTCATTTCTCTATTCTATTCTATTCTATTCATTTCTCTATTTTATTCTATTCTTCATTTCTCTATTCTATTCTATTCTATTCTATTCTATTCTATTCTATTCTATTCTATTATTATTTTTCTATTCTACTCTACTCTAATTTCCATATTCTATTCTATCCTATCCTATCCTATCCTATCCTATCCTATCCTATCCTATCCTATCCTATTCTATTCATTTCTATTCATTTATCTATTCTATTCTATTCTATTCTATTTTTCCAATATCTATTCTATTCTATTCTATTATTCTATTCTATTCTATTCTATTCTATTCTATTCTATTCTATTCTATTCTATTCTATTCTATTCTATTCTATTCTATTCTATTCATTTCTATTCATCTATTCTATTCTAATTTTTCCAATATCTATTCTATTCTATTCTATTCTATTCTATTCTATTCTATTCTATTCTATTCTATTCTATTCTATTCTATTCTATTCTATTCTATTCTATTCTATTTTAAATTTCCATATTCTATTTTATCTTGTCCTGTCCTGTCCTGTCCTACCCTACCCTACCCTACCCTACCCTACCCTACCCTATTATATTCTAATTTCCATATTCTATTCTATTCCATTCCATTCCATTCCATTCCATTCCATTCCATTCCATTCCATTCCATTCCATTCCATTCCATTTTGGAGGCCCCTGGATTTTAAGCCATCTTCATCTCCCAGTCGCTGCTGCTGCATCGCCCAACTTGGCTGTGCTACTCCAAGCATTGCGGGGGGGGGGCCTTTTTCATAAATCTACGGGAGGGTGACACGAACTGAGCGAGCCCAAGAGAAGGGAATGGCACTAAGCCTGTCCTGAAATAAAAACCCATCTCGTACTCAAAGGTCACTTGTCATTCAACCCTGCAACTCATTAAAAAAAGTTTCCACTCCTGTTACTTGAGACTCCTCTCGAGTACGGCTGGGCATGGCAAAAGTGGGGAAAATTCAACTTCCCCTTCCCTAAAATAACAGGCCGCTCTTTCCTGTCTCCTCTGCAATCTCAACCTTCCTTTGTTGTTGGCTGAACTGCCTGATTTGTTCCTGCTTCCCTGCAGCTGCGGAGAAGCCTTTTTTGCCCGGGGGGGGGCTGCTCTTGAAACCTCCGATGACAACACTAGGGGTAGGGCAGGGGTGGGATTCAGCCGGTTTGCACCAGTTCGCTAGAGCCGGCAGCTACTTTTTTGTTGGCTTTGGAGAACCGGCTGAAGCCCTAGCTCTTTTTCGCAACGCCCGGAACAGACTGCTGGGAGTGTGTGGATGCCGCTTCCGGAAGTCCGTTCTGAGCTTCAGAGGCCTGGAGGAGGCCTCCCTGGCCCAGAACAAATCTCTGGGAGTGCATGGATGCCTCTTCCGGAAGTCCGTTCTGAGCTTCAGAGGCCTGGGGGAGGCCTCCCTGGCCCAGAACGGCCCACCGGAAGTGCATGGACACCACTTCTGGAGGTCCATTCTGAGCTGGGGAGACTCCCAGGCCCAGAACAGCCCACCATAAGTCCATGGACGCCACTTCCGGAAGTCCGTTCTGAGCCTCGGAGGCCTGGGGGAAGCTTTCCAGGGCCAGAACGGCCTGCCAAAAGGATGTGGATGCCACTTCCGGAAGTCCATTCTGAGCCTTGGAGACCTGGGGGAGGCTTTCCAGGCCCAGAATGGCCCACTGGAAGTGCATGGACGCCACTTCCGGAAGTCCGTTCTGAGCCGGGGAGGCCTCCGAGGCCCAGAACAGACTTCCGGAAGTGGTGTCCACGCAGAAAACCGGTTGTTCAGGTATTTGAATCCCACCCCCGGGGTAGGGGAGCGTGGGATTGAGAAGGTGGACTGGTGGCCTCCAGGATTGTTTTCAGGAGGTCTTCTAAAGACCCAGAGCAGAATGGGACAACTCACCGCAACCAACTTGCCACGCCGAGTTTGCCATGGCGAACTCAATTATTTGAAATACTTTAAAAATGTATTTTAATTTTTATCATTTCCATTTTGTTTTGGCGTCCCTTCTTTAATGACCCTATTCCACCGTTTCTTCCATAATAGCATAACTCTTGTCCCACAACGAGGTGTCCCGTGGCGAATTGTCGTAGACCCGACTCAAGAGTCTGTCAGGTTGGAGCTCGTGTGGCCCCGGCCTGGCTTAGAGGGAAGGGGGACCCAGCTGGGAGAGGGCTGGGAATAATGGGGGACGGAACTGGCTCTAATGCACAAGAGCATTTGATGCCAGCTGTTTGTCGTTCTGAAGTAGCCAGCCTTGCCGCATTGGAGCAATCCTTACGAGGCCGATTGCTCAGCAAGAGTTGTGTGCCCCTCCCCTGCCCGTGGGGCCAAGGAAAAGGTTTGGCCCGAAAATTAAAAATTTGGGGAACTTCACATCCACTGAGCACCTTCTCTTGACCGGTTCCCGGGCTCTGGCATGGCTGCAGTGGGAAACTCTTTTGGGTCTGCAGATGTTTTGACGTTCTTGGAGCGTTGTGCCTTCCTGTTGTATGATTTGCTCGCTCGCTTCCCCACATGACCCGGTAGAAATAGCACAAGGAAAGACACCCGTGTCGCTGAACGCAGGACCATCACGATTTTATATTTTTATTTCAGCATCTGAAGGACACTTGGGAGATAAAAATTCAAGCCCGTGTTTCAAGAGGCACAATAATTCTGCACAGACTGTTCTTCGCGCTATTTGGTAAAAACAGGAGACTGTTTCTCAAATGACGGACTAGAGTCAGAACTACGGTACACGATGAAGTAAAACAGGGAAGTCCCGTTTCTATAGGGGCAGAACATGGACCGAACCGCCCGTTGATGGGGGCTCTCTTGGGTCCAAAGGAAACCAGGCCTTTGTTGCGGAGGAAATGAGATTGTGCACAAAAAAAAGCCGGAAAATGGAACAGGTTAAAAAATAAATAAAAATGAGATGATCACGCATGCGATTTTTCAAAAACCCAGCCAAAGCAGCTAAATGAAATAAAAGGTATCGATCTGCATTATTTTTGTTGTAAATGCTGTATTTTTAACAGGTTTCTGCAGAGCGTCACTCCCTGGTCAGCAGCTTCTGCTCTTTACTTGTTCCTCCTCCCACTAAAATGGGGGGGGGAGGAGGAGGAGGAAGAGAAGGAAGAGGAAGAAGAAGAAGAAGGAGGAGGAGGAGGAGGAGGAGGAGGAGGAGGAGGAGGAGAAGACGACGACTGTGGTGTCCTTGCTGCTCTCTGAGCTTAGTTGTTTTCTTACAGACCTTTCATTATCCATCTAGTAACATCATCAGTGTTGAAGAGAGTGGAGGAGGAGGAGGAGGAGGAGGAGGAGGAGGAGGAGGAGAAGAAGAAGAAGAAGAAGAAGAAGAAGAAGAAGAAGAAGAAGAAGAAGAAGAAGAAGAAGAAGAAGAAGAAGAAGAGAGGGAGGGAGGGGTGGTTTTGCATGCTGCCTGCATCCCAACGATAGGGCTCCCTTGTTGGCCTAGAGTGGCCCAGTTTCTGCCATGCCGCAGCCCGGGGCCAGTCCATAGACCGGGGATAGGGGACCCCCTGCCCTAAAGTGTTTAGCTTGATGCCCCAAATTAGCTGCAGTCTTGAGCCACCCCAATTACCTGCTGCAAGACGGGAGGAACCCGTCTTTTCACCCTTCAGTCCCCTGACCATATCCTGCCTCCATTTTGAGGGCTCCTTCGACCAGGAGAAGAGCCTTGGTGGTGCAGTGGTTAGAATGCGGTATTGCAGGCTGACTCTGCCCACAGCCAGCAAGTTCGATCCTGACCGGCTCACGGTTGACTCAGCCTTCCGTCCTTCTGAGGCGGATAAAATAAGGAACCAGATTGTTGGGGGGGGGGGCAAGAGGCTGACTCTGTAAACCGCTCAGAGAGGGCTGTAAAGCCCTGTGAAGCGGTCTATAAGTCTTAAGTGCTATTGCTAGTTAGAAAAAAAGTGGAAGTCAACAAGAGAGGAATATCTAGGCAGGCCAACTGTCCGGGACGCATACAACGAAGGAAGCGCTTTCCCCCCAAACTCACTGCTGAAAGACAAATGCCACTTCTGAGAGTATTAAAGCAGCTACATCCTCTAAGGCACTCACAGCAGCTGCCTCAAAGGACACCCCTTGGATCACTGATGCTGCAGGCCATAAAAAAGCAGTAGTGAAGGCTGACTCTGCCCACAGTCTGGAGTTCGATCCTCACCGGCTCAAGGTTGACTCAGCCTTCCATCCTTCCAAGGTGGGTAAAATGAAGACCCAGATTGTTGGAGGGAGGATGCTGACTCTGTAAACCGCTTAGAGAGGGCTGTCAGGCACCGCGAAGCGGTCTATAAGTCTGAAGTGATATTGGCTCCATCTGCTTTTTACGTGCATGGAAAAGAGAGGGCACTTGAGCTGGCGCCGTTATGCTCACTGTTTGTACCTTGCAGTCAGCCCTAAATGTGCGGGGTGGGGGTGGCCACCTGCGAGAGGCCAAAGGGCTGTCCAGGTGGATGGGACCAGGTGAGGCAACATCCTAGGGGAAAAGAGCAGAAGGTGGCTGATGGCAAGGTGTGTGGGGGCGGAAGGTCAATGAAAGACCGCCCGAGGAGCTTTCTGGCGCTTTGCAATGAGGCATCCGTAATACTACTAGCTGTGGTGGACTTGCAGATCAATGCTTGTAGCTATAAAATAGAAATAATTGCAGCCGTCATCGTGGACACTGGGGAAGCCTGTAGGAATAGCTAAAGCTACTTCACTTGTTTCATAATACAGATAAATAATAAAGACCGGTTGCTTCGGCTGGGAATGCAAGGGTGTTCTTTTCCTCCACTAGAGCAGCCTTTGATCCAAGCAAAAGGAGAGAGAAAAATCGCCCCCCCCACCATCACTTCCTGATCTGCATGGGAGATGCGTTTCCCGGGAATGCAGTATCCACAAAAAAAAAATCCGCTTCCCATATGTCCTCTGGAACAAAACAGTTACTCTACCACAGGGGTCTCCGAACTTGGCAACTTTTAAGACTGGGGGACTTCAACTCCCAGAATTCCTACAGCCGGCCTGGAGTTGAAGTCCCCAGGTCTTTAAAGTCTTACCGAGTTTGCAGACCCCCTACTCTTACAAGCGGGAGGACACCAATGCAACCCAGCCAGAAGTCGGCGATAACTCCTAAACCAAAGAATGCAAAATAAAACACTGGTTTGTTTAATGCTGCTCAGTCTTTGTCCCACAGCCCGGTCATAATCACGCAGATGTGTCCTTCGGCTTTTTTGGGGGAAAAAAAATAAAAATGAAAAATAAAAAGATAACCCCAAAAGCCATCTTGGTTCTGAACAAAAGCAATCTGATCAATACGTACGCTGTACGGACCTGCGTTTCTTGCCTATTTCGTTCAATTTCCTTTTCTCGGAGTCCTTGAAATGCCTCGATTGAACAGTTTTCAGGAGCTAAATGCCTCGCGTGCCTTACGTTGACTATGGGCGGCTTTGGGCACACGTCAGGCAGTGCTGCCAGTTTTCCTGCTGGAAATGTGAGTCCACTGGAATGAATCTGGTCCTGATCCGAGTGCCGGGGCCGCGTTTAAGAGAGTGAGCGTGGGTAGGCCCCAGGTGGGCGTGGGGGGTGGGGTGAATTTCTGCCCCCTTAGGAAGAACTGGGCGGGCCGTCTTTCTTCTGCTGCTGCTCCAGTTCCTGCAGACGCTCCTGTCGGAAGTGAGCGTGCTGGGTGCCCACTTTATGGGCCGTTTCTGTAGCGGTGATATCAATCTGGGCGTATTTCGTGGTTTCGTTGCCTGGGGTGGGTGGAAAGGTAAAAGCATTGCAGTGAACCCCACAACTGCAGAGTGGCAATCTGGCTTTGCACAAGGACCAACAAAGAGCATCTCCATTCTTTTCTCCTCCCAAAGTGCGGGAGTAAAACTTACAGAAATTGAGGGTCTGTAATCACAAAGGTCCTTATTTTTCCCCTCACTGTGTGCTGGAGGGCTAATTTGGACTCTTATCTAGTACAGGCCATCCTTGACTTACAACCGGTCACTGGGTGACCGTTTGAAGTTACAACGGCGCTGAAAAAAAGGGTCTCTGGATTATTTTTTCACACCGGCGACGGTTGCAGCATCCCCAATGTTGTGCGACCAAAATCCAGATGCTTGGCACAACCGACTCGTATTGACGATGGTCTCCGTGTCCCAGAGTCACGTGATCCCTTTTACGACCTTCAGACAAGGAAAGCCCATGGGGAAACCAGGTTCGCTTCGCAACCGCCTTGCTAATTTAACAACGGCGGCCATTCCCTTAGCAAACGGGGCGAGACAAGTCGCAAAACGGGGCAAGACTCGGCCAATTTCTCACTTAGCAACATCAACTTTGGGGCTCAAGAGTGGTCGCAAGTCAAGGACCACCTGCAACTGTGGCTATTTTAGCTAGATTCGGGGTGGGGAGGGGCAGGGAAAGAAGCTTTATATTGCTAAAGTCTCAGAACATTACGAAAGGTTTACGCCGGGGGTCTTCAAACTCGGCAACTTTAAGACGTGTGGACTTCAACTCCCAGAATTCCTCAGCGAGCCCTGGCTGGCTGAGGAATTCTGGGAGTTGAGGTCCACACATCTTAAAGTTGCCAAGTTTGAAAGCCCTCCCCCCGGTTTACGATCTTTCCTGCTGGGTTATTTTCAGAGATTCTTACCTCGAATCCCTGCGCTGGGCTCCTGAAGCTCCACCTCCATGTAATGGAGTTGCTTCTTTGCGGTGGGACTTGTAGGGATATTCACGTACGTTGCCGTCTCGCCGTGCGGTTGCTCAGAAAGCGGCAGTTCTGCAGAAACAAACAAGAGGCGAAATCTGTGGGGATGACCATGGGAGCAGGAAGAAGCCTGGCAGACCAGACAATGGTCCGATAAGTAGCAGCTGAGCGGAAGGAAGGTGGGGCATGAGACTTGGGCTGTAAAGGGGTGTGTGTGTGTGTGTGTGTGGGAGCAAAATTTCCTTTGTGTGTGGTTTTTTTCTTTTAACGATCATGTAATCCCTTAAATCGGGGTGGGATTTGGGCAACTGACTGGAGCTGAGCGTTTACCGCCCGGATGCCCTTCCCGACGCCTACGCAGAGTTTGCAGTAGGTATTTTGTCTTCTTGCCCTGAGACAGAAACTACAGAATTTCCTTGGTTTTTTTTTTCTTCTTTCTTTTTATGACCTCGTAGTCCCTTAAATTCGGGGCGAGGTCATGGCGACTGACTGAATCTGAACATTAACTGGCTGGAGACCCCTCCTGACACCCACGCCACGTTCACGGCAGATATTTTCTCTTGGCCCCCTTTGTAGTGAAACTACGAAATCTCCTTTGTGCAACCTTGCCATAAAGGTAAGTAGCGCTCTTGAGCAAGCTACCTCGCAAGGGTGAAAAACGGACTTTTAAATGACAATCACTTAACTGGGTACGTCGGGAGGGGGTGAGCACCCAGAACTAGAATGGGGAACATTTTTCCTTCGGGCACGAATGACGCGGGAAATTCAGATCCATCCATGGTTCTTACCTAGATTAGCTGCAAACATTTGAGATGATAAAATTGAAGTTTCCTTTAAAAACACACAAACGCACACATAGAGAGAATAGGCTGCATTAAAATACGCTTCTTGAACAATGAGTAGTCCTAAAGCTAACCGCCTTCTATTGATCTTCTATTGATCTCTATAGAAACGCATCAAAAAGGACAAAAAGAAAAGAAAATAGCCAGGAAGGCTTTAAAGGTGATAAACCAGCACCTGGAATTGCAACTGGAAACACACTGGCAACCAACACAAGCCAGCTCAGGGGTGTTACAGATGTCCAGTATCTGACATTCTTTAACACCTGTGCAGCCTCATTCTGCACCAGTTGTAAGCTTCCAAATGTTCTTCAAGGGCACCACCCTGTAGAGCACATTGCAGCAGTCCAGACAAGACTTGGCCATGAGGATATGAGGGACTGTGAGCAACGATACGGCCAATTTCCTTTTCCAGCAAACCAGAGCTTAATCCAGGAGCCACCAAAACACACCGCCTCCGATGCTGACAGAGCTAGCCGCTTGCATGTAAACAGACAGTGAACCCCACGCCCTTCTAGCATGGATATTACCTAGTGTGAAATGTCTGCAAGGAAACAACTCAGCTCGCGGAGCACCCGGGAGTCCACAGTTTAAGCCCGAGCTACAAATATTACCTTCTATCAATTTACTTTACATTAGAATCCTAAAGAGAATTTTTATCAAAGGATGCACCCTTGGCGTACGACTCTAGAAAAATTGTCTAAAGCGTATCCCAGAGATTCTTTTTCAGGATGCAACTGGGCTTTCTTGTTTTTCCTTTGAAGACGTTTCGCTTCTCATCCCAGAAGCTTCCTCAGCTCTGACTGGATGCTGGGGAATGGAAGGATTTATATTACTTGCAGACCGCTGGTTATTTGCCTCCTTTTAGAGGGTTGTTGAGGCCACTTGGACTCCGAGGACACAGATAAACCTCCAAGTGGCTTCAGCGGCTCTCTAAAAGAAAGCAAACGACCAGGAATATAAATCCTTCCGTCCTTCACCATCCAGTCAGAGTTGAAGAAGCTTCTTGGATGAGAAGCGATACGTCTTCAGTGAAAAACAAGAAAGTCCAGTTGTCTAAAGCGGTACGAAGGTAGTTTGAAGGGATGTTGGAAACCTGGATAACAAGACGAGTCATTTTATCACCCGTGGTGGTCGTGTAAGAAAGCGAGAAAGTTTTGGATCCAAATACACAACTAACGGCAACACAGATGCAAAGCAAGGTGAGCGGCTAGCCACGTTTTACCTGTATCCCACCACAGACCGGGCAAGATGGGAAGAGAGCTGGCTTCGTCTCGGAAGGGGAGCTGCACAGTTCGCAAGAACGGCTGGAGACGGCCCCGCACGGAACAGCCTCGGGCCGTCCACGCTCCTGGCCCTGCACCAGCTGCCTGAGCTGTGTCTCCGGGAAGGGGCCTTTGGCGCTTCCCGGTGAGAAGACGCCCTGCAAGTCCTTTTCCTGGCTTGGCCTGGAAGCGGCTTCTCTCTCCAGAGGCGAGGCTGGCTGTTTTGTGTCCCCTTTGGAGGTCTGGGCCTTGGACAGGCCGGCCTCCATAGCAGAGGCGAGAACCCCTGCCGTAGGGGTTGCGAGCAAACTCCGGGGCGTATCGTAGGTGTGCCGTAGCCAGCTGGGGGCTTGGTACTCCAGGCTGGGGCTCCTCCCCGGCTCTCCCGGCAGGCAGCTGCAAACATTCCGGTCGGAAGGGAAGCTGAGCGAGAGGTTCAGCAGAGAGCCAAACTCATCCCCAGGGCAAATGTCCAGGCTCCCCGTGTAGGAAGAGAAGCTTCCTGAATACGAGGAGTGACTGCCGGTTGCTATCCCGCTGTCGGATGAGCTCTGGCGGCCAATTTCTTGGAGCTGCCTGCAGTGCAGGAGGGTGGGGGGTGGTTTGCTGGGCCCCTGGGTTCCTTCGGACTGCAGCTTCTCTGTGGCGGCGGCCGCAGCTGGTCCACGAGACTCCTGGGAAGTGCCGGCAGAGGACTGCTCGGGCCAAAGGGTCAACCTGCTGCCAATGCTGGCGTCGGAGTGGCTGGTGTCCGAGGAGGCACTGGACAAGCTCCGGTCATCCCCTGATGGACAGAAGAAGGGACACAGGATTAAAGAAAGGAAGAGGTGTGGGAGCAGAGAGGGATCCCGGTAATCCTGGCCAGGCGGGGCAGCATCTATTGTGACCTGGGTCGCGTAGGGAGAGGCAGGCTTGGACAGTCCTTTATCGCTCTGTTAAATTCCACAACAAACAGTCCTACAACGGCCGGTAAGGCTCCATCGCCAACTTCCCACAGTCCCACAAACAAAAGCCAGCAAGCTACAAAAACAATCCACAAAGGCAGAGAGGAAGTCCAAAGACAAGGGGCAGGTTTACGGGGCAAGGTCCAGAATCAAAGTCCACAAGGCAGAAGCACGAGTCAAGGCTGAGTTGTTCCAAGGCCGGGGGGAGTGCATGCCGTGGCAAACAATTATTCCCGATAAAGACAAACTCTGCTTAAGTCAACCCAAGCCAAGCATTCCTTGTGAGAGGAGGGGCAAGGTGGCCTCCTCACCAGCTGCCTTGCAGACCTCCTTTGAGCTTGCCTCTGCTCTACTCTCCATGCCCTTGGATCGAGCAGGGGAGGCAGCTGTTCCTCATCAGAAGGTGCCCTTCATCCCCACTCCCTCTCCGCAGCCATCTTACCCCCATGTCTGTGAGGACAGGCAGCTCCGTGCCCAGTCAACCCCCTCCCCCAATGCCGAGGACAGCATCCTCCTTGGCTCCTGGCTTCTCCAAACATTCCAGGGGAAACAGGCCACCCCCGTTGGACCCCAACTCTTCCTCCTCCTCCGAACCGGGATCTGATGGGGTCATGACAGCATCTGGCAGGACTGGGACAGGCAGATTAAGTCACCTGCAATGTAAATCTGTCCCAGAAGGAAAATATGGCAGGAAGACCCATGACTCGCTACTCATATTTTAGACCTGGCTTCCTTTTTCCACTTCTACTCAGTGCCCGGTCCAAGCTCCTTCCAATCCTTGCCAGAGAATAAGCAGAAGTCCGGTGGTGTTTTAAAGACTAGCTAGGCATGGGGGGAGTGACCGGACTCTGCTACCGTATTTCCCCTGAAATAAGACCTAACTGGAAAAAAAGTCCTAGCGTGCATGATTTCCCCCCCCCCCAGGATGCTTGTAATATAAGCCCTACCCCCAAAATAAGCTCCAGTCAGCCAGATGGACGCATTTAGTATGTCCATCACTGTGCACGGCGGACGTATTGAATTATAAAATAATAATATTGATATATAATTAAATATAAACGATATTATTGACATTATTTATTTGAATAAACGTAGATTGGTGTACATGAAAAAAATAATAATAATGACATGCGGTTGAAAATATGCCCTAATGCATCTTTTGGAGCCAAAATTAACAAGACCTGCCCTTAATTTTGGGGAAATACGGTATCTCTGCTGTTGCTCTGGCTAGTCTTGCAGACAGCTTTGTCCTGTGTTCACTTCTGCCTGCTCCCCAATCCCCCTGTCTCAGCAACTGCCTTTTATGAAGCTGGCCAAAGAATCTTCTTTGCAGAGCCGGAACCTGGCACCGGCTGTGCAAAAAGGCGGCAATCACAAGGCCAGTCTGGCATCTAAAGCACAGCCTTATTCTCCTCTGGGCCTTAAGGATCCAGAGTGGCAAGGTGCTTCAGTTCTGTGGCTCAGCTGCAAAGCAAACTCCTGGGATGGAGAAGGAAGGGCCGGGTGATATGTTACCTCCGCTTCCATGTCCGCTGCCATGGGACAGCAGGCTGAGGCGCTTCTCCAACTTCGAAGCCTCGTAGGCCACCCTTTCTTCCACACAGGCGGGACTCGCACTGGGGTCTTTGAGAAGAAAGAGAGATCTGTGAGACAGGCTGAGAATAATTCTAACAAACAGTTGAAGGACAGCCTGGCAGGTCCAGCCCAGCTCTGGCTGATCCCAAGATGGCCAGGAGACCAAGCCCAAGTATGCTGAATGAAGTTAACAGTGCATCACAAAAGAAAGTCGGGTGACTTTGAGCATTTACACCAGGGGTCCCCAATCCCTGGGCCGCGGCCCACTAGTGGTCGATGAGCCTTTCAAAACCGGAGGAGGGAGGTGGTTTAATGAATATTAATGGGCTAGCTCTCCCAAAAACACTTTAACCAAATTATTTCTCTTGTTCCAAATAATATACACAAAAATAGAGGAAGAATTATTTGATGATCCAAATGCACTGACTTGGAAAGTTAGTTGGCAAAGAAAGAAAGCTAGAGTAAGACTGAAGGAAACGGAAGCTTTGACCTATCAGAGGGGATGCTGTATTATTTAGAGGTTTGAACACAGTTAAGAATAGACGGTTAGAAATAGAAGTATTATTATAACTAGATAGTATATTATATTATATCTTGGTATGAAAAGGGAAGTAAGAATAGGTGAAGAACTTTGAATAAGGGATGCTTTTAGTTGCCCAAATGTAACTTGTTTTGAAATGATAAATGATTGGGATACTTTGAACATGGATGGGAAATTAAAATTGAAAAAAAAAGCGAAAATAGGATATGGATTAAATAAGTGGAAACTGAGTGCAAATGGGAGTTAAGATATATCTTGGCTAGGAAAGATATTTTAAACTGACCTTATCGATATTATTGGAAAAATGTGACGAACGTGGATGTGCAATTGTATGTTTACTAACCATAACAGGAATTGTGTTTGCTGAGTGTGGAAAAATGGTTATTACCAGAAGAAGAGAGAAATGTACTGGTGAGTGTAACATTGGACTTAGTTGGAAGAAGATTATATGTACCGCAGAATCACTATTGGACACAGTCATCACGTTCTCTATTGACCACTTGTTTGTGAAAATAGAACATTAATAAAACATTTATAAAACGAGATTAAAAAAACGGGTCCCGGAAGCAGCGGGCGAGCACAGATGCACATCCCCACTTGCGAGAGCCCTGGGTGCGTGTGTCCGCCACTCGCTGTGCACGCACGCACACCACCCACTCGCGGGGGACCATCCCCTCTTCCCTCCCCCACCCGGGTCCACAAAGCTGGAAAGTTTGGGAAACTCTGCCTTATACAGTTGAGTTGGGTTAGGAGCTGTGCGTTTTTATCCCATAGGGTTGTGTTTTCCTCTCTCTAAATACCTAAACGTCGGGATTTAGTTATTTAGAACGGAGCAGGGACAGAAGCATCAGGTCTGCTCGTCACCCCACTCCTGTGTGTGTGTGTGGGGGGGGGTTTCCCGTCTTAACCTGCTAGCACCCGCCGGAAGCCTTTGGTTGGAGAGATGCCGTGAACAATGCAGTCAAAGAAAAAGCTGATCTTTTCTCCTTCCGTGCACGAGAGGAAAAAGACGCCGGCCCCTGAAAAAGAGCAAAAACGTTGACGCTGCTACGCGTTCAGCAATTTTTTTCCCCCCAAACTGTGACCCTTTTTTATTAGTTTACGATGTAAAATACAAAAACACAAAAGCAAATAAGGGGGGGGGGTAAATAGGGGAGGGGAAAGAGAAGGGGAAAATGTAGAAAAGGGGGGGGGCTAAGGCATTGACATAATAATAATAATAATAATAATAATAATAATAATAATAATAATAGTAATAGTAATAATAATAATAATAATAATAATAATAATAATAATAATAATGTTGGAAGGGACCTTGGAGGTCATCTAGTCCAACCCCCTGCTAAGGCAGGAAACCCTATACCATTTGAGACTTCCGACTCTCTTGGGTGCAGTAGAATAAGATAGCCACATACAAATCTCAACTTTTGCTTAACAGTATAAACTAGCCATTTCTATAACAACAGATCTATCCAATCGGGAAAACCCAAAATCAAATTTCATTTTTTTCCCCACCTCGAGCACGAAGTCCAGAAGTGGTTTCCAAGGAGAAAGAAAAGTAATTGGGTTGTTTTTTTTTCTTTGACCAAAGTAGCCAATTTAGCCATCTCTGCAAAAATCCATCAGCTTTTGCAACTGTTCGTCCGTTGTAGGGATCAAAAGCATCCTTCCATTTTTGTGCATTATTTTCTTGCCCTCAACGTATATAGCATCAAAGTTCCCCATTTTAACCTCCAAGTCTTTTTCCCATTAAAGCCAAAAGAAAACTTTCTGCTTTTATCATTATATTCACTTTGAGAATCTTCTGTGTTAAGATGTGAATCCTACTCTGATATTTCTTTGCTTTATAAAACTGCTCTAAACTGCTGAGCTCCGGGACAAGA
This sequence comes from Vipera ursinii, assembly GCF_947247035.1. NCBI lineage: Eukaryota > Metazoa > Chordata > Lepidosauria > Squamata > Viperidae > Vipera > Vipera ursinii. The sequence goes on along the minus strand of NC_139521.1, from coordinate 3,551,085 downwards.
CAAGACTTTATTGAATATTAAGCTTTCATCAAACCACTGCTGATGTTATCAAAGTTCTTATAACCCCTTAGATGTTAACAATCTAGTTACTGAACATGTCATAAGTCTACCCAACCCTCGCTCTCCCAGAGATCAGCGAGTTTAGCAGTTTTTAAAGTGAATATACCTGGGACCCAAATTTTTAAAATAATTACAGATGTGTACATGCATATGTATATCTTGGCACGGTGAATACTCACAGTAGCCGCATCGTGTTCCGCCTTCAAAAACAAATCCGTTAGGAACGGCCCCATAGCGGCGGAGGTCCGAAAGCTTCCAATGACCCATAATAACTGGTGGGACATCTCTCACCAGGACTAGCATGTCGTTGCAGAAGTGAAGAGTCGCTGGGCCACTTTCCAACTTGGTTCCAGGCGCTACCACAACGTGAAACCTGTGGACTGTTGGGACGGGGGGGGCGGGTTTACAAACCCCAAGGAATTCAGTTTTTCATCTAAATATCTTTAGTCTACATGCTGCCTTTGGATCAGCTAAGATCTTTGCATCTGCCAGCATCACTCTGACAATACCCAGGGAGGACTATCACTACATATATATATTCATACAAGCTAATAATTCAAATTTGCCTGAGGAACCATTTGGAATGCAGAATTTGAAGATGCTTAACAGAGGGAATGCAAAGCATAAAGACCTGGGGTAGGTCATGGGATAAATACTGTTTTTAAAGTTCCCTCAATAGTGCATCGTTTAAGCATCAAAAAATAAGAGGGCCAATGAATTTATGAAAGAGAACATCGTTTATTTTTCTTTAAGCAAGTCAAGACAAGGAGGGTGGGTATATGCAGAATGTTATTGTTTTTTGAGAGCTGAATGCAACAAAATTTCATTTTAATGTATGCTGATTAGTGTACATTAAAGTGACAATGAAGTTGTATTCCATTCCATTTTCTATTCTGTTCCATTCCATTCCATTTTTCATTCTTCATTCCTCTATTCTATTCTATTCTATTCTATTCTATTCTATTCTATTCTATTCTATTCTATTCTATTCTATTCTATTCTATTCTATTCTATTCTATTCTACTCTATTCTATTCTACATTTATTCTATTCTATTCTATTCTATTCTATTCTATTCTATTCTATTCTATTCTTCTATTCTATTCTATTCTATTCTATTCTATTCTATTCTACATTATTCTATTCTCTTTATTCTAATTCTATTCTCTTTATTCTAATTTTATTCTATTCTAATTCTGTTCTAGTCTATATTCTATTCTATTCTAAAGGTAAAGGTAAAGGTTCCCCCGCACACGCGTGCTAGTCGTTTCCGACTCTAGGGGCCGGTGCTCATCTCCGTTTCAAAGCCGAAGAGCCAGCGCTTGTCCGAGGATGTCTCCGTGGTCGTGTGGCTGGCATAATAATAAACCTTTATTGTCAAAGTACAACATGTGTACATTGAGATTAGCTGAGCCTCCCCCTGTGCTCTCTCCCCCCAACACACAGTGACAACAAACCCTCCATCCCACCACACTATGTGAACCAACTACACCACACACCGGCCTCCCAAGTCAACTCTGCATAAGATTACATGACTAGACGCCAAAGGCGCACGGAACGCTGTTACCTTCCCACCGGAGTGGTCCCTATTTTTCTACTTGCATTTTTACGTGCTTTTGAACTGCTAGGTTGGCAGAAGCTGGGACGAGTAACAGGCGCTCACTCTGTTACGCGGCACTCGGGATTCGACCCGCCAAACTGCCAACCTTCTGATCGACAAGCTCAGCGTCCTAACCCACTGAGCCACTGCATCCTATTCTATTCTATACTTTATTCTAATTCTATTCTAGTCTAATTCCATTCTAGTCTATATTCTATTCTATTCTATTCTATTCTATTCTATTCTATTCTATTCTATTCTATTCTATTCTACTCTATTCTATTCATTATTCTATTCTATTCATCATTCTATTCTATTCTTTATTCTAATTCTATTCTAATTCTAACTCTAATTCTAATTCTAATATTCTGTTCTGTTCTGTTCTTTCCATTCCATATTCTATTCTATTCTATTCTATTCTATTCTATTCTATTCTATTCTATTCTATTCTATTCTATTCTATTCTATTCTGTTCTATTCTATTCTATATTCACAACAGCACTGAAAAATGTGACTGATGATCCTTTTTCACACCACCATTGTGGCATCCCCGTGGTCATGCGATCAAAATTCAGACGCGTGGCCACTGACTCATCCTTAGGACTGTTGCAGCAGCCCCGTGGTCACATGATCAATTGAGAAGCTTGGCAACTGACTCGTAGCTACGACCGTCGCTGTGCCCTGGGGTCACGCGATTCCTCTTTTTTGACCGCCGTGACAAGACAAGCCAAGGGGCAAGTCGGATTCCCTTCACGGCCCTGTCACCACGTGCCGCCGTGGCGGCGATTCCCTTAGCAACGCTGGCAAAAAAGGTCGCAAAACGGGACAAAACCCACTGAACTGACGTCTCCCTTAACAACGTGGGATTCGGGGGGGGGGAGCTCAACTGGGTTTGCAGCTGCGGTAGAGGGAGAACAGGGATCTGAGAGCCCCCTTGCCCTGGGGGGTGGGGTGGGGGCTGCTGAGTTCCCGGCAATCTCGTTCGAAATGGCTCCTCAAAGCTGGCTAGAACCTTAAGATGCGAATGTCTTCCAGGCAAAAAAACAACAAAAAACGGGCCTTACCTTCCCCTAAACTGTAGCGGACGTGCAGATCCCAGACGTGCATGGTCTCCTTGCTCTCAAAGCCCAGCATGACCACCTGGGTGAGGCAGATGATGGCCAGGCTGTGGGTCAGCCCCTCATAGCAAAGCCCGGGTTCCAAGCCACAAATGTCCTCCAGGGTCACGCTGCTCCGCTCCTTCAGCCCTCGCAGGCGGTCAGCCCTCTCCTTGTACACCAGCAGGAGCAAACAGTCTGAAAGAGGGAGGGAGGAAGAGAGGGAGGGAGGGAGGATGGCCCTCAAACACAACTCTGGGTCCTCCCCGCCCCCACCCCACCCCACCCCGAGGAGATGCAGAACCCGAACTCACAGCTATTCAGATCATCCGGGGGGGGGGGGCAGCAGCACTGAATTCCTGCCTGCCCTGGTCTCCCCACACTCTCCTGATGCCCAATCCTTTGGGGGCCCCTCCCAGTCTGTTTCCCCTCCTGCCCCGACCCCCCGACACCCCCCCCGAAGTTAGCCACACTTTCGCATTACAGATCTACAAAAGGTGCGTTATGGATATGCATTAAAACACGTAGCCTCGCTTTTCTTGGTTGCACCCTTTGTCTGGAAGGGCCTAGGGCCGGGGTAGGCAACCTCGGCTCTTTTAGGACTCGTGGACTTCAACTCCCAGAATTCCTGAGTCAGCTATGCTGACTCAGGAATTCTGGGAGTTGAAGTCCACGAGTCCTAAAAGAGCCAAGGTTGCCTACCCCTGGCATATCGTTTCCTGCCTGAGCAGAGGGGGTTGGACTAGAAGACCTCCAAGGTCCCTTCCAACTCTATTAACGGAATATCCGAGGGGCTGCCCCAAAGAAGAGTGGGGGGGCTCAAGCTAATCTCCAAAGCGCCGGAAGGCAGGACAAGAAGCAACGGATGGGAACTCAGCAAGGAGAGAAGCAACCTGGAACTAAGGAGAAACTTCCTAACGGCGAGGACAATTAATCAGTGGAACAACCTGCCTCCAGAAGTTGTGGGTGCTCCATCGGAAGGGACCTTGGAGGTCTTCTAGTCCAACCCGCTGCTCAGGCAGGAGACCCTATACCAGAGGTCCCCAATCTTTTGGGCAACAGGGACCAGTTCCCTAGAGAGTGCATAGTTGTGTGTGCTGCCTTGCATCTCTCGGATGGGGCTTTGCTTGTTTGTGCAGACCGGTTGCTGGCAGGCCGTGGCCCGGTACTAGCCCACGGACCGGGGGTTGGAGACCCCTGCCCTATACCATTTCAGACCAATGGTGGTCCAGCCTCTTCTTAAAAACTTCCAGTCTTGGAGCATTCACAGCTTCTGGAGGCAGGTTGTTCCACCGGTTAATTGTTCCAAGTGTCAGGAAATTCATCCTTAATTCCAGGTTGCTTCTCTCCTTGGTGAGTTCCCATCCACGCTTTGGAGAATAGCTTGACTCCCTCTTCTTTGGGGCAGCCCCTGAGATACTGGAAGACTGCTATCCTGTCCCCCTCCTACGCCTTCTCGTCATTAAACTAGACACACGCAGTTCCAACAACACTCCTTTAAACGATGACAAGCATCTTTCAGACATATGTTGCCCTATCGCACGGTTGATCGATTTAGGCTTTCAGGATTCAGATTGTTTTGGGAATTAAAGCACGACCTATCCATTAGCACAGTAATAGGACGGCATTTAACGAATCCTCCCAATTAAAATAAGCATCCATAGTATCCTTGCTCGTCCTACAGGTGTTCCTCAACTTGCAGCCACAATTCAGTCCCAAACTTATGGCGCCGAGGGAAGCATTTGTGAAACGAGCCTCGCCCCATTTTACGACCTTTCTTGCCAGCGTCGTTAAGTGAATCGCTACAGTAAGTAACCCGGTTGTTACGTGAATCGGGCTCTTCCCCCCCTTGAGGTTGCCGGTCAGGAGGTGGTAAAAGGGATCGCCTGACAGCCCAAGGACACCGCAACCGTCGTGAACCCGAGTCAGTTGCCAAGCGTCTTGAATTTTCACGACATGACCACAGAGATGCTGCCAACGGTCGCCAAGTGTGAAAAAAAACTACTGCTTTCGGACAGCGCCCTTGTAACTTTGAACTGTTACTAAGTGAGCTGTAGTAAGTCGAGGACTAACTGTATTAATGACAATTCAGTACAGTGGCCCTGGGGAGGCCCCAGGGCTTGCACACACACACACCTTGGGACAGTCTGGCAGAATCCCACCCTTTGCAGGTCCCTGCCCATCCAGGTGAGCCAAGAGGGGGGGCTCTAGAGAAGACCCCCGTGAACTTTTAGGGGCCCCCTCCTCCTGGCCATGCTGTCCCCCCAGGAGCAGGGGCTGCGGGGATGCCTCCCCGCCATCCGAGGGGCTGCCAGAGCCAGACCCTCGCCCACCCTTCTGCTCCCAGGAAAGGTGGCAGGCGAAAGCCCAATAGGTGTAGCTGCTGCCCCCAGCGCAATGCCACTTTGGTGTGTGTGTGTGTGTGTGTGTGTGTGTGTGTGTGAGAGGTGGATAAGCAAGCGGGCAGCAGCGGGGGCACGGGGACAGGAGGCCACCAGGAAAGACCAGGGGGGCGATGGGGGAAGGGCAGCTCTGGCCCAGCCCCCACGAGCTCTCCCGGGGCCCCTCCTCCTGGCGATGCCCCCCCCACCGGTCAGGGACTGCGGTGTGTGTGTGTGTGTCCCCCGTGCCGTCCGAGGGGCTGCCAAAGCCGGACCCTCGCCCACCCGGAGCAGCCCCTGCCCGCTCCCCAGTGCGATGCCACCTGGGACCTGACTTTGGGGGCGGGGGGGGAGGGCGAGCAACCGCAGAGCGGAGAGGCGCGGGGGGAAAGGAGGCCACCAGGAAAGCCCGCGGGGCGACGGGGGAGGGTTGGCTCTAGCGCAGCCCCCTCCCCTACGACCTTTCGGAGCCCCCCCTCCTCCTCCTGGTGATGCTCCCCCCCCCCAAGGCCGGGGCAGGGGCAGCCGAGCCCCAGCGGAGAGGGCGCGGGGACGGGAGGCCACCAGGAGATCCCAGGGGGCGGGGCAAACCGGGGGAGTGGGAGAGGGGGAGGGAAACTCACCGGCCACCGGAGACGGCTTGCGCAGGACCAGCCACCGGCTCTTCCACTGGGGGAGGGAAAAAGAGAAAAAGACAGAGGGGGGGGTTGAGCGGCGTCCCCGGGCGTCCCCTCCCCACCCCCCGCCCTTCCTGCCCTCCCCCTCCCGGGCACCTTCTTCCCCTCCCGCCACTTCAGCTGCCCCTCCAGCACCACCGCGGCGGCGGCGGCGGCGGGCTCCGTCATCTTCGGGCATGGCTGCCGACAGCTGCTGGGGGGGCGGGGCCAGAGGAGGAGGAGGAGGGCGGGGCGGGGCCTGCGTCAGGGGGGCGTTCCCAGCCCCTCCTCCCACCCGCCCCCACCTCCGCGCGCGCTGCAGGCTGGGAGCCGTAGTCCGCGCAGGACGCTGCCACGCCGGCGGGCGGGAGGGCCGGGCCGGACGGCTGATTGACAGCGGCGGCGCGCGTCGCCCTGGCAACGGGGCCCAACGCGGGCAGCGGCGGCGGCGGAGGTGAGCGGGGCGGCGGGCGGGCGAGCGGGGACCCTCCTCGGGCTCCCGCGGGAAGCGGTCCCGGGAGAGGGGAGCGCCGGGCCGGCGGAGATCGGATCCGGGCGGGAGGGAGGCGGCGGCGGCGGGAAGGGGCGACGGGGGTCCCGGGGGGGGCGGGGAAGGAGCGCCGGTCCCTCACGGCCGGGGAGGGGGGGCTCCGCGAGGGCATCTGGCCCTTCCCTTGGCTCTCTTCCTTTCCCTTTCTCTTCCCTTCTCCGTCCCTCCTCCTTTTCATCTTCCTTTCCCTTTTTCCTTTCTCCTCCTTTCTCTTTTTATCTCCCTTTCCTTTCCTATCCTTTCCTTTCTTCCTTTCCTTTTTCCCTCTTCCCTTTCCTTTTTTCCTTTCTTATCTTCCTTTCCCTGTCTCTTTTTAATCTCTCTTTTCCTTCCCTTTCCTTTCCTTCTTCCCTCTTCCCTTTCTTCCTTTGCTTTCTCCTTCTTTTATCTCCTTTCCTTTCTTCCTTTCCTTTTTCCCTCTTCCCTTCCCTTTTTCCTTTCTTATCTTCCTTTCCCTGTCTCTTTTTAATCTCTCTTTTCCTTTCCTTCTTCCCTCTTCCCTTTCTTCCTTCCCTTTCTCCTTCTTTTATCTCCTTTCCTTTCTTCCTTTCCTTTTTCCCTCTTCCCTTCCCTTTTTCCTTTCTTATCTTCCTTTCCCTGTCTCTTTTTAATCTCTCTTTTCCTTTCCTTCTTCCCTCTTCCCTTTCTTCCTTTCCTTTCTCCTTCTTTTATCTCCTTTCCTTTCTTCCTTTCCTTTTTCCCTCTTCCCTTCCCTTTTTCCTTTCTTATCTTCCTTTCCCTGTCTCTTTTTAATCTCTCTTTTCCTTTCCTTCTTCCCTCTTCCCTTTCTTCCTTCCCTTTCTCCTTCTTTTATCTCCTTTCCTTTCTTCCTTTCCTTTTTCCCTCTTCCCTTCCCTTTTTCCTTTCTTATCTTCCTTTCCCTGTCTCTTTTTAATCTCTCTTTTCCTTTCCTTCTTCCCTCTTCCCTTTCTTCCTTTCCTTTCTCCTTCTTTTATCTCCTTTCCTTTCTTCCTTTCCTTTTTCCCTCTTCCCTTCCCTTTTTCCTTTCTTATCTTCCTTTCCCTGTCTCTTTTTAATCTCTCTTTTCCTTTCCTTCTTCCCTCTTCCCTTTCCTCCTTTCCTTTCTCCTTCTTTTATCTCCTTTCCTTTCTTCCTTTCCTTTTTCCCTCTTCCCTTCCCTTTTTCCTTTCTTATCTTCCTTTCCCTGTCTCTTTTTAATCTCTCTTTTCCTTCCCTTTCCTTTCCTTCTTCCCTCTTCCCTTTCTTCCTTTGCTTTCTCCTTCTTTTATCTCCTTTCCTTTCTTCCTTTCCTTTTTCCCTCTTCCCTTCCCTTTTTCCTTTCTTATCTTCCTTTCCCTGTCTCTTTTTAATCTCTCTTTTCCTTCCCTTTCCTTTCCTTCTTCCCTCTTCCCTTTCCTCCTTTCCTTTCTCCTTTTATCTCCTTTCCTTTCTTCCTTTCCTTTTTCCCTCTTCCCTTCCCTTTTTCCTTTCTTATCTTCCTTTCCCTGTCTCTTTTTAATCTCTCTTTTCCTTCCCTTTCCTTTCCTTCTTCCCTCTTCCCTTTCTTCCTTTGCTTTCTCCTTCTTTTATCTCCTTTCCTTTCTTCCTTTCCTTTTTCCCTCTTCCCTTCCCTTTTTCCTTTCTTATCTTCCTTTCCCTGTCTCTTTTTAATCTCTCTTTTCCTTTCCTTCTTCCCTCTTCCCTTTCTTCCTTCCCTTTCTCCTTCTTTTATCTCCTTTCCTTTCTTCCTTTCCTTTTTCCCTCTTCCCTTCCCTTTTTCCTTTCTTATCTTCCTTTCCCTGTCTCTTTTTAATCTCTCTTTTCCTTTCCTTCTTCCCTCTTCCCTTTCTTCCTTTCCTTTCTCCTTCTTTTATCTCCTTTCCTTTCTTCCTTTCCTTTTTCCCTCTTCCCTTCCCTTTTTCCTTTCTTATCTTCCTTTCCCTGTCTCTTTTTAATCTCTCTTTTCCTTTCCTTCTTCCCTCTTCCCTTTCTTCCTTCCCTTTCTCCTTCTTTTATCTCCTTTCCTTTCTTCCTTTCCTTTTTCCCTCTTCCCTTCCCTTTTTCCTTTCTTATCTTCCTTTCCCTGTCTCTTTTTAATCTCTCTTTTCCTTTCCTTCTTCCCTCTTCCCTTTCTTCCTTTCCTTTCTCCTTCTTTTATCTCCTTTCCTTTCTTCCTTTCCTTTTTCCCTCTTCCCTTCCCTTTTTCCTTTCTTATCTTCCTTTCCCTGTCTCTTTTTAATCTCTCTTTTCCTTTCCTTCTTCCCTCTTCCCTTTCCTCCTTTCCTTTCTCCTTCTTTTATCTCCTTTCCTTTCTTCCTTTCCTTTTTCCCTCTTCCCTTCCCTTTTTCCTTTCTTATCTTCCTTTCCCTGTCTCTTTTTAATCTCTCTTTTCCTTCCCTTTCCTTTCCTTCTTCCCTCTTCCCTTTCTTCCTTTGCTTTCTCCTTCTTTTATCTCCTTTCCTTTCTTCCTTTCCTTTTTCCCTCTTCCCTTCCCTTTTTCCTTTCTTATCTTCCTTTCCCTGTCTCTTTTTAATCTCTCTTTTCCTTCCCTTTCCTTTCCTTCTTCCCTCTTCCCTTTCCTCCTTTCCTTTCTCCTTTTATCTCCTTTCCTTTCTTCCTTTCCTTTTTCCCTCTTCCCTTCCCTTTTTCCTTTCTTATCTTCCTTTCCCTGTCTCTTTTTAATCTCTCTTTTCCTTCCCTTTCCTTTCCTTCTTCCCTCTTCCCTTTCTTCCTTTGCTTTCTCCTTCTTTTATCTCCTTTCCTTTCTTCCTTTCCTTTTTCCCTCTTCCCTTCCCTTTTTCCTTTCTTATCTTCCTTTCCCTGTCTCTTTTTAATCTCTCTTTTCCTTTCCTTCTTCCCTCTTCCCTTTCTTCCTTCCCTTTCTCCTTGTTTTATCTCCTTTCCTTTCTTCCTTTCCTTTTTCCCTCTTCCCTTCCCTTTTTCCTTTCTTATCTTCCTTTCCCTGTCTCTTTTTAATCTCTCTTTTCCTTCCCTTCCCTTCTTCCCTCTTCCCTTTCTTCCTTTCCTTTCTCCTTCTTTTATCTCCTTTCCTTTCTTCCTTTCCTTTTTCCCTCTTCCCTTCCCTTTTTCCTTTCTTATCTTCCTTTCCCTGTCTCTTTTTAATCTCTCTTTTCCTTCCCTTTCCTTCTTCCCTCTTCCCTTTCCTCCTTTCCTTTCTCCTTCTTTTATCTTCCCTTCCCTTTCTCCTTTTATCCTCCCTTCCTTCTCTTTCCTCCTTTCCTTCCCTTTCTCCTCCTTTCATCTCCCTTCCCTTCCGTTCCCTTCCCTTTCTTCCTTTCCTTCCCCTCTCCTTTCCTCCCTCACCCCTTCCTTCATGTTTCTTTTCCTGACCTTTCCCTTTCCTCCGCTTCACCTTCCCTTCTTTCCTCCCCCACTCCTCCCCCTTCCTCCTCGTTCCCCATTCCCTTTTCCCCCTTCCTTTCTTTTTCCTTTCTCTTCCCGCTCGGAAACCCATAACTTCCGAGCCGCACCAGGACGATGGGCCGGCACGGCTTCTTGGGGGGTCGGGAAGACCCTTCCCCAGCTCTTGGGGGGGCGAGCGCAGTTTCTGGGCTGGCTTGGAGGAGTTCATTGTTTGCGCCTCTTCCCCTCCTCCAGCTGAAGTTATTCACTGCTGGGTGCTGGTATTTTGTGGCTGCCAAGTGTGCATTGCAAGGCTGCCTTGCCTCCCTTCTGCCCGCCTGCTTCCCAGGACTTCCCAAAGCTGCTTTTTTCCCAGGAGGCAACTGGACTTTCTGGTTTTTCCTTTGAAGACGTTTTGCTTCTCATCCCAGAAGCTTCCTCAGCTTCTGACTGGATGGTGGTGGAACGGAAGGATTTATACTCCTTGCAGAAAGCTGGTCGTTTGCCTCCTTTTAGAGGGTCGTTGAGGCCACACGGAGGTTTTTCTGTGTCCCCAGTTGTCCCACGGCGGGGGGCGGGGTTCAAGAGGCAAATGGACTTTCCTGATTTTCTTTGAAGATGTTTCGCTTCTCGTCCCAGAAGCTTCTCCGGCTCTGACTGGATGGTGAGGAGGTGGAAAGATTTATACTCCTTGCAGAGAGCTGGTCATTTGCACCCTTTTAGAGCAGGGGTCTTCAAACTCAGCCCTTTGATGACTTGTGGACTTCAACTCCCAGAATTCCTCAGCCAGGCACGCTGGCTGAGGAATTCTGGGAGTTGAAGTCCACAAGTCATCAAAGGGCCGAGTTTGAAGACCCCTGTTTTAGAGAGTCCTTGAGGCCATTTGTAAAGGCCTCCTCCTACTACTTCTTCCTCTTCTTCTTTCTCCCCCTTTCCCTTATCCTTCACCTCTTCCTTTTTCTCCTCCGCCCCTCATTTTTCTTTCTTTCTCTTTCTCTCTGTCTCTCTCTTCTATCCTTCTCCTTCCCCCCCCCATCTTCCTTCTCATCTTCCTTTTTCCCTTTCATTCTTCTCCCAAAGGTGCTTTTTTTTTCAAGAGGCAACTGGACTTTCTGGTTTTTCTTTGAAGACGTTTTTGCTTCTCATCCCAGAAGCTTCTTCGGCTCTGGCTGGATGGTGGGTGGGTGGGTGGAAGGATTTATACTCCTTGCAGAGAGCTGTTCCTTTGCCTTCTTTCAGAGAGTCGTTGAGGCCACTTGGAGGTTTATCTGTGTCCCCAGTGGTCCCAAAGGGGCTTTTTCAAGAGGCAACCAGACTTTCTCATCCCAGAAGCTTCTTCAGCTCTGGCTGGATGGTGGGGAACAGGAGGATTTATACTCCTTCTAGACAGCTGATCCTTTGCATCCTTTTTAAGGAGTCCTTGAGGCCCCTTGGAGGTTTACCTCCATCCTCAGGGTCACCTGAGTGGTGCAAATGGGTATGAAGCCTTCTTGGCTGCAGGATGTTTTTTCTGCCCCGGGTCCCTTGGAGACGGGCGCAGGCGGTTGGGGACGAGTCCGTGTGGTCTGCATCTCAGACTGAAGCGCAAAAGGTTTCTGTGGTCTGCCATGTTTTCTGGAAAATCCTTTTATAAGTCCAGTTGCTTCCTTGAAAAAAAAACACCTTTGGGATAACCATGAACTGGATGACTGAGGCTTTCCATAGACTGTTTCCCAGGACTTTTTTTTCCAGTTTCTTGGACTTCTTCGCTTGCAACACCGTCGGCTTCAAGCCTCCTTGGCTGGACGGGTCCTTTTGATTGCAGAGCGGCTGAGAGCCTTTAGCAGTAGGCGAAATAATAGGCTAGATGAGTAAAATTTCGTTTCAGGTCGTGCTTCAGGGGCCGGTAAAAACTTTTGCTTTGCTTCTGTGACCCTGGTCGTTTGGTTTTTCTTCCCCCCCATCCCCCAAATTATCCCCCAAATTATCCCCCCCTACATGTTGCAGCGTACGTTTGAACTGTCTTTGTTCGCGAAGGGCATTCTGTAAACCTGCCTATCAATCCGAAACTTTGCAATATAATATCTCCGCTGTGTCATATCTAATATACCTAACGTGTATATATATATGTTTTAGCAAGATGGAAATCCGAATTAACCTTAAACACTTGCAGGAATGTTTTTTTTAAAAAAAGTTTTGGGCATTTGTAAAATGCAAAAAAATGGCATTTATATTTTCCAGACTTAAGGCGCGTGCCTAACTATTACTGGTCCTTATCCGGATGGAGAACTAACTAACCATTCCCCCTAGAACAGGGGTGTCAAACTCAATTTCATTGAGGGCCGCATCAGCATTGCGGTTGCCTTCAAGGGGCTGGGTGGGTATGGCCAGGGTGGGTGTGGCCTACTGGGTGGGCGTGGCTAAAGTGTGTATGGCCTACTGGGTGGGCGTGGCCAGCTCTACATCGTTCGCATCAAGGGTGCCTATGGGGGCCTGGGCAGGAGTGGGACAGATCTGAGGTTCTCTGGCAGGAGGAGGGTCTCTGGGCCAGGGCAAAGGCAGTGGGGGCCGTTCCCTCACTGTTTCCAGGATGGCTTCGCGGGCCGCGTGAAACCACTTTGCGGGCCGGATCCGGCCCCCGGGCCTTGTGTTTGACATGTCTGCCCTAGAATAATAGCTGTGCCTTTGATCTCTGCCTTCCTTTGGCAATGCCCAATAAAGTCCTTTGATAATGGCTCACAGGTGTGGTGGTGCCTTCCTTGAACTCGTTTCCCGAGCTCGCCCGGGCTCCTTCACAAGTCTTGCCAGCCCTATTTGACCTGCCTAGGAGTTGCCGCTGCTCCAGGCTAAATGAGTGGCTTGAAGCTCCAGAATTCCTCCAACTGGCATGCAAAATTCTGTGGAAGGAAGGAAGGGAGGGAGGGAGGGGACGAAAGAAAAGAGGCAGAGAGTGAAAGAAAGTAGGAAAGAAAAATGAGTGAAGGAAGGATAGGATAGAATAGAATAGACTGGACTAGACTAGACTAGACTAGAATAAAGAAAATAGAGTAGAATAGAATAGAATAGAATAGAATAGAATAGAATATAGAGTAGAGTAGAGTAGAGTAGAGTAGAGTAGAGTAGAGTAGAGTAGAGTAGAGTAGAGTAGGAAGGGACCTTGGAGGTCTTCTAGTCCAGCCCCCTGCTTAAACAGGAGAACCTATACCATGTCAGACAAGTGACTGTCCAGTCTCTTCTTAAATACCTCCAGTGATGGAGCACCCACGATTTCTGAAGGCAGGCTGTTCCATTGGTTAATTCTATAAAATTTGAAGCTAGCCATTTCATAGGTTTCTCCCTGACAGTGCATTTGACAAGTGACTAGTATACTAAGCAATGATGCTTATGAACCTATTTTCTTTTCTTCCTTTAGGACGAGGGAAGATGCAGACTTGATAGCACATGAAAATGTAATTCTGGATAGATTTTTCAGCCCCAACAAATTCCCAGCATGTACAGACCAGGAGAGAAAGCCAAACGACGACTGCGCGCTCACGCTTCCAGCCTCAGAAACGTCGAAATTGCTAGAGGAAGAGCGGGATACGGTTTTACCCTTTCTGGCCATGCTCCCTGCGTGCTTAATTCTGTTTTGAAAGGAAGTCCCGCAGATTACGTGGGGCTCAAGGCCGGAGATAAGATATTTGTGATCAATGAAATCAATGTGAAGAGGGCCTCCCACGAAGATGTGGTGAAGCTGATAGGCAAATGCTCCGGGGTTTTGCACATGGTCATTGCGGAAGGGTTCGGTCACGCTGAAGCTTGCTCAAGCGACGAAGAAGATGGTCTTTATGATGGCAAAGGGTGGCCAAAGACCAAGCCTGACTTGAAAGGCCCCGGTATAAACCGGGCGGAGAAAGTGGTGGAGGAAATGCAGTCAGGTGAAATTTTCAACATGATCTTTGAAAGTTCTAATATTTGTGCTAGCGAGGGGCAGATACCAAAAAGAAAAGAAACTTCCGCTCATGACGGGGCCAAGATGGAAACGGAACCTCCACCTAGGAACGATCAACCCCACATGCCGTACAATGAGGAACGGCCACAAGCCTTGAACAGTGACTCGGTTTTTCAGGCTGGATGGGAAAACCAGGAGTACTGCGGAATTGACGCCAGCATTTTAAATGTAGCCATGATTGTGGGCTACCTGGGATCCATCGAACTCCCTTCTTCGAGTTCCAATCTGGAATACGACAGCTTGCAGGCCATCCGCGGTTGCATGCGCCGTCTTCGGGCCGAGCAAAAGATCCATTCCTTAGTGGCGATGAAGATCATGCACGACTCCATTCAGCTCTGCACAAATCTGTCCGTTGTGATTGCAAAGTATCCAGCTGAGAAGCTGGCCTTCAGCGCGCTCTGTCCCGACGACAAACGTTTTTTTGGACTGGTCACCATGCAGAGCGTGGACGAGGCAAGCTTAGCTCCGGAGGACGAAGCGGTCTTGAGGACCTCCTGCCACGTGTTTATGGTGGATCCGGAGCTATTCAGTCATAAAATTCATCAGGGCATTGCCCGCCGATTCGGATTGGAGTGCACGGCGGATCCCGACACCAACGGCTGCCTTGAGTTCCCTTTGTCGTCTCTCCCAGTCCTTCAGTTTGTCTCTGTCCTGTACAGGGACATGGGGGATTTCATCGAGGGGGTGCGGGCCAGAGCCTTCCTTGATGGAGAAGCAGATGCCCATCAGAACAACAGCATGAGCAGTAACAGTGACAGCGGGATTGGGAACCTCTATCAAGAAGAAAAAAGTAGGGTATTAGTGGTCGATTTAGGAAGCAACACCAACAAACACCTGCTTGGTAATAATGTACAGGGCAGTCCAATAAACAGAGCTCACAATTCCCACTGGAATTTTAGTCACGAACAAGAAAACGTAGGGCCAGGACCTGTTTTCCAGAACGATAAATCTCAAAACCTAAGTAAATTCCTGGCGTCTTCAGCTCATGCCGACGTTGCGGCAACGTCTTCGAAAAGCTCAGCGCCGCCTGGTAAGAAGAACCCCGCGGACAATCAGAGGTGGTTGCCTGTTCACGTACTGAAAGATTGGCAACACGGATGTCTAAGTGACCAAGAGTCGTACACGGATTCCACCGACGGCTGGTCAAGCGTCAACTGTGGGACGCTCCCGCCTCCTATGAATAAAATCCCTGCAGATAGATACAAGGTCAGCGGCGGCTTTGGCCAGCCTCATCTCGTGTCCCCGACGAAAGAACTGGCTGAGAAAGAATTTCAGGTGGCTTCAGAGCCCTTCGATTCTCGACACGGTTTCAGAACACCCAGAGAAGAAAAAAAGATAAGCGCGGTACGTTAATAAAATACAGGTAGTCTTCGCCTCGTTCCTGCAATAGGGGACTTTATATACCGCTGCTGCTCCTGCTAAGATGTTATTCTTAAACAATTTTAAGTATCTTGTGTTTACTGTAAGCTTAGGTGAGGAAATGTGGAAACTTTTTTTAAATAGCCCTAGAGGGGTGAGGGTTTCCACTCAGTGGAAAAGGCTGCATTGGTTTGCAGTGGAGTTTAGTGGGAAGGGAAGGAAGTCCTCAAACGAGCAGTGATCTTGTCCAGGAGTGGATTTTTGCTCAGGAAGAGAGGCGTATGTCTTTGCTGAATGCAGGGGGATCTACCAACCTTATGGGGTGCAGGAGCAGCTGCTCTGGAAAGGAGAAAAGGGTGAACAGTTTGTTCCATACCAAATGTGCATGCCTAAATCTGGATTCCCCCCCCCCCCGTTGCGTGCTCAGAGTTGGAGAGAATGAAAGCAGGGCTGCTATTTAAAGCGTTTACCATTTTCAGACAATGTTTTTCTCTCAAATTCAAGAGCACCCCACAATAAGAACGTTTTAGATTCCATTGTTTAAGAATAGAACAAAACCCTACAATTAAGAAAATTACATTACTGTGTCGACACTAAACAAATCCCAGCTGCTGCTAATTTTGCTCGACAAAGAACTTGAAAACCTGCAAATGGAAACAAAGATTGGGCAGTGCAATTACCCAACAAAAAGAACTCGAGGCAGGGTTGTGCAGTTTCGTTAGTGTTGTTCATGCATCAGCAAGTAACTGTGGATAAGTTGGAATGAGGGATTTCTTGCGATCAACACGAGCCCAGTAAATGATTATTTTATTGAATATCTCCCAAGTGCTAGAGCTAATATTCTTCCAAAATAAGTACAACAGAAGAATAGAATATAGAATTAAAAACTTTATTGTAGTGTCCTGGGGGTCATGTGATCCCCTTTTGCAGCCTTCTGACCAGCAAAGTCAATGGGGAAGCCAGATTCATTTAACAATGAACAACTTTTACCCCTAGAGAGGTAAAAGTAAAGGAGTCCCTGTGGATTTTACTCCGCTAGTCGAGAAATGGGAGAAAGCGGACTGGGAAGCGAGGCGGGCTCCCGAACGGCCCCTAATGGATGGCCTGGTCCTAGGTGGGCGGGTGGGCCATCAGGCGATCCGGCAATAGACGGCCACCTGTCTCCCGGCCGTTTGGGGCGACAACACCCTGCCTTGTATTGGGGGAACGCAGCGAAAGGGCCGTGCTTGGATCCCTTGAGAAGGTTCAGCGTGGCGCTGGGAAGGGGCTGAGGGTGGTGGCCGCCTCTACTTTGTTTGGAGCAAAAGGGATCGCAAGAGAGCGGGTAGACCTGCAGCTAGTGCTGCAGCCCCATGCGTTTCCCACTCCGCTAGTTGCTGCTGACTCTAGGGGGTGCTGCTCATCATCGTTTCAAGGCCATTGAGCCAGCACTGTCCAAAGAAATTTCTGCGGTCATGTGGCCAGCATGATGTCACGGAACGCTGTTACCTTCCCACCAAAGCACTACCTATTTATCTACTCGCATGTGCGTGCTTTCAAACTGCTGGGTTGGCAGGAGCAAGGATCGGGGGGCTCACTCTGTCTACAGCGCTCGGGTCTTGAACCTGGGCTGCCGGCTTTCCAGCCAACAAGCCCAGCATCTTAACCCCTGAGCCGCTGCTGTCGCCCCTACCCGGAGAGGGGAATGCCTAAATTGGCAGATCCCATAGGGAGCTTTTGGCGCACCAACACTCTTACTGCTTATCCTACTTTGTGCGTGGGGAATTGGCTTTAAAATGAGGCTTAATAAAATTTGCTTTCGAGGAAGTACCTGGGAAATAGATCATGAAGAATGAAGTTGGAAACCTAATCCAGTGTCTTATTTTTGTGGCTTATGTAGAGGGCAAAATTCGGACCCGAGTTCGGATTGGTACAACTGTTCCATCATTCTTCTTCGGCTCGAAAATCATTTGGACGCGCCAAGAGATTCAGTGTTACCCGTTCGCTCGAGGATCTCGAGGTAACTGTGAGTTTTGTATGACTTCCTACAACGACGGTAAATGCGTGTTAATAAGTTTGTTCATTTTGACGCTGGAAAATTAATAGAGAGTTCATTAAGTACAAACGCACTTTTGGATGCTCTGCCTTGGAGCGGCCTTGCGCTTCCCCAGTTCCTCATTTTTTGAGTCTTAAATTCTGCTTTTCTCAGCAAGATTTAGTATTTGTGACTGCAAAGGTTTTCTTACACAGAGAGGCTCACAGATTTAAACTTTGGGGACGGCTGTGCGATCACCAAGAGCACAATTGAACTCCTGATGTCAGTCGCTAAGCGGGACATTTGTTCAGTTGAGCGTGGCCCCATTTTACGGCCTTTCTTGCCACAGCCGTTAAGCAAAATCGCTGCGGTCGTTAAGTTAGAAAAACGGTCGTAAAAGCGAGTCTGGCTTCACCCCATCAATTTTGCTGGCCAGAACGTGGCCAAAGGGGACCACACGATCTCGGGACACTGCGACACGGTCATAAATAGGAGGCAGTTGACAAGCATCTCAATTTTGATCGCTGCAGCGGTCGTTAAGTGTGAAAAAAGACGGTCGTCTTAGTGATGCTGCAACTTGAAACAGTCGCTGCAGTGCTTGGCTCTGGAGAACGTTCTTGAAGACACACTTTTCTTTTTAAAGTAATTTTATTCATTTTCTATTATTACAATTCGTTACCGCTTAATGAGCAACGTATTGTCTGGGTTGATTTATTATTTTTTTTTGCTTAGTCCTAAAAGTTAAGATCTTGCTCTCCTTTTTCCAGCCCTTGTTAAAATAAGTCCCATGTTGGGAAATATTCTGTATTCTTTTTTTTTTTTTCTTTGATTCTCAATGCAAGTCTGTCCAGTTCAGCACAGTTGAAGACACCACTTTTCAACATTTCAGAGCTCGCTGGCTGAAAACGAGCGGGTGCGGTGCCTGTTTTGTGTGTGTGTGTGTGTGTGTGTGTGTGTGTGTAGGGGGGGGGGAAGAAATCCTGTTCTGCCAGGAAAGGGAGATCTCGTAAACTCAACTCAAAGGAGGAAAGAACGGGGCGAGCCGATTGGCGCAAGCTGCAAAACAGACTTGTGCCGTGCGATTCCAATCTTCCCTGGACTTGCAGCTACACGCCAAGAAGCTCGCAAAAGGTAACAAGCTTTTTGCAGGAACTGTCTGAATCCGGAGCCGGAGGTTCAACTTGCCTAAACGAAGAATTGGGAAGAAAGAAAAAAAAAAGGAAAGAAAAGCAACTGGCGGATGGCTCATTGCTATGCAGAGGTGGTCACAGCAGGAATTTAAAGCCTGGAGTTTTGGGGCTGCTTCTCCCTGTTGTGGCAGCGCGGCGAAGGAGCCCACGTTGAACCTGGGCGGGGAGACAAGAGGGAAAGAGAGGACAAGACACGTCCCGCTCCCAGTCGTTTTTTGCGAGGAAGGAGCATGTCTCAGCAATTTGACTTAAATGGGAGATAAGGCCCCAGAGTCTGTCTGTTCATGGATAAAATTTGCAAAGCCAGTCACGTAAGTTTCCTTTTTCTTTAAAAAAAAAATAAAATAAAGAAAAAAGAGCGGGGCGGGGGGAAATAGTCTATATTGGGTCTTGCGGGGCGAAAAAAATAATTCTTTCTGTCTTTATTCTGCGGATGGGTGATTTTTCTTTGTTGGTTATTTAACGACGCTGTCAACGAACAATAATTTCCTAGGGTTTTCTAATGCTCAACGGTGACTGGCTGGTTTGAGTTTCCTAAGCCATTTCTGTTTTGTTTGCGAGGCGTTGAACTGTTTTTGTGTCTCGTTCCAAGTTTTAACCCTCTCGAGCGTCGCTTTGCTTGAGGTTTTCTGCCTTTCGAACTGAACGGAGGCGAGCGTTTCAAAAAGATCGGGGCGGAATATTTACAAATCGGACAGATTGATGGCGAAAAGAAGGTTAAAACAGCCTTAGGCTCTTTTTTTATCCCTGTTGAGGAAAAAACAACAACAATGTTTAGTTGAGAAGGAAGTTTTCCGTGGGGATTTTACCAATGGTCTGTCAATTTAACGTCTGATATTCAGATATTTGTAACCTTCCTCTCCAAAGGCAAAAGTTTTAATCTCTTATTCGTCGTCTCGCATTGTGTATGGAGGCGATGTGTTTTCTCTCTCGATAGGAACAGCAGCTGGCAAGGAATAATGGGTGATGGATAAAAAAAATATGAGAGGAACGTGTTCAGACATTAGTGAACAATCCTCAAGCACAGCTAGTTCTATCTAGACTTGGTTAGTGACTGTTCAAAGTTACAACGGCATGGGGAAAAAACGACTTGGGACCATTTTTCACCCTTGCCATGTGATCCAAATCCAGATGCTTGGCAACTGGCATGTACTTACGACGGTTGC
The DNA here is from genome assembly GCF_947247035.1 of Vipera ursinii. Classification (NCBI taxonomy): domain Eukaryota; kingdom Metazoa; phylum Chordata; class Lepidosauria; order Squamata; family Viperidae; genus Vipera; species Vipera ursinii. The sequence goes on along the minus strand of NC_139521.1, from coordinate 3,531,719 downwards.
AGTGTCCCCGGGGGTGTGTGTGTCACGTGATCTCCTTTTTTGCGACCTCCTGGCAAGCAAAGCCAGCGAGGGAAGGCAGGTTCACTTAACAACCGGGGCTACCGACTTAAAACCCCGTGATGACTCACTTAACAACGGCGGCAAGAAAAGCCGTAAATTGGGGTCGAAACTCACGGAACCAGTGTTTCCCTCAGCAACGTCAATGTTTTTGTATTCCTGGCTGATCAATTCTCTCTTTCTCTCTTTTCCCACCCCTCTCTCCCTGCAGTCTACAACCGTGTCGGATGGAGGTAAGCTAAATACTTCGGTGTTCAGAAACAGGACCGATGTTTTTTTTGTGGTTCTTTTGGCACTTTGACAATGAGTGATACATTTGCCTACAGTAACTGCACACATGTTGGCTTGTTTATAGACTAATTGTTAGGTCTAACACCCAACAAACACGTTGTCAATTTGAACCGGCTGCTCATTTAAACTTTGATATTACGGGAGGAGGGTGAGGGAAGAGGCTGACCTACGCGGGACCATGGATTTCGCGAGAGGAGGGCCAGAGGGTGGCGCGATCTGGAGGGGGGGGGGGAAGCGGGAGGGGAATTAGAATGGAGGACAACAGGAGATGAGGGAATTGGGGGGGGTGGCTTATGGGGAGGGTGGACCCAGAGCCCACACTAATGGTAGCTCCATGTCCTGAGCATGGGTGGATTCTGGCTGTCGATGCCGACCACAATCCTTGGTTGTACACACAGAGCCATAGGATCAAAATCACGCAAAGTATTAGCACCCCTCTACAAAGCCTTAGTAAGGCCACACTTGGAATGCTGCATCCAGTTTTGGTCACCACGATGTAAAAAAGATGTCGAGACTCTGGAAAGAGTGCAGAGCAGAGCAACAAAGAGGATCAGGGGACTGGAGGCTAAAACACATAAGGGGACGGTGGCTGGAATTGGGGATGTCTAGTTTAACGAAGAGAAGGACCAGGGGTGACGTGATAGCAGTCTTCCAGTATCTCAGGGGCTGCCCCAAAGAAGAGGCAGTCAAGCTATTCTCCAAAGCACCTGAAAGGCAGAGTAAGAAGCAACGGATGGAAACTAATCAAGGAGAGAAGCAACCTGGAACTAAGGAGAAAATTCCTGACAGTGGGAACAATTAACCAGTGGAACCACCTGCCTCCAGAAGCTGTGAATGCTCCAACACTGGAAGCTTTTAAGAAGAGACTGGACAGCCATTTTTGCCTGCAATGGTACGGGGTTTCCTGCCTGAGCAGGGGGTTGGACTAGATGACCTCCAAGGTCCCTTCCAACTCTGTTATTCTGTAAATGTCTGGGTCTCTTTTTCCTGCTTCTCCCCCCCCCCCCCGTTGTCTGGATGAAGACACTTTTTCTGTAAAAGCCATCCTTCCTGCTAGATATCCCAGCACCTTGGAAAGTTCTGGGTGCTCTTCCTATCCTTGTTTTACCTTAAGGAGAGACTGGACAGCCATTTTTGTCTGAAACGGTACAGGGTTTCCTGCCTGAGCAGGGGGTTGGACTAGAAGACCTCCGAGGTCCCTTCCGGCTCTATTCCGATGGATTGATTGAATGCCATTGTCGGTATTGAAGCGTCCTTCCGCTTTTGTGCGTGAAGCAGTCTTGCTGCCGTCAACATACATTACATCAAAGTTCCAGTTTTTTCCCCCCCAAGTCTTTTTTCCCCCCCATTAAACCCAGAAAAAGACATTTCTGGTTTTATCTTTATATTCACTTTGAGAATCTTCTGTAGGAAGATGTGAATCCTAGGTTTCCTGCCTGAGCAGGGGGTTGGACTAGACGACCTCCAAGGTCCCTTCCAACTACTTCTTCTTCTTCTTCTCCTTCTTCTTCTTCTTCTTCTTCTTCTTCTTCTTCTTCTTCTTCTTCTTCTTCTTCTTCTTCTTCTCCTTCTCCTTCTCCTTCTCCTTCTCCTTCTCCTTCTCCTTCTCCTTCTCCTTCTTCTTCTTCTTCTTCTTCTTCTTCTTCTTCTTCTTCTTCTTCTTCTCCTCCTCCTCTTCCTCTTCTTCCTCCTCCTCCTCCTCATTATTATTATTATTATTATTATTATTATTATTATTATTATTATTATTATTATTATTATTATTATTATTAAATAAACGTCCACCATAAATGATAAAAGGTCCCTTCTTTACACTTGCATTTCCAACATTCATTTGAAATACCTTCCTGACAACCTATCTGGTGTTAAATACCAACGGTACATCATCTTTTTTTTTAAAAAAAAATCTTTTAGATTATACTTCAGTGTGAATTTCAGACCTTTCGTCCACATGTTCTCCCGTTCGTCTCTCGCATTACATTCTACCCGAAGCTCCTTGCCCACTGAATAATCAGACGATACTTTACGTATTCGTTCTCCAAATTCAAATGCGGTAACCATTTATAAACCCATCGTGCAGTTTACTGGGTGTCACAGATCGCTGGAGTCTTTGGAAACGGAAGCAGAAGCCAAAGCCGAAGCCAGCTTAAAATAAACCTCCATCTCTCGGGTCTGGCTCTAAAATCTAGCCAGTCGCTTGACGGTGTGCAAATGCTCCAAAGTGACCCAACTCATCCCCAGTGTCGTCTTTTTTTTTTTTTTAAAGTTGTCAACCTTCTTAATTTTCCAGAGGGGAGCAAGAAAGCCCAGCGGGAAACCGTTCGTGTGTGGATCGCTTTTTGGGTTAGCCTTCTTGCCGGGTGAATAATTCATGTCCCTTTGGCAACAGTCACGACGCGCTTTTTCCTTTCAATTATTGATGTCTCACTCGGTCGGCTTTGCGTTCAGGTGTACCAACAGCATCCTTCAGGTTGTCGAGGGAGGGGGGGGGCCAAGGGGAGGAAATGCCACTTGGAAGAAATGCTGTGAAATAGAGAAAAGAAACAGGGAGGAACAATGCTTGCTGGGGTCACCACCGCCGGAAGGCCAGGTGGGCTTCTCTGGGGGGGTCGGCCCCTCTGCCGGGCATGGCCTCTGGCGGATGGCCCCGCCTGAACCACTGGAGGCATCTGCTGAAGTGGCACCACCACAGGGGCTCCTACCAGCTTTGTCCAGGTAATGCCTTGCGGATCCTGACTGGCCGCTTCCCTTTTAACGGAGTAACAGAGTCGGAAGGGACCTGGGAGGTCTTCTAGTCCAACCCCCTGCTCAGGCAGGAAACCCTGTACCCCTGCAGACAAGTGGTTGCCCAGTCTCTTCGTAAAAATCTTCAGTGTTGGAGCATCCACAGCTTCTGGAGGCAAGTGGGTCCACTGCTGTTTATACGTAAGGGTGTAGGGGTGTAAAACGTATGTTGTACGTAGCGTGTTTGAATGTTTGTTGTGTGTGTGTGTGTGTACACTTTTTGAGAGCAGGCAACTAAATTTCATTTTTAACACGTGCCAATGTGCCCACAGTAAAAGAAATGACAATAAAGTTTATCCGTTAGTTCCAGGTTGCTTCTCCCCTTGATGAGTTTCCATCCGTTGCTTCTTGTCCTGCCTTCAGGCGCTTTGGAGAATAGCTTGACTCCCTCTTCTTTGGGGCAGCCCCTGAGATACTGGAAGACTGCTATCCTGTCCCCCCTCGTCCTTCTCTTCCTTAAAACTAGACATACCCAATTCCAGCAACCGTTCCTTATATGTTTTGGCCTCCAGTCCTCTAATTATCACTAGTTAATTAATTGTCCTCACCATCAGGAGGTTTCTCCTTAGTTCCAGGTTGCTTCTCTCCTTGATCAGTTTCCATCCCTTGCTTCTTGTCCTGCCTTCGGGCGCTTGGGAGAATAGCTTGACTCCTTCTTCTTTGGGGCAGCCCCTTAGATATCATGTCACTCCTGGTTCTTCTCTTCATTAAACTAGAAATTCCCAATTCCAGCCACCATCCCTTATGTGTTTTAGCCTCCAGTCCCCTGATCCTCTTTGTTGCTCTTCTCTGCACTCTTTCCAGAGTCTCGACGTCTTTTTTTTTTTTTTACATCGTGGTGACCAAAACTGGATGCAGGATTACCAGGGCCTTATAAAGTGATATTAACATTTCACACAAACTTGATCCTATCCCTCTTTTAATGCAGCCGAAGACTGTCTTGGCTTTTTTTTTTTTTTTGGCAGCTGCAGCACACAGCTGGATGGAGACATTTCCTCCACAGCTTGTAACCAGGAAGATTCGGAGCTGAAGCTCTGATGACCAAAGGCCGGCGCTGCCCTTTCTTTTGGTGTGGGTCCCAAGGAGGCCTCCAGCCGTCTTCTCCCCTACCCCATCCTCAAGCTGCCTGGCTCTCCCCTTCCCTTCCCTTGGCACTACAAATCCCATGAGTTTCTAATAGGTTAGGCTCGGCAGGTCCCATGTTGCCCAGCCATTTGCAGATCCAAACTGGGCAGAACAGTTATTTTACCAAGAAATGTCTGTAGAGATTCTCAGTCCTCCAGGTCAAAGTTGTCCCAAAGGTGCTTTTTTTCAGGAAGCAACTGGACTTCCTTTGTTTTTTCCTTTGAAGACATTTTGCTTCTCATCCCAGAAGCTTCTTCTCCTCTGACTGGATGGTGGGGGGAAATGGGAGGATTTATACTCCTGGCAGACAGCTGCTCATTGGCCTTCTTTTTAGAGAGTCGTTGAGGCCCCTTGGAGGTTTGTCTGTGTCCTCAGGGTCACTTGAGTGGTGCAAATGGGTGTGGAGCCTTCTTGGAACTGCTGGAAGGCCCGTGTGGCAGACTCGAGATAGGGATACAACATCATCCATCTCCAGTCAAGAGTAACTCTTGCCCTGCAGCTAATTGGCCATGCCACGTTGACCATGGCCAGTTGGCTGTGGCGAGTTGTCCTAGACCAGGGGTCTTCAAACTTGGCCCTTTTATGACTTGTGGACTTCCAGAACTCCTCAGCCAGCATGGAATTCTGGGAGTTGAAGTCCACATACCTTAAAAGCTGCTCAGCTTGAGAAACAGCGATGTGGAGAAGGGGTCTTCAAACATGGCCCTTTGATGATTTGTGGACTTCAACTCCCAGAATTCCTCAGCCAGGCACGCGTGCCTGGCTGAGAAATTCTGGGAGTTGAAGTCCACAAGTCATCAAAGGGCCAAGTTTGAACACCCCTGTCCTAGACACAGCAGCAAAGGCTGGCCCTTTTCCCGTGGTTCTCTCTCTCCCCTGTAGCAAACCAGAAATTTCACGGTTTTCAATTCCAGAGATGCCTTCACTGGCCGATTAATTTCCTCTTTGCCGCTTCCGCAGAGCTCAATCACAGCGACTTGAAAGATGGCGCCAGTGATAGCAGCCTCAGCAGCAATGCCAGTCTGCCCAGCGTCCAGAGCTGCCGACGGCAACGAGAAAGAAGAGTTGCCAGTTGGGCTGTTTCCTTTGAGCGGCTTCTTCAGGATCCCCTGGGTATTCGATATTTCTCTGTAAGCAATGGAGAATAACGGCACCCTGGTTTTTGGTTTGGTGTTACCCAAAACAAAGTGCGCTGAACGAGGGTCTAACCGCAACTGACAATCAGATCCTGGTGGTATCTAAGAGAGCATGGCCAGCCTGGGCCTGAGATCTCCTGGACAAGTCCTCTCTAGGCTAATCTTCCCTGACCTGGGCAAGTACATCAGGGCCAGAGGGGGAACAGGAGTTACAGGCCCTAGAGATGAGAATGCGACAATTCGCGGTGGCCAACCCGCCGCATGACTACTCCCCACGGCCACTTTGCCGTGGGTCAACTCACTGCAGGATCATTCTGTCCCTCCTTTTGCATCCTTCCTTTAAGGGTTCTATTCCACCGTTTCTTTGATTATTAGAGTGCAACTTTTGTCCTGCAATGAGTTGTTCTGTGTTGAGTTGGCCATGATGAGTTGGCCATGGCGAATTGGCCCTAGAGAGTTGGCCATGGAGAGTTGGCCACAGTGAGTTGACCCTGGTGAGTTGGCCATAGAGACTTGGCCATGGTTAGTTGGCTGTGATGAGTTGGCCATGGCGAGTTGGGCATAGAGAGTTGGCCATAGAGAGTTGGCCATGATGAGTTGGCCATGGCGGCCATGGAGAGTTGGCCACGACCAATTGTCATAGATCCTTAGGGAGGGTCCAAGGCTTTCTGTGAAGGAAGGAGAGAAGGGGTGCTGTGCCCAGGTGCTTATGACCTCAGTTGGAAGAAACATCATCTGTAGGTTTGGGCTGTTACATTCTTTTTTGGCCCCAAATACATGTAATAATTTTCAAATAATGCTTTTCTGGGCAACGTATGTGGACACGTGGGACATGATAGCTTCAGGACTTTCTGGATATGGCTGTCTGTCTGGCTGTCTTTGGGGTGGGGGCTATTTTGAGGACAGAGCCACACTCCCTCCCCCCTCCCCCGTTTAATCCCTTGAGCCAGGAGATGGCTAGAGGGAGCTGAACCTCAAGATTTCCTCCTGTTTTATGCCGATCGTGGTTGTCTCCTCCTGTGCCATCTCAAGTGTGGTGGCCCCATCATTCTTCTCAAGAGGTGTGCTTAATTCAACTGCCGTTGCAGCTCAGTTGGCTTTTGAGCCCCACCAGAATCTCTGCCAACCCAGACTGAAGACCGACTTTGAAAGAGACACAACGGTGTGTGTGTGTGTGTGTGTGTGTGTGTGTGTCCCTCTCTGGAAGACGTTTCGGGGTTCGAGACCTAGCGGGCTTTGGAAGGATTCTCGGACGTGTGATTTTTAATCCCTTTCTCCAAGCAGGATTTTTTACGGAAGGAATTTAGCGAAGAGAACATTCTGTTTTGGCAAGCCTGCGAATATTTTAATCACATACCTGCCCACGACAAAAAGGAGGTAAGTCTGCTTTGTCTTCACCGTTGATAAATTCAGGCTGTTCGAAATCTTTGGAAGGTCTGAGGGGTGTGTGGGGATGGGTGGGATGGGAGGGAAGCAGGGAGAAGAAAGTAACTCCAGCCCCAAGAAGGATAATATAGGTCGTCCTCAACTTACAACGGTTCATTTAGTGACCATTCAGAGTTCCAACGGCACTGGGGGGGAAAAAGGGACTTACGGCCATTTTTCACACTTACGACGTTCCCCGTGATCCTGTGATCGCAACTGAGATGCTTGGCGACTGGTTCGTGCTTACGATGGCTGCAGCGTCCTGGGGTCACGTGATCCACTTTCGCGACCTTCTGACACGCCAAGTCAGCGGGGACAGCCAGAATCACCTCACAACCAAGTTAATAAACTTATCGACTGCAGCGATTCACTTTATGACTGTGGCAAGAAAGCTCGTGAAATGGGGTAAAGCTCCCTTAACAAGTGTGTGTCCCTTAAGAGCGGAAATGTTGGGGCTCAGTCACGGTCGTAACTCGAGGACCACCTGTGTTAAGGAAGGGATCCTGCAGGGCAAGGGGGCAACTTTCCCAGCGGAAGGAAAGGCTCACCCAGCTGGTAAAGTCCCTTTTCACTGTGGCCCTGCCCACGCCCACAGCTAGGAGAGGGGGCACCTGGACTCTCCCCCCAGTGGCATGGGGTTGGTGCAGGGTGGGGTACATATTGCAGGCACCCTTCATCAAGGCCGAGAGCTCTGAAATGGGTTGGGGTCAGTGGTGGGATTCAAATACCTGAATAACCGGTTCTCTTATTGGATGCAGGCCTGGGCCTCCTAGAACGGACTTCCGGAAGTGGCATCCACGCACTTCCGGTGGGCCGTTCTAGGCCTGGGAGGCATCCTCCAGGCCTCGGAGGCCTAGAACAGGCTTCCAGAAGTGGCATCCACACACTTCTGGCGGGCCGTTCTAGGCCTGGGAGGCCTCCTCCAGGCCTCGGAGGCCTAGAACAGACTTCCGGAAGTGGCATCAACGCACTTCCAGCGGGCCGTTCTAGGCCTGGGAAGCATCCTCCAGGCCTCAGAGGCCTAGAACAGGCTTCCAGAAGTAGCATCCACACACTTCCAGCAGGCCATTCTAGGCCTGGGAAGCATCCTCCAGGCCTCAGAGGCCTAGAACAGGCTTCCAGAATTGGCATCCACACACTTCTGGCGGCCGTTCTAGGCCTGGGAGGCCGCCTCCAGGCCTCAGAGGCCTAGAACAGGCTTCCAGAAGTGGCATCCACGCACTTCTAGTGGGCCGTTCTAGGCCTGGGAGGCCTCCTCCAGGCCTCCCAGGCCTAGAATGGACTTCCGGAAGCAGTGTGCGTTCAGCCGGTTCTCTGAACTCAGCAAAATTTAGCCACCGGCTCTTCCGAACCGGTGCAAGCCGGCTAAATCCCACCACCGGTTGGGGGTCTGCATCCTCTTTCATACACAGAAGGGTGGCAGGAATTGGCTAGGCCTAGTTTGATGACATGACGGGCAGCCTTCCAATATTGAAATGCGAGTCAGTTGCCAAGCCTCGTGAATTCCGATCAGGTGGCTCTGGGGATGCT
>NC_139521.1:3454616-3523171 GCF_947247035.1 Vipera ursinii | reverse complement strand
GAGCCAACCTTGGGAAGGTGGCTCAAAGTTAAAAAAAAAAAAGAAGTAAAAAATCCATTAGCTAAAATTTTGGTACATGTTAGTGTGGACAAAAAAAAAGATGTCGAGATTCCTAGAAAGAGTGCAGAGAAGAGCAAACAAAGATGATCAGGGGACTGAAGGCTAAAACATTACAAAGAAGGGTTGCTGGAATTGGGTCTGTCTAGTGCAGGGGTCGGCAACCTCGGGCTCTTTATGACTCGGGCAACCTCGGCTCTTTTATGACTCGTGGACTTCAACTCCCAGAATTCCTGAGCCAGCTATGCTGGCTCAGGAATTCTGGGAGTTGAAGTCCACGAGTCATAAAAGAGCCGAGGTTGCCGACCCCTGGTCTAGTGCAATGAAGAGAAGGGCGAGGGGTGTCATGATAGCAGTCTTCCAGGGGTTGCCCCAAAGAAGAGGGAGTCAAGCTATTCTCCAAAGCGCCCGAAGGCAGGACAAGAAGCAACGGATGGAAACTAGTCAAGGAGAGAAGCAACCTGGAACTAAGGAGGAATTAATTAATCAGCAGAACCACCTGCCTCCGAAGCGGTGAATGCTCCAACACTGGAGGTTTTTAAGAAGAGACTGGACTACTGTTTGTCTGAAACGGTCTAGGGTTTCCTGCCTGAGCAGGGGGGTGGACTAGAAGACCTCCAAGGTCCCTTCCAACTCTGTTATTCTGTTGACAGCTGCTTTGTTTTATCAAAATGGGCCACGTTACTTCCTCTTGGTTTCCCGTCCCTTCTCTGCGGTGTGTATGAGAGGGCCTGTTGGTAGGAGTGAAAGCTGTTGGGAACAAGACCAGAAATTATAAGCACCGCACTGATTAAAGAAACGATGCCCAACTGAAATGTTGTACTTTTTTCTTTTTAAATTGGACTTGTTGATAGTTAGGCGGAAAAGCCAAGTCTGGCCGCTCCCTAAATGAAGAATCCGGAGAAGAAGATGCGGAGAAAAAGAAAAAAGGGGCGTTTTTTTCCTGGTCGAGAAGCAAGAGTTTGGGAAGGTCACAGAAGAAGAAGGAGAACGGCAATTGTCTCAAAGGTGAGTTTTAAAATCCAGAGATGGGGCGGTGGAGGGGAGGAGAGAGATGGATGGATGGATGGAGAGGAAGGAAGGAAGGAAGGAAGGAAGGAAGGAAGGAAGGAGGGAGGGAGGGAGGGAAGGAAGGAAGGAGGGAGGGGAGGGGAGGGAAGGAAGGAAGGAACGAAAGGGAGGGAGGGAGAGGAAGAAGGGAGGAAGGAAGGAGGGAGGGAGGGAGGGAGGGAAAGGAGGAGAAAGGAAGGAAGGAATGAAAGGGAGGAAGGGAGAGGAGGAAGAAAGGAAGGGAGGGAAGGTAGGAGGCAGGGAGGGAAGGGAGGGAAGGGAGAGGAGGAAGGAAGGAATGAAAGGGAGGGAGGGAGAGGAAGAAGGGAGGAATGAAGGGAGGGAAGGAAGGAGGGAGGGAGGGAGAGAAAGGAAGGAAGGAATGAAAGGGAGGAAGGGAGGAAGGAAGGAAGGAGGGAGGGAGGGAGGGGAGGGAGGGAAGGGAGAGAGGAAGGAAGGAATGAAAGGGAGGGAGGGAGAGGAGGAGGGAGGGAAGGAGAGGAACGAAGGGAGGAAGGGAGGGAGGGAATGAAGGAGGAAGGGGAGGGAGGGAAGGAAGGAAGGAAAGAAGGAAGGAAGGAAGGAAGGAAGGAAGGAGGGAGGGAGGGTTCTGGATTTAATGGAATTTGCTGGTAGGACAGGCACCTTGACCTCAAACCTGGAGGCCTGTGGTTTCCATGGCAATCCCATTGGGCCGGCAGTGGTGATCTAGATGGGGGAAAGTCCTCGGAGCCGTCTTCGACCAGGTGTCGGGGTTATCTATTCATTTAGCCCAGGAGGAGAAGATGACAAAGAGAAGTAAACAGATACAGTTTTGCTGGCCCAAATTCAAAGCGGTCTTAGCACGTCAGTCTCTTTATTCTTTGGGCTGCATTTCCCCCCCCCCAAAAGGAACAACTGCCTTGTTTCAGGTGCTTTGCTCCTCTTCTCTGACACTTGCAGCCCTGATCTGAGACCTGGGGGGAACGTGTGTGTGTGTGTGTGTGTGTGTGTGTGTGTGTGTTTGTGTGTTTGTGCAGACCTGTCTGCAGGGGCATCCATTGTGTGTCATTCTTTCCCCTACAGGCCTGCTTCTCTCCCTTCCCACTTGTCGCTAAGAGAAACTGGCTTGTATAAACCGCTACTCTTTCCTGCACTTAAAACGTTTAAAGATTTTTTTTTATTATTATTATTATCACGGTTGAATTGGACGATATATTATTCATCGTTTTATTGATGCTCTCTCGATAGATGTGAGTCTAATTGACATGATTTATAGCTGTACTAAAAAACTGTTGCGGTCTGGCTTGCCAGGAGCCCGGAGACACAAATGTACAATCAATCAATCAATCAATCAATCAATCAATCCTACTCTGGTTATATGGAGACGGAAGGTGGAAAATCTCTAGAACGACCATCACCCCGTATCGGTTCATTTTTTGCAAAACACAATTCGGATACCTTTGGTACGGTTAGAGAATAAAAACTGGCCGAGTCTGAAGCTTGGATTTCATTCAGAGATTCAAGCGGAGAAGTCTCGAAAGCTGATTTAAGATATTTTTTTTGAGAAAGATTACGAGGCTTGATGCGAGCTAATCGAGACATATTAATAATATGTTAATATTTCTCCCCAGAGTCTTCTCAGCCCGGTGGATTGTCTTACAGACATAAATCTCAAGATTCCTTGTCTTCGGCTGCCAGTCTGGAGATGGTAAGTCTTGCCTTTTTGAATTGAAAATATGCATGATGATGAACTATGATGATAAACTATGTCTGGTTTAGTGAAAAGAAGGATCAGGGGTGACATGATAGCGGTCTTCCAGTATTTGAGGGGTTGCCACAATGATGAGGGATTCAACTTATTTTCCAAAGCACCTGAGGGCAGGACAAGAAGCGACGGATGGAAACTACCGTATTTTTCGGCATATAAGACGACTGGGCATATAAGACGACCCCCTACATTTCCTGTTAAATTATAGGGTTTGGGCTATACTCACCGTATAAGACTACCCCTCTTCCAATGCACACCAAATAAAAATTAAAAAATATCAGATTTGATTTTAATATGGTAATTTTAATTCAAATGCTTATGACATGCAGGTACTTAGTAGGAAAACTGTCACTTATAAACATAAGGCTGTTTGTCATCAAACATGTAAACATAAAACAGTGCAAGTGGATTAAACTTTTCCTAATTGACTCTAAAGCTTTCCCTGCGCAGACCAAATGGGAGATCCGCTCCAGGTTTTCCAGCCAGCCTGCCCAGTTCCTGAGTCAAATGTGTCCTTAGAGCTAAGCAGCTGCTCTGGCTGCTGCATTCCCCACCTGCCTTTCAAGTTGGGATAGACTGCAGCTGCTCTTCAACTTTAGAAGGAAAGACGCCCAAACCCCAGCCTGTAAAAAATCACAGACTGCAGCTTCTTCTCCAATTGGTCCCGCTTTCCCTGCACAGACCACATGGGAGATCCGCTCCAGGTTTTCCAGCCAGCCCTGTCCCTAAAGTTTCAGCACCCAGTGTATAAGACGACCCCTGACCTTTGAGAAGATTTTCATGGGTTAAAAAGTCGTCTTATACGCCAGAAAATACGGTAATCAAGGAGAGAAGCAACCTGGAACTAAGGAGAAATTTCCTGTCAGTGAGAACAATTAACCAGTGGAACAGCTTGCCACCAGAAGTTGTGGGTGCTCCAACACTGGAGGCTTTCAAGAAGAGACTGGACAGCCATTTGTCTGAAATGCTATAAAATCTCCTGCTTGTGCAGGGGGTTGGACTAGAAGACCTCTGAGGTCCCTTCCAGCTCTGTGATTTTGTGTTCTAAATGTGATTTGCTTTTAAAAAAATACGCTTAGTACTTTGCTCTGTTTAAATTCCCCACTCGGTTTCCACAGCAGACACTTAACGCTTTCTCTTCCAAAGGGCGAGCCCTGCCAAGCACCAGGGTCCCCCACGGCGAAAGAGAAGCCCCCCAAAGGCTGCCAGGTGACCCTGCCAGATGGCTCCACCTCCATGATGCCCGTAAGAGCCGGGTCCTCCATCAAAGAGATGCTCTCCGACTTCTGTGAACGGCAACGCGTCAGCATGGCTGCAGTCGACCTTTTTTTAATCGGTGGAGATAAGGTGCTTTTGTGGGGGGGGGGTTAAAAATAAAATAAAATAATTAATTAACATTGAAAGGCTACATTTTCCCAAGAGCGATCCTGATATTAGCAATAGCAATACACTGGGTTGTTTGCAGCGTAGAAGCATCGCTTGCGTATTATCCCCCCCAAGAATCTGGGTCCTCGTTTTTACCGGCCTCGGAAGGATGGAACGCTGAGTCAACCTTGAGCCCTGCCGGGATCGAAGGCCAAACTGTGGGCAGAGTTTGCCTACTGTTACAGGTAGTCCTCAACGACAGTTCATTTAGTGGCCATTCAAAGTTACGACGGCCCTGAATAGAGGGACATATGACCGTTTTTCTACTCTGTTGATTGAAACTATTACAAAAATGCATTGTTAATAATGATGATGATGATGATGATGATGATGATGAAAGGGATCTTGGAGGAATAGAATAGAATAGAATAGAATAGAATAGAATAGAATAGAATAGAATAGAATAGAATAGAATAGAATAGAATAGAATAGAATAGAATAGAATAGGGAATGGAATGGAATGGAATGGAATGGAATGGAAGAGAATATAGGATAGGATAGGATAGCATAGGATAGGATAGGATAGGATAGGATAGGATAGGATAGGATAGGATAGGATAGGATAGGATACATATTGGAACAGAACAGAACAGAATAGAATAGAAGGAATGTAGAATGGAATGGAATGGAATGGAATGGAATGGAATGGAATGGAATGGAATGGAATGGAATGGAATGGAATGGAATGGAATGGAATGGAATAGAATACTGTAGGGAATGGAATGGAATGGAATGGAATGGAATGGAATGGAAGAGAATATAGGATAGGATAGGATAGAATAGAATACATATTAGAATAGAATAGAATAGAATAGAATAGAATAGAATAGAATAGAATAGAATAGAATAGAATAGAATAGAATAGAATAGAATAGAATAGAATGAATGTAGAATTTAATTGAATGGAATGGAATGGAAGAGAATATAGGATAGGATAGGATAGGATAGGATAGGATAGGATAGGATAGGATAGGATAGGATAGGATAGGATACATATTGGAATAGAATAGAATGGAGTGGAGTGGAGTGGAATGGAATAGAATAGAATAGAATAGAATAGAATAGAATAGAATAGAATAGAATAGAATAGAATAGAATAGAATAGAATAGAATAGAATAGAATAGAATAGAATAGAATAGAATAGAATAACAGGGTTGAAAGGGACCTTAGAGCTGGAGTAAAAGTCTTCTGGACTGGCCTTGAAAGTTCTCAGTTCTCATTCACCCATTAAACTTGGCGCCGTCTCTTCTTTTATATTCGCAGCCCCTCGTACTGTACCAGGACAGCAGCATTTTGGATTCCCAGAGTCTTCGCTTAGAAAGGAGAACTTTATTTCGGTAAGATGGGAAAGCTGCTCAGATGCCTCTTCCCTCCCTCCCTCATGACCGCTGTTCACACTTAACGGCCGTTGCAGCATCCCCATGGGTCATGTGAGCCAAATTCGGGCGCTTGGCAACGGGTTCGTATTTGTGACGGTCGCGCAACACCCCGCGGTCGTGTGATCCCCTTTTGGCCACCTTCTGGCAGGCAAAGTCAACGAGGGAAGCCAGAGAACTCAACAACTTCGTTATACTGGGCAGTCCTCAACTTACAACAGTTCAATTGGCTGACCGTTCAAAGTTCCGACAGCAGCGAGAAAAACAACTTGGGACAGTTTCCCACGCTCAACGACCTTCGTAGCCTGACCTTTGCGGTCACCTGATCGAAATTCAGACACTCGGCAACTGACTCATACTTAACGACCATTGTTGTGTCCTAAGGTCATGTGATCCCCTTTTCCAAGCAAAATCAACGGGGGGGGAAGCCAGATTCACTTGAACAGCCGTGTTATTAACGTATCAACTGCGGGGATCCCGCTTAACAGCGGTTGCAAGCAAGGTCGTAAAACGGGGCAGAGCTGGCTTTACAAATGTCTGGCTTAGCGACGGACACTTGGGGTTCCGTTGACGTCGTAAGTCAAGGACGATCTGTATTCTGAGTGCTGAATCAAAAGCAACAAGGATGTTATTTCCAGGACTGGGCCTGTCGAGAGGAGATTCAACAGGGTGGGAGTTGTTTAAAAAAAAAGCCACAACGGCAACTGTGAGCGTACGATCACAGCCACCACGATCTTGACCTGTCGGACATAAATACACCTGCCTCACGAGGGCCCTGAATGCAAATAAAAGGGGGGGATATTGTTCTCAGTTTTCTTAGTTTCCCACTTTGTCGAAGTGTTGTGATTCAGGGTCAGCCTGTGGGTTCAGCAGTTGGGTCGGACGACTCAGAGGAGGAGGAGGAGGGGGGTGTTGAAGAGCTTGCTGAGGGGGTTGAAGATCTTGTTGATGAGAGCCCTCAGCCAGGCCCCTCCTACTTGGTCACGACGGAGACCCAGCTGTGTGAGCCTGACAGCGAGGATGAAGATGACCCACAGCTGGCCCTGTTCAAGGACGCCCGACGCAGGAGGCAGTCAATCAGGAGTAAACAGAGGAAGGCAATGGGGCACCGCGGAAGGAGACAGAGAGAAGCCACGCCCTGAACTGTATAAAAGGGGAATGCGTGGGAGGGCTGGTTTGCTGAAGGCAACCGCTTGAAAAGCTCCTGTTTCTTGGTTCGTGTCTTGTTCCGTTTGTTTTTGTATCAATAAATTTGGCAGGCTTAATTCCAGCCTCTTGCCTTCTTGTAAAAGGGGTTGTCCCTGCCTTTTCTGCAGGGCCGGTAGCAGGCTGGTACAGAACACGAAGAGACTGTGGGACGAAGCTTGAGTTCCAAATGGATCTCGGTAACAAAATATTCACTCTTTTTTTTCTCTCTCCGTTTTAGGCTCGACCTCGTCCCTATCAACCGATCGGTTGGTTTAAAGGCTAAACCCACCAAGCCGGTCACAGAGGTTCTGCGTCCCGTCGTGGCGAAATATGGGCTGAATCTGAATAACCTTGTGGCAAGACTAGTAAGTAATTCGTTAAAACTAAGAAAGTTTTTTGTTTCATTTTGTGTTTTTTTTTCAGTTTCAATGCAGGGTGTTTTCTTTATGATAAATAAAACGGTCTTACCTCATTCCCTATTAAAAGACATACTCATCTCACCCAAAGTAACGGGATTATAAAGCAGTTTCATGCTGAGTTCCTTTATCTCTACATGGATATTTTCCAGAATTCCAGGTAAGTGTAAGTTTGATTTATTTATTTGTTTAGAATGGGAATGGAATGGAATGGAATATAGGATAGGATAGGATAGGATAGGATAGGATAGGATAGGATAGGATAGGATAGGTTAGGATAGACTGGAATGGAATGGAATGGATTATAGGATAGGATAGGATAGGATAGGATAGAATAGAATAGAATAGAATAGAATAGAATAGAATAGAATAGAATAGAATAGAATAGAATAGAATAGAGTAGAATAGAAAATGGAATGGAATAGAATAGAATAGAATAGAATAGAATAGAATAGAATGGAATGGAATGGAATGGAATGGAATGGAATGGAATGGAATAGAATAGAATATGGAATGGAATGGAATGGAATGGAATGGAATGGAATGGAATGGAATGGAAGAGAATATTAGAATAGAATAGAATAAAATAGAATAGAATAGAATAGAATAGAATAGAATAGAATAGAATAGAATAGAATATGGAATGGAATGGAATGGAATGGAATGGAAGAGAATATAGGATAGGATAGGATAGGATAGGATAGGATAGGATAGGATAGGATAGGATAGGATAGGATAGGATAGGATAGGATATAATAACAGTTGGAAGGGACCTTGGAGGTCTTCTAGTCCAACCCCACCCTCAGGCAGGAAACCCTATACTATTTCAGACATTTCTTTTATTCTCCTCGATGCCTCCTGAATTTGGGCAGCTGGCAATACACTGGGCAGCAGAGGAACAGTGTGCTAAGAAGTGAAACCAAAACGAAGTAGAAACAGAAGGGAAAGTAAGGAGAACAAGATGGCGAAGCTGGCAGGAACCCTCGCCCTTCCGACAGTCTCTCATCCGGGCGATGGCGGCACTCAAATCACAGTAACCCAAAGTGCACCTCTTTATTTGATTTGAGTGTCATTTTATTTTTCCTTTGGACCTGGCTCTTTTTTCCCCTGGAATGGGGCTCCCCCTGAGAGCCATCTTGCCCCACTGTGCAGACGTCCAGAGGGCCATAACAGCCTGTTTGTCCCCCCAACCGGGGGGGGGACGGAATGCCTGGGCCACCATCGCCCGGATGAGAGACTGTCGGATGGGCGAGGGTTCCTGCCAACTTTGCCATCTTGTTCTCCTTTCTTTCCCTTCTGTTTCTACTTCGTTTTGGTTTCACTTCTTAGCGTACTGTTCCTCTGCTGCCCAGTGTATTGCCAGCTGCCCAAATTCAGGAGGCATCGAGGAGAATAAAAGAAATAAACGAAAAAATAAAACTTGCGCAGAGGGCCTGGAATTCTAGAAAATACACCCGCAGAGAAGAGAGGAGCTCGGTGTAAAACTGCTTTACAATCCTATTACTTTGGGTGAGATTAGAAGGCAGCACTGCAGGCTACTTCTGCTGACTGCCGGCTGCCTGCAGTTCGGCAGTTCGATCCCGGTTGACTCAGCCTTCCACCCTTCCGAGGTCGGACAAATGAGGACCCGGATTGTTGGAGGCAATAGGCTGGCTCTGTAAACCACTTAGAGGCTCTTTCCCATTAATTAACACGGGCATAATTTGCTATAGGGATGCAGTGGCTCAGTGGGTTAGGACGCTGAGCTTGTCGATCAGAAGGTCAGCAGTTTGGCGGGTCAAATCCCGAGTGCCGCGTAGCAGAGTGAGCGCCTGTTACTTGTCCCAGCTTCTGCCAACCTAGCAGTTCAAAAGCACGTAAAAAATGCAAGTAGAAAAATAGGGACCACTACGGTGGGAAGGTAACGGTGTTCCGTGCACCGTTGGCGTCTAGTCATGCCGGCCACATGACCATGGAGACGTCCTCAGACAAGCGCTGGCTCTTCGGCTTTGAAACGGAGATGAGCACCGGCCCCTAGAGTTGGAAACGACTAGCAAGCATGTGCGGGGGAAGCTTTACCTTTAATTTGCTATACCCCTATCATAATTAAAAATGATGCTCTAAACCAGGGGTAGGCAACCTTGGCCCTTTTGAGACTCGTGGACTTCAACTCCCAGAATTCCTGAGCCAGCATGGGGGAAACTTTGGCCCCTTCATGACTTGTGGACTTCAACTCCCAGAATTCCTGAGCCAGCATGGGGAAACTATGACTTCATGACTTGTGGACTTTATGACTTGTGGACTTCAATCCCCAGAATTCCTCAGCCAGTATGGGGGAACTATGGCCTCTTCGTGACTCCTGGAGTTCAACTCCCAGACTTCCTGAGCCAGCATGGGGGAAACTTTGGCCCCTTCATGACTTGTGGACTTCAACTCCCAGAATTCCTGAGCCAGCCTGGCTCAGCTTGGAAACCTCTCCCTTTCCCCTCAGCATGGCTGGCTCAGGAATTCTGGGAGTTGAAGTCCACAAAGCTGCCAAGTTCGTAGATCCCTGATATACAACATATGTATAGACCAGAGGTAGGCAACCTCGGCTCTTTTATGACTGGTGGACTTCAACTCCCAGAATTCCTGAGCCAGCATGGCTTAGCTTGGAAACCTCTCCCTTTCCCCTCAGCGTGGCTGGCTCAAGAATTCTGGGAGTTGAAGTCCACGAGTCATGAAGGGGCCAAAGTTCCCCCATGCTGGCTCAGGAATTCTGGGAGTTGAAGTCCACAAGTCATCAAAGAGCCAAGGTTGCCTAGCCCTGCTCTAAACGATCATGCAGTTCAATCCATATTGCTTTATTCCTGCTAACTCACAGCGCTGCACTGAAAGGCCACAAATTTAAGTTCCGCTAAAAAACAAACCAAACCATTTTTCTCCCACGCTGCTGAACTGGATGACAGAACGGTGAGCAAGACCCCTTAGACCTCGGGGCCCCCATCTCCAGCCTTGACGGACAGCGGGTGATTCTGGAAGACAGGATTTCCAAAAAGGGGAAAGGTAAGGGGCGTTGAAAGAATCTTGCTGAATCAGGACCATGCGTGATGGATCCAGCCGAATAAGCTGGCCGCTGAATTCTGGATTAAGTTAAAAGCTTCCACGTACAGCTAACCCTCGACTTACGACCACACTGGAGCCCTAAATTTCCTGTTGTCAAGGGAGACCTCCGTCGAGTGACTTTTACGACTTTTCTTGACTCAAGTGCGACTGTCATGCCAGTTGCCAAGCCTCCGAATTTTGATCCCGTGATCAGTGGGATGCTACAAGGGTCGTAACGGTGAAAAGCTTTGTAACTTTGAACGGTCACTGAATGAGCGTTTGCAAGTCGAGGGCTAGCTTTGGAGCTGGTTCCAGAAAGAGCGCCCCGTCGTAGTGTCAGATGGGTGGGAACAAGGAGGTGAAAATGACTTTCACGAGGTCCTTAAGTCAGTCGGAGGTAGGCAAAGCCACCTGCCCTTCGAGCAGTAGCCATGATCGTTCTTGATCATCCACCCTGAGATTGTAATCGCGTTGGCAGGAAACATCGGGGTTTTGAAAAAAAGAATTGAATTTCTATCGTTCACAGACAAGGGGAAAGGAGCGTCATTAAAGCACAGTGTGCCTGTAACTACTAATGCAGGAAACCAAGTACTCACAGTAAGTTTTCTGAAATTATTTTGAAACCCCGGGGATTGACTTGGCTTCCCAAGATTAAAGTTGTCTATGAGTCTATGAGTCCCATGTTTGCTTTGCGCTGTTTTTTAAAAAAATTATGTTTGTATTCTGTGGCTTCACCCTTCACGTGTAACGTTATTGGGTCCTCAAGAAAGTTGCACAAAACAACATCTTACAGAATGCAGACTGGCAGAGTTGGAAGGGACCTTGGAGGTCTTCTAGCCCAACCCCCTGCTCAGGCAGGAAACCCTAGACCGTTTCAGACAAATGGTGGTCCAGTCTCTTCTTAAAAGCTTCCAGTGATGGAGCCCCCACAGCTTCTGGAGGCAAATTGTTCCACTGATTAATTGTTCTAACCGTCAGGAAGTTTCTCCTTAGTTCTAGGTTGTTTCTCTCCTTGACTAGTTTCCATCCGTTGCTTCTTGTCCTGCCTTCAGGTGCTTTGGAAAATGGGTTGGCCCCCTCTTCTTTGGGGCAGATTTGTCAGTTACAGATGTATAATGTTGGCTTATCCATCACGTAAATATTATTCATAGGTGGTCTGCATAATAAGCAGGATAAGGTGTAGAGCAGGGGTCTTCAAACTCGGCTCTTTTATGACTTGTGGACTTCAACTCCCAGAATTCCTCAGCCAGGAGTTGGTCCACAAGTCATAAAAGGGCCAACTTTGAAGACCCCTGGTGTAGGACATCTTGCCACAGCCAACTCGCCACAGTCAACTTGGCACGGCCACTTCTCTGCAGGTTCCCCAACTCTTCTCTGGAAAGCAGCCCTTAATGATGGCTTTTCTTATCAATCCATAGTTGGGTCTAGGACAGGCGTCTTCAAACCTGGCCCTTTTATGACTTGTGGCTGAGGAATTCTGGGAGTTGAAGTCCACAAGTCATGAAAGAGCCAAGTTTGAAGACCCCTGGTGTAGAGTTAGGCCAAGGTATTTCTGGCATCTAGCCCCGTCTCCCAACACGAAGGTCGTCCTGGCACTTCTCCTCAGAGTCATCCTGTTATCCTTGCACAATTGCTCAGGGACAAAAATGCCTTCCCTGGGAGACGCTGTTGACAACCACACTCCAAAGATGGAGGAATAACTTCATAAAGCCTTGCGATAAACCAGGGATTGGCTAGATAGGAATTCACTCAGCCAGTCAGCAATGAGTCAATGATCACCGACCCTGGCGGCCATTTTATGTGCCCAGATGTGTTTTCCCTCAGAGAACATGGCTCTAGCAACATTGACTTCACCACAGAAAAGCAATACGAGTAAATCAAACTCTGCGACATCATTTCATACTGCTAGTCCTCGTCTTACGACCCCAATCGAGCCCAAGGTTTAGGTTGCCCAGCGAGACCTTTTGTCCAATGGGTTTTGCCCCTATTTTACGACGTTTTCTTGCCGCAACTGTTAAGTGAATCCCTGGTGGTTGCTAAGTGAATCAGGCTTCCCCATGTGGATTTTGCCTGTCATGAGGTCGCCAAAGGGGAAATCACACGAACCCTGGGGAGACCGCAACCGTCATAAATATGAGTCACGCATCTGAATTTGGATCACGTTGACCGTGGGGGACGCTGCAACTGTCCTAAGCGTGAAAAGCCTTTTTCGGGGCTGTTGTAACTTTGAACGGTCACTAAACTGTCGTCTGGAGACTGCCTGTATCCAGGTGCTATTTAGCGAAATATTAGCAGCAAACACGGAGAAAATGTTATCGCCAGCCGTGATTTTTAGTTGTATAGCACAATTCCTGCTCTCAGCTCGTGGGGGAGGGGTCCAGGGGGGGCAAATCATGTGTCCGTCTCGGCTGTTTGTCCAGAAAAGGGACCCCGGTTACTGCTTAGGAGCCCCACTGTGGGTCAAAGTCTTGAAAAGATGCCTCTGAATGACCCTCAGTCAGGCAAGCATCCATATTGCTTTAATCCTCTAAACGTTTAGCATGGCTGATTAGCTCAGCTTTGCCCGGATCAGGCATTGTGGGAGGTGAAGGCTGCTGTCAAAACTCTGGGATTACGACAAATCGTCTTTCCACCGGCTCTCTTGTTCGAGTTCCTCAGCCAGGCCTTGCGCTGTAGGAGACGCGACTTGACATCCCCAATCGGCGGCATAAAGAGAGGATCAAGAATGAACTTCCTTCGGGAAGTTTGGACTTGGCCAAAGTTAGGGCAACAAAGACAGCGTGCGATGTCTCCCCCTCCCCCCCATCCTGCAGACATTTCCCCCTCCAAAAAAAATTGAGCCCGGCTACTAGAGGCCTCCCAACAGTTGATACCAAACTGTAATTTTTGTTTTGATGTCAAGATAGGGGGGGGGAAACGTTAAATATTTCAATCCACCAGACAATTGCTGCTTTTGCTCAAAAACACCTTCCCCCCCCCCCTGCCATCAGTCTAACCCTCCATTCAACGCACAGAACTAAAGCACGGGTAATTCTTGCCTACCAAAAAGCCTGTGTCCATAACAACCCTTCTTATGAATTATTATTATTAATTATTATTATTATTATTATTATTATTATTATTATTATTATTATTATTATTATTATTATTATTATTAAACTTCCTGCAAAAACCTTTTCGAGGAGAAAAAGCCAAACGCTTTGGAGACCGGGACTAGAGTCCAGTAGTCTGTTAGCTAACAAAGTCCATCCTCTGTTTTTGGCACCTTGTTTCTTGATCTTCTTCCAAAGTAAACCGCGATCGCAATCACTAAACCATTTTTCCCCCCTTAAAGTCTTCGGCGGGACCTTTCTGCCCCACCTCTAGGAGACGTGGAATTTCCTGCCCAGCTGTTTCATAAAGCCCTTTGCTTGAATGACTCCCAGTCTCACCTTCCGAGGTCCCGAATTAATCTCTCAGCTGGAAGATACGGAAGTTCCTGGTTTAAAAAAATATTGTCAGCGTTAAGGCTCAAAAACTTGAGGGAAAAAGAAAGAAAGAAAGAAAGAAAAAAGAAAGAAAGAAAGAAAGAAAGAAAGAAAGAAAGAAAGAAAGAAAGAAAGAAAGAAAGAGAGAGAAAGAAAGAAAAAAAGAAAGAGAGAGAGAGAGAGAGAGAGAGAGAGGAGGGTGCCAAAATATGACACTGCTTTTGGTGCTAAAGCTTGGAGGGCTGGCCCTGCCTTTGATCTGGGTATCAGTGTCTTTTAGGAAGAAGACCCCGTCGATCTCTGTATTACCAGAGCTTCACGTTGGGGTGCCGGGGTGGGGGAGCGTATTTGCAAAGGGAGCCACAAAAACATGGGGGTGGAAAAGGGGGGAGATCCAAGAAAGTCCTGCCAAAATGCCTCCTGGGTGGACCCTCCCCAGAGACAGGTTGGGCTTTTGCTCCTCCTCGTGGCTGTTGGGTCCGTGTAAATTCGTGTTCCCTCTGGCTTCCCCTGCAGGTCGAAGGGAGAACTGTTGGAAAGCACAACTCTTTTAGACTAAAAGGAGAGCCGGGGAGAAGCTGCAGAGAAGCCCGTCTCGCCCCGAGGGAAGACCGCTTTGCTCAGACTGAAAAAAACACGCCCCGCCCACCCTTGAATTTGGAAGAAGCAGAGGGTATGTCACATTTTTAAAATATATGCAGTAGTGTGTGTCTTGTCAACCATGGTGAGCAAAGTGGCATGTGTTATCCGTTCCGGCCATGTGTATTGGCGATGCAATAAACTTCGACCACTCCGAAGTTACGTTCCTGTGTTGGTGAGAGTGTTTGGAACGAACGTGGAGGGCTTCCGAGCTGACCCTTTGCCTGGCCCTGCGGCTCTCGCGGTCATTCCCTCCGTCTCGTAAGTGAGCCCTGCCCTGTGCTGGGCAGGGCTGGGGACAAGAAAAGGCGGGGGCACTTCTGTGATCCACTCCCAGGGTACCCCCAGGGTCACTCTCAGCTTACCCAAGCCTCTCGGTTCCCCAACTCTTCTCTGGAAAGTAGCCCTTCATGATGGCTTTTCTTATCAATCCATAGTTGAGTCTAGGCCAGGGGTCTTCAAACGTGGCCTTTTTATGACTTGTGGACTTCAACTCCCAGAATTCCTCAGCCAGGCACACTGGCTGAGGAATTCTGGGAGTTGAAGTCCACAAGTCATAAAAGGGCCACGTTTGAAGATCCCTCCCAAATTCCTCAGCCAGGCACGCTGCCTGAGGAATTCTGGGAGTTGATGTCCACAAGTCATAAAAGGGCCCAGTTTGAAGACCTCGGTCTAGGACAGGGGTAGGCAACCTCGGCTCTTTTATGACTCATGGACTTCAACTCCCAGAATTCCTGAGCCAGCCATGCTGAGGGGAAAGGGAGAGGTTTCCCAGCTGAGCCACGCTGGTGCAGGAATTCTGGGAGTTGACGTCCACGGGTCATAAAAGAGCTAAGGTTGCCCACCCCTGGCCTAGGACAACTTGCCATTGCCAAGTCACCATGGCCAATGCACTGCAGCCAACTCACCGCCGGGCAAGAGTTACGTTATTATCGCAGAAAGGGTGGCGTAGAATCTGTAAGGAAAGGATGCCAGAGGAGGGACAAAACTTAAAATGATTTTTAAATTGTTTTAAATAATTGAATTGTTGAATTGTCCCGTGGCGAGGTGCCGAACACTAGCCCCGCCTCCGTGTCTTTCCTTAGCGACGTTTTGCATTTTATTTTATTTTTTATTCTATTCAATTTATTTGAATTAGAATCTGTTAGATTAAAAAGGAAAGAGGAAGGGGAACGGCTTCCCGCTCTGCTTTTCCGTTCATCCCATTTAGGCAAACTGATTTCTTTATCGCCTTCCGTTGCCCCCTCCCAAATGCCCCCCATTTCCCCATCTAATGTTCTTTATTTGGTGAGTGGGCTGATGCCCACAAGCCTTTTAAGGGGGATTCCTAGGCCAAGCTTTTGTAGGCTTTGCTCGCAGTGTGGTTTCCTGCTTTTGAAGGCCTCTACGCAAACACCCTCGCACACACCCCATTTTCAAGCCAGCATTTCCCCCCGTAACATTCCTATCGCCGAACCGCCTCGGAAGAAACCAGGGTGAGAGATCGCGAAGGTATCTTGCTTAGTGTCTGGATTTGTAGCAGGCTCCCTACAGACAGCCACGTTGGCACCAGGTTTTCTCCTTGGGAGAGTGAGGATCAGACTGGGGTGGGGTGGGGGGCTGAGTGGCTGGGTCAGCCTGTCCTTTCGGGTGCAATTTGGGGCTGAGAATCGAAGACCCAAAGAGTGACGGTGCCATCTTTGAAGCACGTCCAGGCTGGTGTGAAGAACCGTGTCCGATGGGACACTTGACGGTCATCAAGGCTGGTGACGTTGCCGCGCTGCTTGCGGCCCTCACCAGGCGCGAATCCACAAGAGAGAAAAGACAAGCATCTTTCCACACAAGGTGCTTGAGCATCTGGGTAGGCATTCCTGTGGCACCGTTACGACTCTCGACAGCGTAAAAGCGAGCCACGCCCTCAGCTAGCATCATAGAATCCTGGCGTTGGAAGGGACCCCGGAGGTCTTCTAGTCCAACCCGCTACCCAAGGCAGGAGTCCTCAGAGCATTCCTGGGCAAACGGCCTTCCAATCTCTTCTTGAAAACTCACTTGGTGCAATTTAGTTGTCCGATGAATGAGACGAATCAAACAAATTGCAGGCATATTATTGATCTAAAAAGTCTTAGTAACGAAACGAAACATCGGCACTCATGGAGGGATGCCAGAATCTGAAATCTCCTCCCCCCCAAACCCATCGTAACACACACACAATCCCCGCCCTTATCTACACGTCATAAATCACATTATCCAATTAATTTTACATATGAGGTTTCACTTCCCATTCTGTACCCGGGCTTTTGCAATCTTAACCCAACTTCCGGGTGATTCCTTCCTCCCAAATGAAGCAATTAAAATAACAGGCTGTCTCTTAATATTGTCAGTGCAAAAACAGGTCAATGTTTGCAGCATTGCCATTAGCACCCGTTCATGCTTCAGAAGACTCTTGGTTATAGGGCCGGAGGGCACCTTGAAGGTCTTCTATCTAGTCCAACCCGCTACCCAAGGCAGAAATCCTCATGCCATCCTGAACGAATGGCTGCCCAATCTTTCCTTGGGGGGGGACTTTCAGTGATGTGACACCCACCATTCCGGGAGGCAGACTCTTCCATCGCTTAATCGCTCTCTCTGTCAGGTGGGTTCCACATAGGATCTCTCCTTGAGGGACCTCTACCCATCGGCGGCCATGGCTGCTTTGGATCAAAGATGATGATGATGACTTTGGTCAACCAGGTGTTAAAGATGATAGAGGACATGACTCCCAGCACATCTTCCAACTCCTTGTCCTACGCTTCCCTTCCCAAATCACCTTCCGCAGATAGGTGGAGCTCTCCTGAATCTCTCCCAGAGGGAAGAACTGTTGGGAAAAGCCCTTCTAAGTTTAGCCACTCACCCGAGACACCTCTTCAAGCTTCTCCTTCATCAACGATGGGTGGGGCTGGAAATTAAGAGAGGGCTTCCGACACTTTGCCGGCATACAATACAACACAATAACAAGAGTTGGAAGGGACCTTGGAGGTCTTCTAGTCCAACCCCCCCTCCCTATACCAGGGGTGTCAGAACTGCAGGGCGGATGCGTCGCGGTGAAGCCGCGCCCACCCCATTGCCGGCAGTGGCAAAAAAAAGGCATGATAACGTCGTGACACGTCACGCGCTGTCGTGAGTTTGACACCCCTGCCCAATACCATTTCAGACAAATGGTTGTCCAGTCTCTTCTTGAAAAGTTCCAGTGTTGGAGCATTCGCCACTTCTGGAGGCAGGTAGTTCCACAGATGTTGCCCGTGGCAGATCAACTGCAGGGAAGCATCACTTGTATGGAATCCCCAAACGCAAGGGTGGAGATCACATAGTCCAGGTTCCTGTCTGAAGCAACAGCTTCCTCAACCATAGCCAGCCAGTGAAGGAGAGTCCAAAGCAATCAACTTCATTGCTGGACAGGTGTTTTGTTTTTGTTTTTTTATTACTATTGTTAGGAAAATCCTCCTTTTTGTGGCTAGTCTGAATTACCAACTCCCATCAAAGCAGACTTCCTTCTCCCAAGTCGGCACCAGCCGCCCCTACCAGCTCATCAGCCCTCGGCCTAAGCTTTCCTCACTGCGTAAGGAGCCGGTTGAGTCTAGCGGTGAAGGTGCCAAGCTAGGACCCGGGGGAGCAGGAATTCTAGTCCCACCTTGGACACAAAGCCAGCTGGCCTCCTGTCTAAAGAGGGACTCGGATCAGAGAGGCAGGTCTGAGATCCCAGCGTGATGCCACATCCGCATCAGAGGCAGTTTTGGACAGCTGGTCCCAGATACCCGAAGAAGACCCCCCCTCCCTCCTTGGCTGGCCAGGCAGCCGGCTTGCCAGGTAGGTGTTTTTCCCGCCTTTTTCATACTTTGCCGAGGGAAAATTCCACGTCTTATCCTGGGCTGCTTCTCTCTGCTTACGCCAATGCGGCTCTCTTGTCCAGATCCAGACCGAGGCCAGTTAAACTCTAGATTGTGGACTTCTGTTCTTGCTGTTTCACCACCGATCCTGGATGAGATGACAGGGAGTCCTCGGCTTACAACAGTTCGTTTAGTGACTGTTAAAAGTTACAACGGCACCGAAAAAAAGGTGACTTATGACCGTTTTTCACCATGACGACCTTTGCAGCATCCCCGGGGGTCAGGTGATCAAAATCCAGACACTTGGCAATTGACTCATATTTATGATGGTTGCAGGGTCCCCTTTTGTGACCGTCCGACAAGCAAAAATCAAGGGGGAATCCAGATTCGCTTAACAACTGTGGCAAGTGAGGTCGTAAAACGGGCAGAACTCACTTAGCAAATGTCTCACTGAGCAACAGAAATTTCAGGCTGAATTGCGGTCATTAAGTCGAGGACTACCTGTATAGACTGGGCATCCTGAACCAAGCTACTGTTCAATTAGCCCAGGGGTAGGCAAACTTCACTCTTTTATGACTTGTGGACTTCAACTCCCAGAATTCCTGAGCCAGCATGGGGAAACTATGGCCCCTTCATGACTTGTGGACTTCAACTCCCAGAATTCCTGAGCCAGCATGGCTCAGCTTGGAAACCTCTCCCTTTCCCCTCAGCATGGCTGGCTCAGGAACTCTGGAAGTTAAAGTCCACGAGTCATAAAAGAGCCAAGGTTGCCTACCCCTGAATTAGCCTGTCTAGCTGCTCTTTCGGTCACTCCCTGTACTAACTTAACAACTTCTGTGATTCACTTAACAGCCTCGGCAAGAGAGGTCGTAAAGTGGGGCAAGGGTCGCTTAACGTTTCGCTTAGCCACCTAAACGTTGGCCTCCATTGTGCTCGTAAGCCGAGGACTCCCTCTATTTAACGTCCCCATTCTTGATTCGATCTTGCGGCTCTCCACCCAGAGCCATCGTGGGTTGTCCTTGGGCTAGTTTACACCCAGGATGCATGTGGCCAAGAAAGCGTGTCCTGTTTGTTGATCGTGTCGAGCTGTGCCTGTTGCATGCCAGCCTGAAGAAGCCGCCGCTTTACTGAATGAGCTTTGATCGCAGCTGCGAAAGGAAACACGCCTGGTGCTCGCGCAGTAGGAAAAGACTTTATATATGTCAGAGCATGCACAGTTTTATTGCACTGAGATAACCCAGGAGTAAACATAGTAAACAGTGGTCTATATTAAATGGTGGCTTATATTACACTATCTACATTCACACACCAGGAACAATGTACGTATACATGTTAATACAGCAGGCTCCAACACACAGCAATTACAGCAGGAAATGGAAGAGAGAGAACACAGCAGCAAAGCCTTCCCTTTTATACAAAGGCTCTTAAAGGGACACAGATCCTGCTGAGACTTTCCCATCATTACATCATACATTTTACATTACAGGAGCTCTGTAAACTCAAGTGATCAGGGCACGGGAAAGTGAGGTTAGCAAACCGTTTCTAGGGCTTTGGGGATGGTGGCTTAATTACAAATAAAATGGAAACAACAAAAAAAATTTTTATAAAATGCACCACACACACACACAAACATCCACCTAAATTTACTGCAGCTAATTAACTGGAGAAAGCAGTCAGATAAAGTGTCCTATGAGGTTCTTTTCAAAGGGTTTCAGATGCTGCCAGAATCTGGAGTGGCTTGAATTAAATGCAAGCTAAAATGGAAGGATAATGAAATTAGCATGGCATTAGTTAATCCATCGATTAGTGCTGAAGTTGGGATTGGGCCAAACCACAAACCAGTTTTCTGCAAGGAGTATAAATCCTTCCATTTCCCCACCATCCAGTCAGAGCTGGAGAAGCTTCTGGGATGAGAAGCGAAACGTCTTCAAAGAAAAACAAGAAAGTCCCGTTGCCTCCTGAAAAAAAGGGATATCTATGACCTGGAGGACTGAGAACCTCCGTAGACACAATGTAGAAAGTTTACCATATTTTTGTAGCCTAATATTAGCACAGAATGTCACCTGTGGATGATCTTCAGGAATAATTCTTCACGGCTAGATAAAATGCTGTTGATTGAAAAAGAATTCTGTGTCCCAGAGTTACTGGATAATTAAATCAAGTTCTAATCCTAAATTATCTCCCTAGACTCTTTTTTCATCTTTATATGGGAGTCTATTGTGTTTAATATAAAAGTGCGTCAGGTAACACTAATCAAGTCCTGTTGCTTTTGCGTGCTGTTAAGCGGGTAGCATTTTTCAAAACTAGTGTTTACAAAAAAGCAATTGAACGTGGTTCATTAAAATCAAGTTGGGATTTGCAAGGATCACATTACTAAATTTATACAGTCATCCAGAGGGTTTCCCATCATAATTAGGCACTAATTCCATAAATCCTTTTGCTTTTGTTTAGTTGCATATTTTATTTAGCTGCATGATATTTGGCCTAAGTTGTTAATTCGATTTTCTATAATTTGTTGGAATGAATGAAACCTATTTTTCCCCAGTGGGAAATGCAACCACATGGGAAAAACCGGTGCAAGAACGCACGCAGGTTTAAAGATGTTCCCAAAAGTATTATGATTTCTTTAGTTACAATTTCATTCATTTCTACTTATTTTATTACAAGGGAATTCTACCGGGCATCTACCCGCTCATACTAAAAGAGCCTTTATGAAATTTATAAATTACAAGCTTTAGCTCCAAATTCTCACCAAAGGTTTGGTAATCCCGGTGCTGCTTTTTTTTCCCCCCCCAAGTTTAAAAAAAAAATAAATAAACCCTTTTGGAGGACGGAGAAGTAAGAGTAGCAAAGTGCTGAATTAAAAAACAGCGGCTGGGTGTGGCGGGATCTTGCAATGCTGACTCTCAACTCTTCTGGGTTTCTTGCATTAGAATTTTTCGAACTCATCTCCAAAGTCCAGAGTAACCGAGCAGATGACCAACGAGGGTTGCTGAGAAGAGAAGACTTGGTTTTGCCCGACTTCCTTCATTTGCCCTCGGGCCAGACGGGCGTTGCCACATCTGCCCCCAGGGAAGCCACAGCCTCCTGCCCAAGAACGCCCCATCCTGACAACCAGGAGAAACGCAGTGAGGACAGCGGCTGCCCGCAGCACCCAAGCCACCCGGCGGGTGGACAAAGAGGTCCAGAGAAGACACTGATGATGCCCTTGGCCCTCAGCCAGGCGACCGGCGATGGCGCCACCGCTGGGACTGCTCCTCGCCCTCCGAATCTACTTTTGCAGGGCAGCCCGAGGTGGAAAGAAGAGGTGGAGACGGTGGAGGAGGAAAACGTGGTTCTGGCAGACCTGACCCTGGTGGCCGAGGGGGACATCGGCAGCCCCAACAGCAGGCCGATCCCCTCCAAGAGGGTCAGTCCCACCCAGGCAAAAGCCACCTCTGAGAAATTCAGGCCAGGTATTCCCAGATGTTGAGTGTCTTGGAAATCATTCCATTGTAATGCTTTTGTTGCAAGCTTGTTACACCTGCTTACAGAATAACGGAACCACTGAGTTGGAAGGGACCTTGGAGGTCTTCTAGTCCAGCCCCCTGCTCAGGCAGGAAGCCCCATACCATTTCAGACAAAATGGTTGTCCAGTCTCTTCTTAAAAACTTCCAGTGTTGGAGAATTCACAAGTTGTTCAATTGTCCTCACCATCGGGAAGTTTCTCCTTACTCCTAGCTTGCTTCTCTCCTTAGTTAGTTTCCATCCGTTGCTTCTTGTCGTGCCTTCAGATGCTTTGGAGAATAGCTTGACTCCCTCTTCTTTGGGGCAGCCCCTGAGATACTGGAAGGCTGCTATCGTGTCCCCCCTGGCCCTTCTTTTCTCTAGACTGGCCATACCCAATTCCAGCAACTGTTCCCTACATGTTTTAGCCCCCTCCCCCGGGACATTGCGACCGTCATAAATATGAACCGGTTGCCAATCATCTGAATCTCGATCGCGTGAGCCTGGGGTAGCCGCAACGGTCATGTGAAAAACGGTGATCTGTTTTCAGTGCCACTGGAACTCTGAGCGGTCGTTAAGCAGGCCAAGCCCGATCATTTTCCCGACCTACTGCCTTTCGCAGAGGTTGCTTATAGCAATTCTGTGCCCACCAATAGAAGCATAAAAGATCATTCTAAGGAAACCGGGTGAACGAAATAGCGTCACAACGTAAGACGAGGGATCGTGTGCTAGCGTGTCCGGATGTGGAGCCCTCTCATCCTCTCCCTTTCCTTCTTCCTCCTGTGTTCTAGGCGCACTCCATAGGCCGAGGAGCTACGTGCGAGGAAGCGACGGAAGCCATTATGTACCAACCTCTCCAAACCCTCGTTGTGACTTTAACCACGCTGGGGTCGGAAAGGAAACCGGTAAGCCTGAGCTTCCAATCAGTTGCGTCATAGATGTGGACAGTGTTACAGCATCACACGGCCTGCAGGGGCCTTGTTCTGAGCCGGAGAGCGATGCCCCCAGGGCTGGTCAGCCAACGCGGCAAGCGAGAACTGAAAGGACATCCCGCCTTCCCACGGCCACCGCTGCTGGGAGTGAGAAAAATAAGGAGAACGAGAGTCCTTCTAAGGCGACTTTCGTTTGAAAGCGTGGAGACACAACGCCGGGAGATTGGGCGACCTGTGGCGTTCGTGCAGTGAACCACTCCGGGCCGAACCATCGTCATCTTGCGGCACCCATTTGAGAGCACGGGAAAGGCGCGCTCCTCGCAAACCTTATCCACAACATCTTGCCCCCATTGTAGGCTCGCCAACGACGGCACACGCTCTTCGACCCGCATCTCTTTCACGCTTCCATTCTTTCTGCAGCGTCTCTGCAGAAGATGTGAAGGAACCGGGGGCGGGGGTCAAAAATGTTTACACCCATCCTTGCAATGTCTGCGATTCTCCATCCTCCAGGTCAGGGTTGTCCCAAAGGTGCTTTTTTCAGGAGGCAACTGGACTTTCTGGTTTTTCTTTGAAGACATTTCGCTTCTCACCCCAGAGGCTTCTTCTGCTGTGACTGGGATGGTGGAGGAATGGAAGGATTTATCCTCCTTGCAGACAGCTGGTCGTTTGCATCCTTTTAGAGAGTCGTTGAGGCCACTTGGAGGTTTATCTGTGCCCTCAGGGTCACTTGAGTGGTGCAAATGGGTGTGGAGCCTTCTTGGCTGCAGGAGGTTTTTTCTGCCCTGTGCAGTGGTGGGATTCAGCCGGTTCTCACCACTTCAGCAGAACCGGTAGCTTATTTTTTGTGGCCCAGGCCCAGAACGGACTTCCGGAAGCGGCATCCACACAGAGAACCGGTTGTTCGCCTATTTGAATCCCACCACTGGCCCTAGGTCCCTTCACTGTGTGAATGGATTTCCAGAAAACATTGCTACAGACTACAGCAACCATTTGCCCCTTCAGGACACATCCCCAACCGCCTGCGCCCATCTCCAGCAGGGAAGGGACCCGGGGCAGAAAACATGTTGCAGCCAAGAAGGCTCCACACCCATTTTCACCACTCAGGTGACCCTGAGGACACAGATGAACCTCCAAGTGGCCTCAACGACTCTCTAAAAGGATGCAAACGACCAGCAGTCTGCAAGGAGTATAAATCCTTCCATTTCTCCACCATCCAGTCAGAGCTGAAGAAGCTTCTGGGATGAGAAGCGAAATGTCTTCAAAGGAAAAACAAGTAAGTCTAGTTCAAAAAGCACCACTGAGGACACAGATGAACCTCCAAGGGGCCTCAACGATTCTCTAAAAGGAGGCAAATGACCAGCTGTCTGCAAGGAGTATAAATCCTTCCATTTCCCCACCATCCAGTCGGAGCTGAAGAAGCTTCTGGGATGAGAAGCGAAACGTCATCAAAGAGAAACAAGAAAGTCCCGTTGCCTCTCGAAAAAAGCACCTTCGGGCCATCCTTGCAATATCACCTTGTTGAGCAGAAACAACCCCAGGGCAAACGGATGTTTCGAAACTCACCATAGTCCACACTGAGTATTCCCGTGATATTCCAATCCTGGGTTTACCACAGCAATTCCCTAAGAAATTAGGCCTTTTCTCCACAGGCTTTGCCAGTGTGAAGATTCCACTGTTGCCTCAGGTTTTTTCCTTTAAAAAAAAAGAAGAAAGTATTCTAATGGAACGCCCTGCCTGAAACAACAACAGTGTATTTTTCTAGTCCTTTCCCCGGAATGTTTATGAATTGTAGGTGACGTTTGTCGGCCCCAGACATGGCTCAAAATGAACAAGAGTCAAGGCACTCCTGGTTGTCACCTCTCCTCAAACTTGTGGTGACCAGGAGGACAATTTTTTTGAAGGCATCTTCTGTTCCATATTTCATCTTAGGCTGGACAGCTTCTTCCCGTTTGAATCCTGTTCCACGTGGGATCAGTTGTTTCCCAAGTTTCAACCTGGCTTGTTACCAGGTCAGAAAAAGGCTAAGCATTTTCTCCCCGGGTCTACGACAACTCACCAGGGCCAGCTCGCCACGGACAGCTCACTGCTACCAACTTGCTACGGACAGCTCGCCACGGACAACTCGCCGTGGGGCAAGACTGAACGCTGATGTCGAAGAAATGAGGGAATAGAATCCTTGCCGAAAGGATGCCGCAGGAAGGACAAAGATGAAATTGGAATGACCAAAATAAAAAATTATTATTTAAATTATAAATTGAATCGTTGAATTATCCCGCGGCAACTCGTCGACGGCGAGTCATCCGCGGTGAGTTGTCCCGTTCCCTTTATCCCTTGGCAAGTTGGCCGTGGCGACTTGGTGGCGACAAATCGGCCGTAGTGACTTGGCCGTGGCGAATTGCCCCATTCCGTTTCTCCCCAAGGAAAAGCCGGAGGACAATACTACAATTGTTGGGGAATCAATTTGTTGAGGGGGTTGTGTGGAAAGTGAGTGCCTGGCTTGATGGGTGGTCTTCCAATATTTGAGGGGCTGAGACAGAGAAGGGGGGTGGGTCAAGCTGTTCTCCAAAGCGCCTGAAGGCAGGACAAGAAGCAACGGATGGAAACTAACCAAGGAGAGAAGCAACCTAGAACTAAGGAGAAACTTCCTGACAGTTAGAACAATGAACCAGTGGAACTCCTTGCCTCCAGAAGTTGTGGGTGCCCCATCACTGGAGGCTTTCAAGAAGAGACTGGACAGCCCTTCATCTGGAATGGTATGGGATCTCCTGCCTGAGGAGGGGGTTGGACTAGAAGACCTCCAGGGTCCCTTCCAACTTCATCATTCTGTTCTGAATCCACCAGTAACCTCACACTTAGCAGGAAGGCCCCCTTGAAAGCGGCCTTGTGTCCTAATTATGTCCCTCCACCATGCTTAATGGTAAGGCTGGGAGGTCAGTCCCAGCCACTCAACGCTAGTCATATTCACAGCAAAGCGGAAGCTTCTGGCATCATGGGCTGAGCCATGCCACTCCCCCCGGAGCGGAATTTGAATTCTGTTCTGGAATTCAGCCGGAAGAAGAGGTGGCGTATCGTTCTTGGAACGTTTTGGTGTAATTGGTCAATTGTGTGTAAATGACGGTTTAACTTAAAGAGTAAAGTACCTTTTAAAATGACGCTGCGTCTTGGGGCTGCATTACTCCACAGGGATGCTGGGATATTAAAACCACATTATCTCCGGGCGTCGTGTTCAGAAGCCAAGGAAAAGGAGAAGCATTCGTTTAACCATGACTGGACCCTCTCCAAATCCCCTTTTTTCCTCAGATGAGGTAAACCCTGCACGCCTTCGGTTCAATTCCAACACAGCCGTCATTGGGTCAGGGATTAGCAGGATCTGACGCTCTATATATACTGCTCAAAAAAATATATAGGGAACACTTAAACAACACAATGTACTCTATTTAATATTAGGATGTCTCATCTTCTGTTCCCTTTATTTTTTTGAGCAGTGTATTTTGACAGCTTGGTTGTTTGCAATTAGGGTCAAATTGGAGGAATTATTTCCTATCAAAAAGAAATAAATAAACAGCAGTCCTAACAGCAAATCCTTCCGTCCATAGTTCCATTTCCTGGGCCCTGCAGGGTTAGGGAATCGCAAGAGGCCTGGCCGAGTTTTGGCTGTTCAGGATGGACTTTCCTGCTCACGTTTCATTGGCGGAGGCGAGGATCTCCACATCTCTGGAAATCCCTTCTCACAGCCGATCCGGAGGAGATGAGGCTGTCAGATCTGCCCTGACTTGGTCCTTTAGTCGAGAAAGATCCTCGACTCCACAGGTAGCGAAAGGCAGTGCTTTTTTTGTAAAAGAAAAAGATGCCGGAACACACATGTTATACAACCCGCCTTGCCTACCCTACAAGGTTCTATCCAAAAAAGGTGCCGGAACTCCGTTCTGAGCATTCTATGACAAAAAAAGCCCTGGCGAAAGGTATGTAAGAGTTCGTTTAGCGACCATTTGACGTTACAGCGGCACTGAGCAATGCGGCTTACGACTCTTTTTCACGCTTAACGACCCTTGCAGCATCCCCCTGGTCAGGTGCTCAAAATTCAGACGCCTGGCGACTGACTCCTATTTATGACGGTTTGCAGTGTCACCGGGGTCACGTGGTTCCCCCTTTCGCGACCTTCCGACGAGCGAAGTCAATGGGGGGAAAAAGTCGGTTTCACTTAACAACGGTGTCCCTAATTTAACGCCTGCAGTGATTCACTTAACGGCTCCCCACTCGGGGAGGTTGGGCTGTCTGCCGGACGCCGGACGCGTTCGGAGAACCGAGGAGTCCGCTGTGCGGCCTCCGCAACTGTTTCCCCTTGGCGTTCGGCGTCTTGTCGATTTCCCTTTGCAGTGAGGATGAAAAACAGCTCGGATCAAAGAGTTGAATGAAAGATGAATTTGCAGCCCGGATGCCCCCAAATTAGGGCATACTTTGACGTTCGTACCCATCCCTGTCCCTACAATGGCCACCAAGGATTGTAACCTTTTATGCATTGCTGTTCTGTACCAGCCTGCTACCGGCCCTGCAGAAAAGGCAGGGACAACCCCTTTACAAACGGCAAGAGGCTGGAATTAAGCCTGCCAAATTTATTAACATAAAACAGCAAAACAAGACACCAACCATGAAACAGGAACTATGAAACAGGAACTAATCAAGCGGTTGCCTTCAGCAAACCAGCCCTCCCACGCATTCCCCTTTTATACAGTTCAGGGCGTGGCTTCTCTCTGCCTCCTTCCGAGGTGCCCCATTGCCTTCCTCTGTTTACTCCTGATTGACTGCCTCCTGCGTCGGACGTCCTTGAACAGGGCCAGCTGTGGGTCATCTTCATCCATGCTGTCAGGCTCACACAGCTGGGTCTGCGTCGTGACCAGGTGGGAGGGGCCTGCCTGAGGGCTCTGCGAAGCCTCAAGGCCATCATCAGCAAGCTCTTCAACACCCCCCTCCTCTGAGTCGTCCGACCCAACTGCCGAACCCACAGGCTGACCCTGAATCACAACAATTGCTTCTATTTGTGGTGATGTCAGGACTAGATTCTTGTAAAAAAATGATGGCAAATCATCATCCTTGTGTAACGCTCCAGGGCTCTCAGAAACAAGCCTAGCTTCCTTCCTTCCTCCCTTCCTTTTTTCCTTCCTTCCTTTTTTCCTTCTTTCCTAACTTCTGTATCATTTTTCTTTCGTTCCTTTCCCCTTCCTTCTTTCCTTCCTAACTTGTGTGTCATTTTCTTCTTTTGTTCCTTTTCCTTCCTCCTTTTTTTACTTTCTTCCTCCCTCCCTTCTTTCCTTCCTTGCTTCCTTCTTTTCATCTTCCCTTCCTTCTTCCCTTCCTTCCTTCCTTCTTTCCTCCTTACCTTCCTTCCTTCCTTCCTCCCTCCCTCCCTTCTTTCCTTCCTCCCTTCCTTTTTTCCTTCCTTTTTTCTTCTTTCCTAACTTATGTATCATTTTTCTTCTTTCATTCCTTTTCCTTCCTTTTTCCCTTCCTTCCTTCCTTCCTTCCTTCCTTCTTCCCTTCCTTCTTTGCTTCCTTTTCCTCTTCCTTTCCCCTCCCTTCCTTCTTTCCTTCCTAACTTCTGTGTCATTTTCTTCTTTTGTTCCTTTTCCTTCCTCCCTTTTTTCCTTCCTTCCTCCCTCCTTTCCTTCCTTGCTTCCTTCTTCCCTTCTTTCCTTTTCCTTCCTTCCTCCTTTCCTCCTTCCCTCCCTCCCTTCTTTCCTTCTTCCCTTGCTAACTTCTGTATCATTTTTCTTCTTTTGTTCCTTTTCCTTCCTTCCTTCTTTCCATCCCAGTTCGGGAATTTATTTATTTTATTTATTTATTTTGGGGACTTATATGCCGCCCTATCTCCCGAAGGACTCAGGGCGGCTAACAACAATAAAAAACAACAATACAAAAATTAAAAAAAGAATTAAATAACAGCCCCAAAATTAATTGTCTCCGCAGAGAAGCTGGT
The DNA here is from genome assembly GCF_947247035.1 of Vipera ursinii. Taxonomy (NCBI): domain Eukaryota; kingdom Metazoa; phylum Chordata; class Lepidosauria; order Squamata; family Viperidae; genus Vipera; species Vipera ursinii. The sequence continues at coordinate 3,494,505 of NC_139521.1, read as the reverse complement.
GTGATGGTTTATTCTCAAATGGCGCTGGGAACGGAAGCGTTCTGCAAATATTGATCATCCCAAACGGGGGAATCGATCCAAATTCTCTGCAATCTGCCTTGGGCTTCCATTTCCACCCCCACCCCCCCACAACGATCCGTACGTCAGCCGGTTAATCATTCACCCTAGCTGAAGTAAAAAAAATAATAATAATCCTGCAGAAGTTCAACTTACCCTCAGCTGAAGCAGATTTGCATACGTCCCGATGTTGCTTTGCGTTCCCGTTTCATCCTTCGGCCCCGAGATACAGCTACTCCGGGAAAAATCACAAGCTTAAGTTTTTGTGCTGCTAGGAAATTAGTGAAAGAGAACCAGATGAACATCTACATTTTTTCCATGACAGTTGCTCTGGTTTCAGGTCTGAGGAATGCTACTACCGGGAGGGTAAGTAAGTGTGTGTGTGTGTATTTCTGCTTGCTTTGAACATTTTCCTAAAAACATGGGCTGAATCTGCAGTCAGGAAAGAGAGAAACTTGGTGAAGATATCGGGAAACGGAAGACGGGTCCCAGGAAATGGTCCCCGTGGGCCAAAAGCTTGTCCTTTTTACAGAGACCCAGATCTTTCTAACAGGAGCAGATAAAGTCCTCAACTTACTACAGTTCGTTTAATGACCGTTCGCAAGTTACAACGGCGCTGGACAAGGTGACTTATGACCATTTCTCACACTTAAGTCTCGCGCCATCCCCGTGGTCCCATGATCAAAATTCAGATGCTTGGCAACTGACTCCTATTTATGACGGTTGTCGTGTCCCAGGATCACGTGATCCCCTTTTGCGACCTTCTGACAAGCAAAGTAAAAGGGGGGAGAAGCCAGATTCGTTTAACAACCGTGTTACTCACTTAACCTCTGCCGAGATTGACTCAACAGCTGTGGCAAAAAAAGCCATAAAACGGGGGCATAACCCACTTAACACAAGTCTCAGTAGAGAGAGTAGAAATTGTGGGCTCCGTTGTGATCGTAAGTGGAGGACTGCCTGTATTACAACTGGAAATGGGGCATGTGGGACATAACCCTTTACACACTAGGAAGGATTGGATGAAGCAGGTAGCTTTTATTTATGAAGCTGGTCACGAATAGAATAGAATAGAATGGGATAGAACAGAATCAGGAGAATCAGAAGAGAGGAGAATAAAGAATAGAATAGAATAGAACAACAGAAATAGAAAATTAGAATAGAACAGAATGGAATCATAATAAATAGAATCATAATAGAATAGAATAGAACAGAACAGAATAGAATAGAATAGAATAGAATTAGAAAATCATAGAATAGAATAGAATAGAATAGAATAGAATAGAATAGAATAGAATAGAATAGAATAGAATATTTATTTTATTTATTTATTTATTTTAATTCCATTTATATCCCGCCCTTCTCCGAAGACTCAGGGCGGCTTACAAGCTTAGCAGTAGCCTTCATTCTATGTATATGCCTGCTTATTAGGGCTTTCACACACACCCCCAAGCGGCATTATTACAAAGTCAGCTTAATTGCCCCCAACAATCTGGGTCCTCATTTTACCTACCTCGGAAGGATGGAAGGCTGAGTCAACCTTGAGCCTGGTGGGACTCGAACCTGCACTAATTGCAGGCAGCTGGTGTTACTTAAGGGGGCATTAGCCCACTGCTCCACCAAGGATAGAATAGAATAGAATGGAATGGAATGGAATGGAATAGAATAGAATAGAATAGAATAGAATAGAATAGAATAGAATAGAATAGAATAGAATAGAATAGAATAGAATAGAATAGAATAGAATAGAATAGAATAGAATAGAATAGAATTAGAAAATCATAATATAGTAGAGTAGAATAGAATAGAATAGAATAGAATAGAATAGAATAGAATAGAATAGAATAGAATAGAATAGAATAGAATATGAAGGAACAGAACAGAACAGAATAGAAAATGAAGGAATGGAATGGAATGGAATGGAATGGAATGGAATAGAATAGAATAGAATAGAATAGAATAGAATAGAATAGAATAGAATAGAATAGAATAGAATAGAATAGAATTAGAAAATCATAATATAGTAGAGTAGAATAGAATAGAATAGAATAGAATAGAATAGAATAGAATTAGAATAGAACAGAAATAGAAAATTAAAATAGAACAGAACAGAATAGAATCATAATAGAATAGAATCAAAATAGAATAGAATAGAATAGAATAGAATAGGAATTAGAAAATCATAATATAATAGAGTAGAGTAGAGTAGAATAGAATAGAATAGAATTAGAATAGAATAGAACAGAAATAGAAAATTAAAATAGAACAGAACAGAATAGAATCATAATAGAATAAATAGAATAGAATAGAATAGAATAGAATAGAATAGAATAGAATAGAATAGAATAGAATAGAATAGAATAGAATAGAATAGAATAGAATAGAATAGAATAGAATAGAATAGAATAGAAGAATAGAATAGAAAAAGAAAATTAAAATAGAACAGGACAGGACAGGATAGAATCATAATAGAATAGAATCATAATAATAATAGAATAGAATAGAATAGAATAGAATAGAATAGAATAGAATAGAATAGAATAGAATAGAATAGAATAGAATAGAATAGAATAGGAGTAGGGTAGAATAGAATAGAAATGAGGACCCAGATTGTTGCAGGGGGCAAGAGGCTGACTCTGTAAACCGCTTAGAGAGGGCTGTAAAGAAGTATGAAGCGGTAAATAAGGCTTAAGTACTAGTGCTATTGCCTTCACTGAAATGCCTTATTCCAATATGACCCCAAATTTCTGTTGTTAAATGAGACAATTGTTAAGTGGGTTTTGCCGCATTTTATGACCTTTCTTGCCACCATTGTTGAGCAAATCACTGCCATTGTTCAGTTAATAACCTGGTTGTTAAGTGAATCCAGTCTCCCCACTGAATTTGCTTGTCGGAAGGTCGCACAAGAGGATCACGTGACCCCTGGGACTGTGTCCCACGGTCCTGTGATCCCCTTTTGCGACAAGTAAAGTCAGTAGGGAAGCCAGGTTCACTTAACAACCCGGTTACAAGCTTATCAACTGCCGCGATTCACTTAACAACTGTGGCAAGGGAAGGTCATAAATTGGGACAAAACTCATTTAACAAATGTCTCCCTTCACAACAGAAATTGTGGGCTCAGTTTTGGCCGTTAAGTTGAGGACTACCTGTATTTGCCGACTCTTCTCAATTTCAGAGAGAGCAAGAGCGAGAGAGAGGACCTGTTTACTAAAAAAAAAAAGTCAACTAGTCACACAATTTAGTCTGACAAATTGCTTCTTCAAAATCCATTTACACTGCTGTTGTTCATAGGAGGAAATAAAAGCGGGCATTAAGACCACAGCCAAACCTGAGGAGGAAGTCTATCAATACCAAGGTACCAAAAAATATTTTAACATGTAAGAAAAGCAAATTCAGCCTTCCTTTTTAGCTTGTGCATTCTGGCAAAGGAGTCTAAAATCCAACCCCTCCTTTAGGAGGCGGCAAACCAGCAAACTGAAAAACCTGGACTGTGCTTTCACTTTCGCTTTTCTTTCACTTTCCTTCCCTCTTCCCCCCCCTTCCCTCCATTCACTTTCACAGCTTTTGCTTTTGCCCTCACCCTTATCCTTGCCGCTTTTGCTTTTGCTTTTGCTTTTGCTTTTGCTTTTGCTTTTGCTTTTGCTTTTGCTTTTGCTTTTGCTTTGCTTTTGCTCTTGCTCTTGCTTTTGCGTTGCTTTCGCTTCTTTTTGCTTTTGCTTTCGGTTTCACTTGCTTTTGCTCTTGCTCTTGCTTTTGTTTTTGAATTTTGTTTTTGAATTGTTTCACTTTCACTTGCTTTTGCTCTTGCTCTTGCTTTTGCTTTTCTGTTGCTTTCACTTGTTTTTACTTTTGCTTTTGCTTTCAGTTTCACTTGCTTTTGCTTTTGAATTTTGCTTTTGAATTCAGTTTCACTTTCACTTGCTTTTGCTTTTGAATTTTGCTTTTGAATTCAGTTTCACTTTCACTTGCTTTTGCTTTTGCTCTTGCTTTTTCTTTTCCGTTGCTTTCGCTTGTTTTTACTTTTGCTTTTGCTTTTGCTTTCGGTTTCACTTGCTTTTGCTTTTGAATTTTGCTTTTGAATTCAGTTTCACTTTCACTTGCTTTTGCTTTTGAATTTTGCTTTTGAATTCAGTTTCACTTTCACTTGCTTTTGCTTTTGCTCTTGCTTTTTCTTTTCCGTTGCTTTCGCTTGTTTTTACTTTTGCTTTTGCTTTCGGTTTCACTTGCTTTTGCTTTTGCTTTTGAATTTTGCTTTTGAATTCAGTTTCACTTTCACTTGCTTTTGCTCTTGCTCTTGTTTTTGCTTTTGTTTTTGCATTGCTTTTGCTTGTTTTTGCTTTGGGTTTTGCTTTTGCTTTCGGTTTCACTTGCTTTTGCTTTTGCTCTTGCTTTTGCTTTTGTGTTGCTTTCACTTGTTTTTGCTTTTGCTTTTGCTTTCAGTTTCACTTGCTTTTGCTTTTGCTTTTGCTTTTGAATTTTCCTTTTGAATTCAGTTTCACTTTCACTTGCTTTTGCTTTTGCTTTTGCTTTTCCTTATTACCTTTCTTTATACTTCTTTCATTCAAAATTTGTACTGTTTTCAATTCTCAAAAAGCTTCTCCAGTAAAAATTATTTTAAAAAGAAAGAAGCGAGTTGGAATTGTCAATGGCAAGCACACTGCTGAAAAGAAAATGGTCAAGAGACCAATAGACAGCAAGACAATTCAGTGAATAACTACCCTGGAGGAGGTCTGCCTACCGGGCCTCGAAGGTCTGATCCTGACTTGGTGGCAACATAACAATCCCCTTTCTTTTGTGCTGGTTCATTAATCTACAGAACCGGTCTACTGTTGCTTTTCTTGATTTACTCTTTGACTGCTTTCCTCCGCAGATGTTTCCAATGACTGCGGACGTCACCCTTGTAGAAATGGGGGCACGTGTTTCAGGGAATGCGACCGATGTCCTCAACGCTGCGTCTGTCCTGCAGAATTCACGGGAAAACAGTGTGAAGTCGGTAAGCTGAGTATCAAAAGTGTTTGTTTTTTTTATTCTGAAAAGGAAACGGGACTGATTTTTTTTTTGAGGACGTTTCGCTTCCTATCCAGGAAGCTTCCTCAGTTGTATTGGATGCCATGGAAGATGGACATTCACGGATATTTGGTTAGCTGGGATTCTCCACTGGGTCTACGACAATTCATCGCAGCCAACTCAGCACGGCCAACTCACCGCTGGCCGAGAGTTAATATCAAAGAAAGGGTGGAAAGGATGAAAAAAAGAGGGACAGAATGAAATGTGAATGACAAAAATTAAAATAAACTTTTATTTATTTTAAATAATTCAATTGAATTGTTAAATTGTCCCGTGGCAAATTGTCCCACAGCAAATTGTCCCATTCAGTCTCCACTAATGCCCAGCCGCTGTGAAGAGCTCCTGACCAGCCTCTGTCTAGCCCAGGGGTAGGCAACCTTGGCTCTTTTATGACTCGTGGACTTCAACTCCCAGAATTCCTGAGCCAGCCATGCTGAGGGGAAAGGGAGAGGTTTCCAAGCTGAGCCATGCTGGCTCAGGAATTCTGGGAGTTGAAGTCCACGAGTCATAAAAGAGCCAAGGTTGCCTACCTCTGGCCTATACACTAAAGCAGGGGTCTTCAAACCTGGCTCTTTTATGACTCATGGACTTCAACTCCCAGAATTCCTGAGCCAGCCATGCTGAGGGGAAAGGGAGAGGTTTCCAAGCTGAGCCATGCTGGCCTAGGAATTCTGGGAGTTGAAGTCCATGAGTCACGAAGGGGCCATAGTTCCCCCATGCTGGCTCAGGAATTCTGGGAGTTGAAGTCCACGAGTCATAAAAGAGCCCAGATTGCCTACTCCTGGTCTATACATATGTTGTATATCAGGGATCTTTGAACTTGGCAGCTTTATGACTCATGGACTTCAACTCCCAGAATTCCTGAGCCAGCCATGCTGAGGGGAAAGGGAGAGGTTTCCAAGCTAAGCCATGCTGGCTCAGGAATTCTGGGAGTTGAAGTCCACGAGTCACGAAGGGGCCATAGTTCCCCCATGCTGGCTCAGGAATTCTGGGAGTTGAAGTCCACGAGTCATAAAAGGGCCATAGATTCCCCATGCTGGCTCAGGAATTCTGGGAGTTGAAGTCCACGAGTCATAAAAGAGCCGAGGTTGCCTACCCCTGGTCAAGAAACAACCTATCAGGGAAGGACTCTTGTATATCCCAGCTGAAATGGCCTCAGGGAAACCGAGGCAGCTTCCACCATGACTCTCCTATGTGATGCTGGGTCAGCTGGCCCTCCCTTTGAAGACAAGGGCGCTTTTCACCCGTTGCATTCAGATGTGCTCAGCAACTCTCTTATTTCTTACAAGTGACCAGGAGTAAACCTGGCGCACGGCTGGATCCCGGGGATTTTGTTTTAAGGACCGAAGGATAGATTTGACAGCTCTGATTGCAGAAACAGTGGCCCAGGCTAAGGGCTCTTATGTTTTCCTTCATTACAGCAAAATGCTTTGATGAAACTCTGTATGAATACTTTGAAATTGGAGAAAGTTGGGCCAGAATCTACGAAGGGACTGTACATGCGTGCACATGTGTTAACAGCACAGCCCACTGTCAACCGGAAATGTTTACAGGTATTGTGGAGAAATGTCCTTTGGATGCATTGCAAAGGGATCGATCAATCAATCAGAACAGAGCTGGACGAGACCTTGGAGGTCTTCTAGTCCAACCCCTGCTCAGGCAGGAAACCCTCTATCATTTCAGACAAGTGGCTATCCAGTCTCTTCTTAAAAACCTCTAGTGATGGAGCACCCACAACCTCTGGAGGCAGGTTGTTCCACTGGTTAATTATCCTCGCTGTCAGGAAGCTTCTCCTTAGTTCTAAGTTGCTTCTCTCCTTGATGAGTTTCCATCTGTTGCTTCTTCTCCTGCCTTTGGCCGCTTTGGAAAATAAATTGACTCCCTCTTCTTTGGGGCAGCCCCTCAAACACTGGAAGACTGCCAGCATGCCCCCTCCCGCAGTCCTTCTTTTCTGTAGACTAGCCAAACCCAAATCCTGCAACTGTTCTTCTCATGTTTTAGTCTCCAGGCCTTGAATCATCCTAGTTACTCTTCTAAGTGAGTAACTCTTCTAGGGTGAATAGCCCTTTCAGGAGGAAGTGAGTAAAACAGAGGAAGGCTGAACTAAAAAGGGTTACGTGACTGGCCAGCACAAGAAAAAAAGAGAAAGAGAAAGAGAAAGAAAAGAAAGAAAGAAAGAAAGAAAGAAAGAAAGAAAGAAAGAAAGAAAGAAAGAAAGAAAGAAAAAAGAAAGAGGGAGAGAATGAATGAAGGAGGGAGGAAGGCAGGAAGGCAGGCAGAAAGGAAGGAAGGAAGGATGGAAAGAAGGAGGGAGGGAAGGAGAAAGGATGGATGGAGGAAGAAAGAAAGAAAGAAAGAAAGAAAGAAAGAAAGAAAGAAAGAAAGAAAGAAAGAAAGAAAGAAAGAAAAAAGGAGAGAATGAATGAAGGAGGAAGGAAGGAAGGAAGGAAGGAAGGAAGGAAGGAAGGAAGGAAGAAAAGAAGGAGAGAAGGAGGGAGGGAAGGAGAAAGGATGGATGGAGGAAGGAAAGAAAGAAAGAAAGAAAGAAGAAAGAAAGAAAGAAAGAAAAGAAAGAAAGAAAGAAAGAAAGAAAGAAAGAAAGAAGAAAGAAAGAAAGAAAGAAAGAAAGAAAGAAAGAAAAAGAAAGGAAAAAGGAGAGAATGAATGAAGGAGGAAGGAAGGAAGGAAGGAAGGAAGGAAGGAAGGAAGGAAGGAAGGAAGGAGGGAGGGAAGGAGAAAGGATGGATGGATGGAGGAAGGAAGGAAAGAAAGAAGAAAGAAAGAAAGAAAGAAAGAAAGAAAGAAAGAAAGAAAGAAAGAAAGAAAGAAAAGAAAAGGAGAGAGAATGAATGAAGGAGGAAGGAAGGAAGGCAGGCAGAAAGGAAGGAAGGAAAAGGAGAGAAGGAGGGAGGGAAGGAGAAAGGATGGATGAAGGAAGGAAGGAAAGAAAGAAAGAAAGAAAGAAAGAGGGAGGGAGGGAGGGAAGGAGGAAGGGAGGGAAGGAAGGAAGGAAGGAAGGAAAGAGAGGGAGGGAGGAAGGAAGGAAGGTAGGAAGGAAAAGAAATGCCACATTCCACTATTGACTGTTTCTCAATATTTAAGATGAAAATATACCTAAACGTGTTCTGCAGGGGAGAATTTCTTTAAATGTTTCTTCCTTGTGGCTGGAGAAACCTCAGAACCACAGAACAGAAATGCCAGTCCAGTCGTAGCTCCTGTGCTTTGTATTTATCAGGAAAATCTTGGTTTTAAGGGCCCGCTTTGCCTGTGCTTGGTCCCCCCCAGGCTGTCGCACCGACCCCTGCCCGCCCCGGGGCAGCCGTTCTTGCAGGAGGACTCTCCTCTCCGACAGGACCGTCTGCGTGTGCAGCCACTCTTACAGAGGGAGACACTGCAACATAGGTGAGCCCCCTCCCTCCTCCCCCCCCCAGTGTGACCGGAAGTGAAAAGTTGCCTGTGTGTCCCTGTTGGGTTGATTTTGCCTTCTTTTATAGCACGAGGCCTGCAAGCTGCCTTCTTTGCCAGAGAGTTCATTTCCTTTGGCAAAAATTCAAATTCCCCTACCTACCGTATGGGCAGTCCTCTAGTTACGACCACAACGGAGCCCCTAATCGCTGTCGTTAAGGGAAAGGTTGGTTCAGCGAGCTTTGCCCCCGCTTTGCGACTTTTCTCGCCGCGTTTGTTAAGCGAACCGCTGCAGTTCTTCGTTTAGTAACCCGGTCGTTAAGCGGAACCCGGCTTCCCCCCCCTCGACTTTGCTTCTCAGCAGGTCGCAAAATGGGATCACGTGACCCCGGGAACGCTGAGACCGTCATAAATACGAGTCCGTGGCCGGGCGTCTGGATTTTGATCACGTGACCACGGGGGATGCTGCGAAAAACGGTCACAAGTCACATTTTTCAATGCCGTTGTAACACTGAACGGTCGCTAAACGAACCATAGTAAGTCAAGGACTACTAGCCTCCTTTCTAAAAAAGAAAGGATGCAGATAACACACACACACACACACACGCACGCACACATTCCTCTTCTCTGTACCTTTTGTCTGAATAACGTCTGAAGGGCGATCTCCAAATTGAACATTTTATTTGAGGCTGGACGTCGCCAATGCAGAATAAGGTGAAACAATTACCTCATAATTACTTTACAACTTTAATACTTTACCACTGGCAAATAAATTTAATAAAACGAATAAGATGTACCTGCAAATCAGCGACACAGCTCTGGACAGGCAGGCACGGGCACCCACATCGCCGTACCCGAACTAAATCTCTGCTTCTTTTCACTGGTGTATTTTTGTCGTTGTTTTATTGAATCCTTGGAAATGCCGCTCTCGTCAAATTCCTTCATGATTTCAACAGCGTTCAAACCACCGTCAACTTCAGGCTATAGACCGACCTACAGAAGGCCACTTCCTTACTGTCACCACAAAAACCTACAGAATGGACAACAAAACACCTTCTGATTTGGGCCCCCATGGACTAACTTGGCCCTCTTCCCTCAAGGCATTCTTGAGGGAAGTTGCAGTTGTGGCTGCAACTCAAATATTCATTTTCCCTGCTCGAAAACACCTCACGCTGGTTGGCTCACCTCCCATTTAAGAATAGCACATTGCGTCAACCATCCCAACCTGGTCGGTTGGAAAAGGAAGACTCTTAGGCTTGTGGTTAGCCCAAAGTATAAAGCCAAATGGTTACAGAAGAAACAAAAGTGGAACTGGGATTTTCATGCCCAAAGCATACGGTTAACGTTCCCTTGTTCCCTTCCACCACTTTCCCGTTAGGTGCTAACACAGGGATCCCCACCCACCCACCCCGGTTTTGTGGACCTGCACTGGGCCGCAGCATTCCAAAACCCGGTCCGCACAAACAAGCAAAGCCCCATCCGCGAGATGCAGGCAGCACACAAAACCACGCACCCTCCGGTCCGCGGAAAAAACTCTCCGCGGAACCGGTCCCTCGTGCCTCAAAAGTTGGGGACCTCTGTGTTAACAAATTGTTTGGGTAACGGTATCTGTCTTCGCGGGGTGGATGCTTCTGCACTCCGTTGTGTGACCTTGGAACAGCCAGTGGTTCTCATGGGACGGCACAATGCTTACGTCTGATTCCTCATGCTAACCCTCCCCTTATCCCCTCCCCGATGATCTTCTTCCCTACCCACCCCGCGCACATTGAGTGTGGCAGGCTGACAGCAGGCAATGCATGGTGTAGCAGGATGGCAGTCCTGACACAATGAGACCTCTTTCCATCCACTCTTAGCGAGGCAGGTATCCATATCCTACATCTGTGCACTGAATGTCTATTTTAGAGACGTGTCACTGCTCCTTGGTCTCTGATACATTTCCGCCTGCGACTTTCTGCCTCCAAATCTATCTTGTCTATTTGAATTTTATTTATGTCTCACGCCGATATTATTTCCCAGTTCTGATGCCCATTCCGTCCTGGCTTACGTGAGTCCTTGTTAGGCTCACAAGGAGAAACCCCCTCTTCCAACAAGCAGGCAGGAACTGCAAGAAAAACCAACGCCTTTTTTTTATTCAGAGATCTGAGTCAATGTCCAAGGCAAACAAACACACTCCACAGAAACTCGATCCTCAACACGAACTGTGGCCTTCGGCAACCGGCACCTCCCACCTCCCCTTTTATTATTCAACCAAGGCGTGGCTTTCCTAATGCCTTCTCCTTTGCCTTTGGAGCCACCCCATTGCATTCCTCTGTCCTACTCTCTTCTCTTGCCAGCGCTTTCGTGCACCCTGGATATTTCCCAGCTGTGCTTTGTCACTCTCCAACTCAGACTCCCAGCACAGCTGTGTCTCAGCCTGAGTGCGCGTAGAGGGGCCAGGCTCCTTGTCCGACTGTAAGTCTTGGAGTTCCTCGGAGCCTTCCTCTGACTCTGATGTCACTCCAGGCGCCTCATCTTCCTCCTCTGATTCCTCAGACTCAGCTGCCGGATGCACTGGCTGACTGCCTTCCAACCAAAGCCAGGAGAGGGATAGGAATGACTGACACTATGGGTCAATTTGGTAAAACCAGTGATTAATGACTTGCTTAATGACTTGCTTAATGAGGGTCCAACGGGTTTTCTTTGGCGCTGACTTGAATCTTTTGCCTTTCCTTCTTCATCAGCTCCAGAGCAAAACTGTTATTCGAAGGACGGGAGCAGGTACCTGGGCATGGCCAAGAAGACCATTTCTGGAGATGATTGTCTCCCATGGACTTCCAATCTCTTCTACTATGAGGACCTTCAAACAAACATGGTGCTGCTGGGATTGGGATCCCATTCCTACTGCCGGTAAAATGCCAGAGGAGTAACTCCTTTGTAAGGACAGTTCAGAATAGGTGTCCATGGAGATTCTTGGGTCATCCAGGTGATTTACTATCCCAAAGGTGCTTTTTCCAAAGTGCAACGGAAGAAGCTTCTTGGTTGAGAGGCAAAACATGGCTTCGCATCTCATACTAGCCAAGCTAAGTCAAGCATTCTCAGCCAAGTGGCTGAAGGAATTCTGGGAGTTGAAGTCCACCTTAGCTGGCTGGGGAATTCTGGGAGGTGAGGTCCACCGGCCTTAGCTGGCTGGGGAATTCTGGGAGTTGAAGTCCACCGGCCTTAGCTGGCTGGAGAATTCTGGGAGTTGACGTCCACCAACCTTAGTTGGCTGGGGAATTCTGGGAGTTGAAGTCCACCGGCCTTAGCTGGCTGGGGAATTCTGGGAGTTGAAGTCCACCGGCCTTAGCTGGCTAGAGAATCCTAGCCGGCTGGAGAATTCTGGGAGTTGAGGTCCACAGGCCTTAGGACACCCCTGCTGTATACAGCATAATCGATTTACAGCCAAACTCCCTAAATTGCTGGAAAGGCTATGGGCCTGGCCAAGAAGGAGGATCATGCCAAGTGAAGAAAAGAGTGAGACAGGAGTGAAGCCAAAGAGAAGAGACAATCCACTCGGGTTGTTATGTATCCTGGTGAAGAGAACACATACACACTTACATAGCAGTCACCACCAGGGGGCGTTGAACTGTAACTGTTTTGGCGGGAACCCAGTTTCGGCAGGAAACAGAGGTTCAAACCGATTGGCCGGCTGCTCACCTGGCCAGGTATAAAAGGAGGGCAGGTAACCCCTATTCCCCAGTACAGTGCCTTCACCTAATAAAGAGCTGCTATGCTGTACTCATCGTCTCGCCGTCCTTCCTGCTCTCCAGAACCCACTACGCAACACGGGTGACCTCAGGCACCACTTATGGTGGTCCCTGGAGGGAGGGAATAGGAGCAGGGTCCCACAAAGACACCCCGGTTGAAAAGGGGTCCCTCACAGATCGATGGGCATCTCCTAAACACCAAGGAGCCACCATGGAGTCCTTTCCCCGCCCTTCCCTCTGACATTAGCAAAATCTAAGTCAAATCCACATTTGAAGAGCGGAGGGCCTTGTGCTCCTAACAAAGCCGGAAGAAATTGAGCCTAGAAGTCAACGGGTGACTCAAAGAGTTAATTCCTTCATTTTTTCCCCCCATGTCTTAGAAGTCCAGATGAGGACGAGATGCCGTGGTGCTATTTCATTAAGGATGGGAAACTGTCTTGGGAATACTGCAATGTGTCACTATGCCGTAAGTTAGAGGTCCCCCAACCTTTTGGGCACCAGGGACCAGTTCCATGGAGAATGGTTTTTTCCATGGACTGGAGAGTGCGTGGTTTTGTGTGTTGGCTGCATCCCGCAGATGGGGCTTTGCTTGTTTGTGTGAACCGGTTGCTGTCATGCCCCGGCCCGGTACTGGGGACCCTTTTTCTAGTCCGATCCCCTGCTCAAGCAGGAGACTCTAAAACCAGAGGCCCCCACCCTTTTGGGCACCAGGGACTTGTCCTTGATTTATGACCCCAATTGAGGCCAAAAGTTCTATTGTTACGTGAGACATTTGTTACGTGAGTTTTACCCCATTTAACAACCTTTCCTGCCACCGTTGTTAAGAGAATCACTGCAGTTGATCAGTTAGTACCCCAGTTGTTAAATGAATCTGGCTTCCCCCATTGACTTTGCTTGTCGGAAGGTCGTAAAAAGGGATCACATGACCCCCCCGGGGCGACACTGCAACCGTCCTAAATACGAGTCAGTTGCTAAGCATCTGAATTTTGATCACATGACCACAGGGATGCTGCAATTGGTCCTAAGTGTGAAAAATGGTCATAAGTCACTTTTTTCAGTGTCGTTGTAACTTTGAACGGTCAGTAAATGAACTGCTGTAAGCTGAGGACCACCTGAATATGGCAGAGAAGCTGCAACAGCCTTTGAGACGCCAAACCCCACCCCCCAAAAAATGCTAAACCTTCTCTGCAATCTCTGTCCAGCCATGTCTGACTCCAATTGTCTGAAAACAATTGCCGGGGTCATGTGGCTAGCGTGCTTATAGGTCAAAGGTGCACGGAACGCGGTTATCTTCCCAGAAAAGTGGTACCTATTGATCTACTCGCATTTGCATGCTTTCGAACTGCTAGTTGGGCTGGAGCTGAGACAAGGACGGGAGCTTGCCCCGTCACGCGGTGCTCAGGTCTCAAGCCCAGGCTGTCAGCCGACAAGCTCAACGTCTTTAACCACTGAGCCATTATGCCCTTCCCTCCTCCCACCCCCCCCCCCATTCTGCAATAACATTCTGAAAAGCAAAGGGAGTGAAAAATCCAGTAAGGAAATAAGAGATTCCCTATCCCATCTTCCTTTCAGAAAGCAGACGCAGGCTGCCACCATCGGAGCCAGAAGCCACAGATGCGATTGTCGTGGTCAAGAAGTCGTGTGGCAGGAGGCACAAGAAGCAGACGTTTGTAATACCCAGGATTGTGGGGGGATCTTGTGCCTTGGCAGGATCCCACCCCTGGCTGGCCGGCATCAACATCGGCAGCAATTTCTGTGCCGGAAGCCTTATTCGCCCTTGCTGGCTGGTCACATCTGCACACTGCTTTGCTAACAGGTAACGCCACTTGGCTGCACCTCCGAATCATTGATGGGTGTCAAACTCTGCCTTCCTTTCAAGCAAAGATCTTCTGGGAGCCAATGGATGAGGACATTTCTCTGAGCTCCAAAATGATCCAGATCTTCCTCCTCTTCTTCCTCCTCCTTTCCCCTACTCCTCCTCCCTCTCCACTCCTGCCAAGTTCCCAGGGACATCCTCCAGTTGCCCCATTGAGTGCAGAGTTCTATGCAGAGGGACCCCAGATGGCAGCCACAACTCCCCCCATCGCCACCCCTTTTAAGATGTGTTGCATGTTTGTGGTGGCCATCTGGACTTTTTGACCCCACCCTATGGCCACCTCTGCTTGAATCCTTCTTCAGCTCCCAGAAGACTGGAGCGAGGAGGAGGTGCGTGGAGCCCCATCGCTCAGCAGACAGAAAAGCAGGAAGGGAAGGCCGGATCTTGGGATCTTCTGGATTAGCCTGGGGAAAATCCTCTGCTTTGATTTCTCCGCACTGGCAAAAAGCTTTGGATGGCACCCTTACTTTCATGTTTGGCTCTCAGAAACCTCGGATCAGCGATAAACCGCCGACGTTGGGTGGCGAAGGTTCAGGAAAGGGTGTCACTAACAGGCATTTCTCATTTCCTTCAGCCCGCTGACATCAACCATCCGCGTGGTTTTGGGACAACATGTTTTTAACAGTACCACAGGCGTTACTCAAGAATTTGAGGTAGAGAAGTATGTCATGCATCCCGACTACTCCGTGTTCAACCCAACCGAAAATGATATTGGTGAGCTCTTTACCGCTGTGTCAAGCAGTGATCCCTAACCTTTCCACTGGAGTGGGAGGTGGGGGACAGGGGATGGTTTTGTGCATGCACGCTGGTTTCACAAACACAGCTTCGTGCTCGTGCGTGCACGCTCGCTCACCACTTCCACGGCCCGTTCTGTAATGGGCTGCAGTCCGGCACTGGCCCACGGACCAGGGGACCCTGATGCAAAGGGTCAGTTCCATTTATTGGATCAATAGGAGGTTGCATTCGTGATCAATCTCCCTGCGTAGAGAACACGGTAAGCCGTTCCACTGGTTAATTGCCCTCCCTGTAAGGAAGTTACTCCTTAATTCCAGGTTGCTTCTCTCCTTGATTAGCTTCCATCCATCGTTTATTGTCCGGCCTTCCGGCGCTTTGGAGAATAGCTTGACCCCCTCTTCTTCTTGACAGCCCCTCAAATATTGGAATACTGCCGTTCATGTCACTCCTAGTCCTTCTCTTCTCTAGACGAGTCATAACCAGTTCCTGCAACCGTTCTTCATATGTTTTAGTCTCTGGGCCTTTAATCGTCTTAGTTGCTCTTCTCTGCGCTTCTTCCAACGTCTCAATGCCTTTTTTGTAGTGTAGTGACCAAAACTGGATAAGAGAAGACTTGGTCAGCACCACTGACAGAGACAAATTGAAATCCAGGCAGCCATTTCTCGTGCCAGCGACTTTCAGCATAGAATAAGCACTAAAGATGTGGGGCAGAAGATCCAATGATAATTAAATCCCACCATCTTACCTATGTAACCTGTTCTTCCCCGCTCTTGCAGCTTTAATTAAACTCAAGAAAGTCAAGGAACACTGCGCAGAGAGATCCCGATTGGTTCGACCCATATGCCTGCCAGACGCTTCCATGTCTTTTCCGGACCATTACAAATGCTACGTTGCCGGATGGGGATACTTGCATGAAAGTAAGAGTACACCGCTGGGATGGCTACTGGGGAAGGTGATCAGCCCTATAGCCAGGAGATTCAGCTGCAACCAGGATGATCATCATGATGTCTACACATCACACTTAGTTATAAACACTCGGTGGTTATAATGCAGTATGGCAGGCAAACTCTGCCCACAGCCAGGAAGATCGATCCTGACCGGCTCAAGGTTGACTTAGCCTTCCATCCAATCTGGGGACCCAGATTCTGGGAGTTGAAGTCCTAAACGCGCCATAATTCCCCACCCCTGCTGGATCAGGAATTCTGGGAGTTGAAGTCCACAAGTCCTAAAAGGGCCATAGTTTCCGCCCCCTCCCCTGATCTTAGATGGTTGTAGCCATTCTTAAGCATCTTCCTTTCATCATGTCTCTGATAACATGGCTTGTGATTCCCCCCCTCCCCAGGTTGATGTGACTGCAAAGTCCAGGTTTACGAGATCACCTCACTCCTCCAGTGCTCAGTCAGAGATGACAGAACTAGCCTGAAGCGTTTCTCTGAGCCTGGGTGGGTGAGCCTGGGTGACAAGGACTTAGCTACACTCACCTGGCTTCCCCTGACAGCCTCAGCCCAGAAGGGGCTTCTGGGGCCCATGGGAAGGTCCTCTTCTAAACTTGGGGAGCCTTGGAACTGTTGATGTACCTCTTGACCTAGATGGATTGGAAAAACCCAGGATAACCCAATGTTGTTGGGGGTTTTCCAGAAGACCTTTGTGGATCCCTGCATGGGAACAGAATCTGCCCCTCTTGCCGCTGATGGCTCTCCTGGGTGACCAGGAGGCCGGGCTTCTTGGTTCTGCAGGGAACAATAAAACAGACCAAGAGATTATCCCAAAGATGCTTTTTTCAAGAGGCAACTGGACTTTCTTGTTTTTCCTTGGAAGACGTTTCGCTTCTCATCCAGGAAGCTTCTTCAGCTCTGACTGGAGGGTGGGGAATGGAAGGATTTATACTCCTTGCAGACCGCTGGTTATTTGCATTCTTCTTAGAGAGTCGTTGAGGCCACTTGGAGGTTTATCTGTGTCCTCAGTGATGCTTTTTCAACTGGACTGTCTTGCTTTTCTTCGAAGACGTTTCGCTTCTCATCCCAGGAGTTTCTTCAGCTCCGACTGGATGGTGGGGAAATGGAAGGATTTATGCTCCTTGCAGACAGCTGGTCATTTGCCTCCTTTTAGAGAGTCGTTGAGGCCACTCGGAGGTTTTTCTGTGTCCTCAGGGTCACCTGAGTGGTGCAAATGGGTGTGGAGCCTTCTTGGAACTGCTGAAAGGACTGTGTGGTAGACTGGAGATAGAGGATGTCATATCCCTCCCCCTCTGTTGAGGGAAGGCTGTTCAACTTTGATACAGAGAGGACTGCTGGTTTGAAAGAGGCGTCAAAGAGGCCATCTAGGTCAAAATTGATCAGCCCTCCCTCAACAGAGGGGGAGGGATATGACTTCATCTATCTTTCAGCACTGTTGTGATTCAGGGTCAGCCTGTGGGTTCGGCAGTTGGGTCGGACGATTCAGAGGAGGAGGAGGGGGGTGTTGGAGACCTTGCTGAGGATAGTATTGAGGCTCCGCAGAGCCCTCAGCCAGGCCCATCCCATCTGGTCACGACGCAGACCCAGCTGTGTGAGCCTGACAGCGTGGATGAACATGACCCACAGCTGGCCCTGTTCAAGGACGCCCGATGCAGGAGGCAGTCAATCAGGAGTAAACAGAGGAAGGCAATGGGGCACCTCGGAAGGAGGCAGAGAGAAGCCACGCCCTGAACTGTTCAAAAGGGGAATGTGTGGGAGAGCTGGTTTGCTGAAGGCAACCGTTTGAATAGCTCCTGTTTCATGGTTCGTGTTTGCTCTCCTTGCTCTGTCTGCTCTCTTTTATGTTAATAAATTTGGCAGGCTTAGTTCCAGCCTCTTGCCGGTTTGTAAAAGGGGTTGTCCCTGCCTTTTCTGCAGGGCTGGTAGTAGGCTGGTACAGAACAAGCACTTCCAAGAAGGCTCCACACCCATTTGCACCACTCAGGTGACCCTGAGGACACAGACAAACCTCCAAGTGGCCTCAACGACTCTCTAAAAGAAGGCAAAGGACCAGCTGTCTGCAAGGAGTATAAATCCTTCCATTTCCCCACCATCCAGTCAGAGCTGAAGAAGCCTCTCGGATGAGAAGCGAAACCTCTTCAGAGAAAAACAAGAAAGTCCAGTTGCCTCCTGAAAAAAAGCACCTTTGGGACAACCCTGACCTGGGGGACAGGGAATCTCCATAGAGATAGGTGCAGTGCAGGTGTGAACATATGGCGGTCACACTTTAGAACACGCCAGGGTGCCTACCGGAAAGTGGGAGGGGCACTTCTAACGATTTCTTGTGGCTTTCTTTCCGCTGCTTTGCCACCGCGCTTATAAAGCCCTTTCCAGGCCCAGCTGCCGTTCCTCGGAATTATATTCTTTCTCGTCATTTGAGCAGATTCATCCAGATACTCCAAAGTGGTGCAAGAAGCAGTGGTTCCGATTATCCCAGATTACGAGTGTCAAAACCCGGACATTTATGGAGCTGAAATCAGTGAAAATATGTTCTGTGCCGGTTACCTGGACGGCCGGTCAGATGCTTGCCAGGTAATCAATCCTGTTGGGTTACTGCAGGAATTAGCAGCACGTGGGGGGTGACAACGTAAGAAGTCTTGGGGATGCGGGAAAGAGAGTTACTGAAGCTTAGCTCTCTCCCTCCTTTCCTTCCTTCCCTCCTCCTTCCATTCTTCCCTCCTTTCCTCCCTCTCTTCCTTCTCCCCTCCTTCCCACCTTCCTTTCCTTCCTTCCTTCTTCCCCCTTCCTTCCCCTTCTTTCCTTCCCTTCCCTCCCCTCCCTCCCTCCCTTCCTCCCTTCCTCCCTTCCCCCTCTCCCTCTCCTTCCTCCCTCCCTCCCTTCCTCCCTTCCTTCCCCCTCTCCCTCTTTCTTCCCTCCATCTCCCTTCCTTCCTTCCCCCCTCCCTCCTTTCCTTCCCCCTCTCCCTCTCTTCCTCCCTTCCCTCCCTTTCCCTCCCTCCCTTCCCTCCCTCTCTTCCTTCCTTCCCTCCCTCCCTCTCCCTCCTTCCTTCTTCCCTCCCTCCCTCCCTCCCTCCCTTCCCCCTCTCCCTTTCTTCCTTCCCCCTTCCTTCCTTCCCTCCCTCCCTCTCCCTCCTTCCTTCCTCCCTCCCTCCCTTCCCTCCCTCTTTCTTCCTTCCCCCTTCCTTCCTTCCCTCCCTCCCTCTCCCTCCTTCCTTCCTCCCTCCCTCCCTTCCCTCCCTCCTTCCCTGCCTTCCCTCCCTCTCTTCCTTCCTTCACCCCTTCCTTCCTTCCCTCCCTCCCTCTCCCTCCTTCCTCCCTCCCTCCCTCCCTCCCTTCCTTCCCTCTCCCTCCTTCCTCCCTCCCTCCCTCCCTTCCTTCCTTTCCCCTCTCCCTCTTTCCTTTCTCCCTTCCTCCCTCCCTTCCTTACCATCACTCCTCCTTCTCGTGTCTGGTCAGGCCACCAAACGTATCACTTCCAGTTCTGAGCCGCGCATTTTAGGGAGGACTTTGAAGGAAGGAAAGCTGGGCTGTGCCTCTCTTGAGCCAACCTGGGGAGGGTTTTTTTAACTTTGATTTTTATTTATTTTTTTTACAATTTTCCAGCCGCGTCACCCCCGTGGGCTCTCGCTCAGTTTGTGCGTGGCTCCCTTGGGGAAGAAGACGGGGGCCATGAGAGTTTGGGGGCTCTGCCCTCGCCACGTTGGCCTGCCATCCCCTTCCCCCACCCCCCCCGGGTCTCCTCCTCTCAATGGGCCCACTTGCCTCCGGTTTTTACCGGGGACAGGGGCGAAAAAGCCGTTGTCTTTTTTTTTGCTTTTACCTTCCCTTGTGGGCCTAACGTCCACTTTCCGCTTTAGCTTTTCTCGTTTGTCCCTTTACATTTTCGTCTCGCCTCTGACCCTAATCGAAAGCTCTTGAGCAGCCAAACAATTCGCTCAGCAGTCCCCCCTTTTTTTTCCCCACCCCTTGAAGTGTCCAGCGTCCTCCTAATTCTTACGTTGCGCCCTTTCCATCTTCACGGAGATCTTCAGATCCGGGGAGGTATCTGAACCCCCCCTGAAAAGGCAGCCACCATTAAAAGTTAGCAACAACAGCCTGGTGGACTGAGATGGCGACCTCGTGTAGCTCTTCTGCTTACCTTCGCGTTTTTGTTTTTCTCCCAGGGAGACTCGGGGGGTCCCCTGGCCTGCAAAAGAGACGGGGTGTTTTACCTCTACGGGATCGTCAGCTGGGGTGACGGCTGTGGCAAGGCCAGAAAGCCCGGAGTTTACACCAGGGTGACCAACTACGTCAACTGGATCAACCAGGAGATACATCGGCCGCCCAAAGGATAAGGATGGCTTTGTAGCGGGACTGATCGCCTTCGGGTGCTACCCATGCGACAACTTCCCTAGCCATTCTTCGTAATGCTCATTCTACGGAACATTTTTTTTCTCCTGCAGAACTAGGTGTGTGTGGGGGGGAAGCAGACTCCTAAATCCCAAGACGTCCTGCAAAGGAATTTAGACTTCCCACTTCTGTGCTGTGGGACTTGCCATTCTTCCCCTGGGATTCCTGCCCGAATAACAGAATAACAGAAAGTTGGAAGGGACTTGGAGGTCTTCTAGTCCAACCCCCCTGCTCAGGCCGGAAACCCTATACCATTTCGGACAAATGGCTGTCCAGTCTCTTCTTAAAAACTTCCAGTGTTGGAGAATTCACAGCTTCTGGAGGCAGGTAGTTCCACTGGTCAATTGTTCTCACTGTCAGGAAATTTCTCCTTAGTTCAAGGTTGCTTCTCTCCTTGATTAATCATCTTAGGGATTTGGGCCAGGAGAGGCTCTTAACCCAATAGACAAAACCCCAGGAACAAACTTCTCAATTTAGGACCATTTATGTATCATGGATCAATGAAAAAGAAAGGGCTGTGTTTTTTTTTTAATTAAAAGGGCTATAACAAATTATCTTTACAGAGCAGTATTACAATGAACTCATTTCGAATTTGAAAAGGCGTAAGCATACAAAATCATATTTTAAAAAGACCGTTTACAATCATTAAAAAAAACAACAACCAAATTCACGTTTGCCCCGAAGAAGGAGAACTAGATCCACACGGGGAACTCTCTCCGGGCACCGAGTTGCGTTCCGGAGACGTCCGGCTTTGAATTTTGGGAGCTGCCCCATTCCTTAGGAATAGGAATATTTATTGCAAAAACCTTAATTAATGAACAAACCAACGGGGTGGAGAGCTTCTTTTGAACGGCTGCATTTTACTTTTCTCCTTTGGGCTCTGATGTCCCTCATGCGACCTTTGTTTGAAAAGTTTGAACCAACTCTGGGCACCTACCACGCATCTGTCTCTACCTTCTTCTGGCTTGCCTGTCCGTCACATCAAATCTGGCCAGGGAGATCCTGGATTACAGGAATTGAATTATCCTTTCTCGTGGCTGTCTTGGGGCAAACCCAAGTTGAAATCTTTTCCTAGAGTTGGGCCTGTTGTAATTTCCTTGAGAGCCTCAACAGACTCCAAAGAACAGAATAACAGAGCTGGAAGGGACCTCGGAGGTCTTCTAGTCCAACCCCCCTGCTCAGGCAGGAAACCCTATACCATTTCAGACAAATGGCTGTCCAGTCTCTTCTTAAAAACTTCCAGTGTTGGAGCACTCACAGCTTCTGGAGGCAAGTTGTTCCACCGGTTAATTGTTCTCACTGTCAGGAAGTTTCTCCTTAGTTCCAGGTTGCTTCTCTCCTTGATTAGTTTCCATCCGTTGCTTCTTGTCCTGCTTTCAGGTGCTTTGGAGAATAGCTTGACTCCCTCTTCTTTGGGGCAGCCCCTGAGATACTGGAAGACTGCTATCCTGTCCCCCCTCGTCCTTCTCTTCCTTAAACTAGACATACCCAATTCCAGCAACCGTTCCTTATATGTTTTGGCCTCCAGTCCTCTAATTATCACTAGTTAATTAATTGTCCTCACTGTCAGAAAGTTTCTCCTTAGTTCTAGGTTGCTTCTCTCCTTGACTGTTTCCCATCTGTTGTTTCTTCTCCTGCCTTCAGGTGCTTTGGAGAAGAGCTTGACTCCCTCTTCTTTGGGGCAGCCCCTTAGATAGTGGAACACGGCTATCGCGTCAGCCCTGGTTCTTCTCTTCATTAAACTAGACATGCCAAATTCCAGCCACCGTCCCTTATGTGTTTTAGCCTCCAGTCCCCTGATCCTCTTGGTTGCTCTTCTCTGCACTCTTTCCAGAGTCTCGACATCTTTTTTTTTACATCGTGGTGACCAAAACTGGATGCAGCGTTCCATACGTGGCGTTATCAAGGCCATATAAAGCAGTATGAACATTTCCCGTGATCCTGATTCTGTCCCTCTGTTAATGCAGCCAAGGACCGTGTTGGCTTTTTTTGGCAGCTGAGGCTTCCGTCAGAATCCTCCAGAATCAACCTCTCCCTTGATCACTGGATTTCCTCATTCTTTGCACACTGGTCAGCTCTGAGGAGGAACTTGAGTTTCCTGGCTCACCTTCCCTATTTCTCAGCTCTTGTCTTCAAATCTTTCATACCATCTTTCTCTCCGGAAAGATTTTCTTCTCAAACATTTATCTCTGTTTTGTGACTGCCATTCAGTCAGTCATTGCCCAAAATGGCGCCATCCATGCCTTCTTTCCCAGGCAATCCAGAAGAAATAAGTGGGTCTCCACTCTCTCTCTCTCTCTCTTTCCCTATCTCTCTCTCTTTCTTTCTCTCTGTGTCTCTCTTTCTTTATCTTTCTCTTTGTCTCTGTCTCTTTCTCTCTCTGTCTCTCCTTCTGTCTCTTTCTGCCTCTCTTTGTCTCTCACTCTTTTTCTTTCTCTGTCTCTGTCTTTCTCTCTCTTTCTCTCTTTCTCTGTCTCTCTGTCTTTCTTTGTCTCTTTCTCTCTCTCTCTCTCACCTCTCTGTCTCTCTCTGTGTGTGTGTGTGTTTGTGTGTGTTGCTACTCTTTTCTACTTTCACGCAAGAGGTTACAAGGTGGCCAGAGTACCTGTGTGTCGATCGATTGACCATCCGCCATCAAGTTGGGGGGGGTCAACTCTTTGCGATCACCTAGACTTTCTCCAGAACGAAACAGTATCTAGAGCAATTGAAGCACACAGAGAAAGGCCACATCAAAATCCCACACACTTGTTCTTTCCAATGCGAACCTATTTAACCAGCGGCAGAAGCGAGCCGGAGAAATGTCTAATCTCCCTTCCATCACAGTTCCTGCCGTCCTCACCACCCTCTTCTCTTCCTAGTTGCCTGCTCCATCTTCTGAAGTCAGGAGCCCCTGTTTCTTTAGTTAAAACGGGTAGTCCTTTGACTTACAGCGGTTCGTTTACTGACCGTTCAAAGTGACAAAGGCAGTGGAAAAAAAGAGAACGATGGCCACTTTTCACACAACAGTTGCAGCATCGCCGCGGTCACGCCATCCAAAATATGGACACTTGGCAAATGACTCGGACTTATGACGGCTGCCGTGTCCCAGGGGCCGTGCGCGATCCCCTTTTGCAAACGTCTTGACGAGCAACGTCAAGGGGGAAAAGCCAGATTCGCTTAACAACCGTCTAACTGACTTGAAACGGCAGTGATTCTCTTAACAACCGTGGCAAGGAAGGTGGTAAAAACGGGGGCGAGACTCGCTAAACAAACGGTCCCCTTAGCCACAGAGACGTTGGGCTCCCTTGCGGTCGTACACCGAGGACCGCCTGTACATTTTAAAAGTCGATTTTTTTATTTTTGAAAAACTTGTGTAATGTTAAAATCCCCTAACGCAGAGGTCCCCAACCTTTTGGGCACCAGGAACCGGTTCCACGGGGAGAGGTTTTTCCATGGACTGGAGGGTGCGTGGTTTTGTGTGCTGCCTGCAACCCGCAGATGGGGCCTTGCTTGTTTGTGTGGACCGGTTGCTGGCATGCTGCGGCTCAGTACCGGTCCACGGACCGGGGGCTGGGGACCCTTGATTTAGAGCAGACCTCCCCAACCTCTTGGGCACCAGGGACCGGTTCTGTGGAGACAGGTTTTTCCACGGACCGGAGGGGGCGTGGTTTTGTGTGCTGCCTGCATCCCGCGGATGGGGCTTTGCTTGTTTGTGCGGACCAGTTGCTGGCATGCTGCGGCTCGGTACCGGTCCACGGACTGGGGGTTGGGGACCCCTGCCCTAATGTGTGTGTGTGTGTGTGTGTGTTTGTGTGTGTTATGTGCAATAATCGATGTCTGCTTGGGTTAATAACAGACATTTGACAGCTACATTCATCATTGGGGAATACATTTCTAGTTGTCAGGATGCGGACCAGCTGATGCACGAGAGAGGCCTATCCAAACTCTTTGGCTCACCTCCCGGCATTCGGACACAGATTTAGCCTCTCTCACTTTTTTTTTAATACCATTTATATCCCGCCCTTCTCCGAAGACTCAGGGCGGCTTACAAGCTTAGCAGTAGCCTTCATTCTATGTATATGCCTGCTTATTAGGGCTTTCACACACACACCCCAAGCGGCATTATTACAAAGTCAGCTGAATTGCCCCCAACAATCTGGGTCCTCATTTTACCTACCTGGGAAGGATGGAAGGCTGAGTCAACCTTGAGCCTGGTGGGACTCGAACCTGCACTAATTGCAGGCAGCTGGGGTTACTTAAGGAGGCATTAGCCCACTGCTCCACCAAGGCTCTTTGAAGACTCTTGTGGCCACAGAGGAGTATGTCCCTTTTCTGGCTGTGTTAGCTCCTGCTCCTTAGAGTCCAGCCAAAGCCTGACTTCTCTCTCGCGCTGAGCTGAAGCGCAGATACAGCTTCCATTTCTGTCCCAAAGGTGCTTCCCCCCCCAGCAGGCAACTGGACCTCTTTGCTTTTCCTTCAAAGGCCTTTAGTTTCTCATCCCAGAAGCTTCCTCAGCTCTGACTGGAGGGTGGGGAACAGAACGGATTTATACAGGTAGCCCACAACTGGCGACCGCAACTGAACCCAAACTTTCCGCTGTTAAGCGAGAGGTTTATTCAGTGGGTTTTTTCCCCCGTTTGGCGACTTTTCTTGCCACCGTCGCTAAGTGAATCGCAGCAGTTGTTAAGTTAGGATCCCTGGTTGTTAAGTGGATCTGGCTTTTCCCATCGGCTTTGCTGGCCAGAAAGTCGCGAAAGGGGAATCGGGTGACCCCGGGACACTGCAACCGTGATAAATGTGAGTCAGTCATCAAGCATCTGAATGTTGATCACGTGACCCTGGGGATGCTGCAAAGATTGTAACGGGGGAAAATGGCACTTTTTCAGTGCCGTTGTAACTTTGAATGCTCACTAAATGAACTGCTGTTAAGTCGAGGACTGCAGACCGCTGGTTGTTTGCCTTCTTGTAGAGAGTCCTTGAGGCCACTTGGAGGTTTGTCCGTGTCCTCAGGGTCCAAGGGGCCTTAACAACTCCCTAAAAGAAGGCAAAGGACCAGCCGTCTGCAAGGAGTATAAATCCTTCCATTCCCCACCATTCAACCAGAACCTGAAGAAGCTTCTGAGATGAGAAGCGAAACCTCTTCAAAGAAAAAAAATGACTTGCGTCACGGAAAAAGCACCCTTGGGACAACCATGTCCTGGATGACGGAGAATCTCCATAGACATCTTCCTTTCCTGAATGTTCTGAGAAGAATGCCCCATGAGCTGTTGCAAAGTCCTATTCCTCCCTCCTCGTCTTCTCTTTTTTGGGGGGGCTCCCCATGACCTCCATCCTCTTACTGGACGGGTTTCTACTTAGCCTCTCTTTTCAGGAGTTAACCCTTTACATAACTATGCCCTGTCTATAGAAAGCATCTTTTCTTCTTTTTCTCCCATCGTGAGCTTGGCTTCCAACTCCACTTCTCTCGGCTCTGAGCAGACACCGTAATGGAGGCCACCCTATCCCAGCCTCAACCATTGAGTTTCTTTTGATATTTCTGCACTATCACCAATTTGGTGCCATCCTTCCAAATTCGGTCCAACCCTTCCCTTCGCACAAATCCATTATGGGATTTTTAGTCAGCCTCAGCTGAAAGATTTAATATCCATTCTACTCACGGCTGTCCCCGGTGCCGACATGATCTAGAATGGTTTTTTTTTTCTTTTTTCTTTTCTGAAATTGGAATAAGGAAGCCTAAAGAAAATGTATAATTTTGGCATGGGATCGTTAGGCCTTCGCGTCAGATTTAAAATGTAAATAAAATGTCCGTCTCTCAGGAATGCCTTTTTTTTTTTTAGCACGTACGCTTTGGGAAAGAACGCCTGGTAGAGCAGACGGTAATAAATAAATCGGTTGCATACAATCGTCCTTGTGTATTTTTTTCCCCACCCCCCCGGAGACAGTATTTGCAAGTTCTTTTAGAATGTTCTTATTTTTTCCCCCCTCCCAACAATGTATGGAGAGATCTCAGGTAAGAACGAAGGGATGAGGAGGAACATCTGGCTTAAGGGCAGAGAGGAATGCAGCCAGCTTGGCCAGCCATGGCTTCCCTGGTCTCCTTAAGGTGGGGTGGGGGAAATTTCCGGAGACTTCTTGCTTCTCCTGCAGGGACCATCCCCACCTCCGTCATCCCACTGCCTGTTTTCCTGAGCCACGCCCGAGACCCCCGTCCCGATGTTGCCTCGGCCCTCTTTCTTCTACGTGGTCTCGGATCATAAGGCCCAAGATCCAGCCATGGAGTCCGTCGTTTTGGCCCTCCAGCTTCTGGGGAATCGCTTTTAAATCCGTCCGCCTTAGTTTTCCTTCGGCACTGCTAAGGCCGGCGGTTTTTCTCCAGCGGGAAGCCAAACGTGTCAAAGCGTGGATCTTTTTCTTTTTCTTTCATGAAAGGAGATTGGTGGAGACCAGGGTCGAATTTAAATTTCATTAACTGTCAATCAGAAAGAGAAAGAGAAAGCTGAATGGATTACGTAGATGCTCAGCAACTGCTCAACAATCCGGGTCCTCATTTTACCGACTTCAGAAGGATGGAAGGCTGAGGCAACCCTGAGCTGGTCAGGATCGAACTCCTGGCAGTGAGCAGAGTTTGCCCACAATACTGCATTCTAATGACTGCGCCACCAGATATAGAATAGGTGATGATAGATAGATAGATAGATAGATAGATAGATAGATAGATAGATAGATAGATAGATAGATGATAGATAATAGAGAGCAGGGGTAGAGCAATAGCAATAGCAATAGCATATAATGCTTCACATTGCTTTATAGCCAGTTTACAGACTCAGCATTTTGTCCCCCAACAATCTGGGTCCTCATTTCACGGACCTCGGAAGGACAGAAAGCTGAGCCAACCTTGAACCGGTCAGGATCGAACTCCTGGCAGTGGGCAGAGTTAGCCTGCAATATTGCATTCTAATGACTGGACCACCAGATATAGAATAGGTGATGATAGATAGATAGATAGATGATAGATAGATAGATAGATAGATAGATAGATAGATAGATAGACAGACAGACAGATAGATAATAGAAGATAGTTGATAATGATAGATAGATAGATGATAGATAGATAGATAGATAGATAGATAGATAGATAGATAGATATAGATAGATAGATGATAGATAATAGAAAGCAGGGGTAGAGCAATAGCAATAGCATATAACGCTTCACAGTGCTTTATAGCCCTCTAAGCAGTTTACAGAGTCAGCATTTTGCCCCCCAACAATCTGGGTCCTCATTTCATGGACCTCGGAAGGAAAAGCATTTGCTCTGCCTTCAGTCTCTCTTCACTTCATTAAAGCTCCAACAAAAGACAAAACTTTGCTGCTGTTGACACTGGGCTCCCAAACTCAAATACAGGCAGTCCTCAACTTACAACAGCTCATTTAGCAACCATTCAAAGTTACAACGGCCCTTTAAAAAAAGGTGACCTAGGATGGTTTTTCACCCTTAACAATCGTGGCGACCTGATCACGTCGTGCTGATCAAAATTCAGAAGCTCGGCAGCTGGTTCATATTTATGACGGTCGCCGTGTCCCCCCCCCGTGTGTGTGTGTGTGTGTCACGCGATCCCCTTTTTGTGACCTCCAGACAAGCAATGATTCACTTAACAACCGTGGAACTAATTTAACAACTGCAGCGATTCTCTTGACAAATGCGGCAAGGAGAGGTCATAAAATGGGGCAAAGCTCCCTTGACAAATGTCTCACTTTAGCAACGTTCAATTTGGGGGGCCTCAATTTTGGGGGTTAAATCGAACGCCGCCTGCATCACGACTAACTCAGGAGAGAGAAGCAAGCGATAACGAAAAACCTCCATCCTTTGTGACATCCGTAAATCCGGGTCCACTTCGCCCTCCCTCTGTAAGCAAATCAAAAAGCTGGGATCGGATTCACCAATGTGGCACCCCGTTACCCCAAAAGAAACTCTTATTTGTGTAAGAATGATTCCCGCAAGGAGGTAAGGCTGTTTCTTTGCAGTTTCAATTTACCTGGAAGGAAGGAGCTATCCGAGGGACACGAAATAAGCCATTTTCTATCAAACAGGTTTAATGTTGCTTCCTTTTTTTCTTTTTCTTTTTTCTCTCTCTCTTTCTCCTCCTCCTCCTCCTCCTCCCCAGGCAAAATTAAACGTTGGCTTTGGTGATCATTTTCTCCAATAGATTCATCATTCTCTCCTGCAGTTGCAGAGTCTGGACTTGGATAATGTTCTGCTGGTCCAATGTCCGTCGAACCTCCCGGCACGTTTCCTCCATGGCTCTGCTCAGCTTCTTCTGCTCTTCCAACATGGCTTCCATCAACTTCAGCTTCTTCTTTTGGAAACTGCAGCTTTGCACTTTCCTTTTCTTCACCGGCCGCTCTTCTGCTCTGAAACGGAAAGGACTTGGCGTTAGAACCCGCCTTTGGGCAACGCGATCCTCTTCCCAACGGGGCGAGATCAAAAACGGGAAAGGGCACCTCCCACCCAACCCGCATAATAACCAAGACGGGGTAACGCAGAATGGTTAAAAATAAAGAGAAAAGTGTTCTGTACCAGCCTTCTACCGGCCCTGCAGAAAAGGCAGGGACAACCCCTTTTACAAGAAGGCAAGAGGCTGGAACTAAGCCTGCCAAATTTATGGATACAAAAGCAAACAAGACACGAACCATGAAACAGGAACTATTCAAGCGGTTGCCTTCAGCAAACCAGCCCTCCCACGCATTCCCCTTTTATACAGTTCAGGGCGTGGCTTCTCTCTGCCTCCTTCCGAGGTGCCCCATTGCCTTCCTCTGTTTACTCCTGATTGACTGCCTCCTGCATCGGGCGTCCTTGAACAGGGCCAGCTGTGGGTCATCTTCATCCACGCTGTCAGGCTCACACAGCTGGGTCTGCGTCGTGACCAGGTGGGAGGGGCCTGGCTGAGGGCTCTCATCAGCAAGCTCTCCAACCCCCTCAGCAAGCTCTTCAACACCCCCCTCCTTCTCCTCCTCTGAGTCGTCCGACCCAACTGCCGAACCCACAGCTGGCCCTGTATCACAACAAAAAGCTCGAAAAGCTACTGGCAGAAAAAGCAGGAGATTTGATGGACCTTGGGGGGTCCCGGTGGAGCATCGCTTAAATACGGGCCAGTTGTGTGCGGCGGCAGCCAAAAAAGCGAATGCAATCCTTATATAAACAGAGGTGTAGAATCGAAAGCACGTGAAGTATTAGTACCGCTTTATAAAGCCTTAGTTATAAGGCCGCCCCTGGAATACGCCGTCCAGTTCTGGTCACCACATTACAAAAAAAAAAAAAGTTGGGACTTTGGGGGAAAAGTGCAGAGAAGAGCAACTAGGCTGATGAAAGGCCTGGAGACTAAAACACGTGAAGAACGGTCGCAGGATTTGGGGTTGGCCAGTCTAAAGAGAGGAAGGACTAGGGGGGACATGATAGCAGTATTCCAGTATTTGAGGGGCTGCCCCAAAGAGGAGGAGGGGGTCCACTTATTTTCCAAAGCACCTGAAGGCAGGACAAGAAGCAAACGGATGGAAACTGATCAAGGAGAGAAGCAACCTGGAATTAAGGAGAAACTTTCTGACTGTGAGAACAATTAACCAGTGGGACAGAAGTTACGGGCGCTCCATCACTGGAGGTTTTTAAGAAAAGACAGGACAGCCCCCTCTGTGTGAAGTGGTGTAAGGTCTCCTGCTTGAGCAGGGGGCTGGACTAGAAGACCTCTAAAGGTCCCTTCCAGCTCTATTCTGATTGATTGATTGATTGATTGAAATGGTATAGGATCTCCTGCTTGAGCAGGGGGCTGGACTAGAAGACCTCCAAGGTCCCTTCCAGGTCTATTCTGATTGATTGAAATGGTATAGGATCTCCTGCTTGAGCAGGGGGCTGGACTAGAAGACCTCCAAGGTCCCTTCCAGCTCCATTCTGATTGATTGATTGATTGATTGAAATGTTCCTTCCTCGTTTCTTTGTTGAAAAAAGCAACAACACCCCACCTTAATTCAAAGTTTGATCTGAATGGTTCGCTGGTACAAATTTGCCGTAGGCGTCTCTTCCTGCTTTACAACACTCCACCCACCTCGGCACTTTTCCTTGTGACCTCCCAACCACGCCAGTGCCAAACGCATAAGGTTCGAAAGTAAAAAAATAATAATAATGTGGGTGCTTTACCTTAATTTATACGAAATGAGGCTGGAGGAGCTGTCTGAATGGGCGTCTTCGAAGAATTCCTCCCGTCCTTCGTAGGTGAACTGATTATACGGCAAATAGAGAGGAGCTGATTTGGTAGAGGGTGACTGCGACGCCTCCGTTTGGGAGGTGGAAGGACCTGGTTGCTGGCCATCGTGAACTTTCACGTCATTGTGCTCCGAGACTTTGGATAAAATTCTATCAATGGTTTTGAAATAAGGCCAATCAGGAGCCAAGGTTTCGCTATCTGTCATGCATTTTAATTTCCTGCGACGATAAAAGCACAATCATGTACGCCGACATGCATCACACACGGGAATAAAAGAGATCGACCTAAACCAGGGGGGGTCTTCAAACATGGCCCTTTGATGACTGGTGGACTTCAACTCCCAGAATTCCTCAGCCAGGCGTGCCTGGCTGAGGAATTCTGCGAGTTGAAGTCCACCAGTCATGAACGGGCCACGTTTGAAGACCCCTGCTTGTGGACTTCTACTCCCAGAATTCCTCAGCCAGGCATGCTGGCTGAGGAATTCTGGGATTTGAAGTCCACAAATCATGAACGGGCCAAGTTTGAAGACCCCTGCCATAAAGCATAGCGTCTAATAGCTAAAGGAATTTTAGCACCCCCAAAAAACTTCTGTCTACTTCGACTGACTCTGTTAGGAAGGCTTCTGTCTAAAAATCAAAAATTTAATCCGTAGATACCTTCTCTTCAGATCTGACTCTGGCGACAGCTAAAAGACGTAATACAGATAGTCCTCACCTTGTAACGTCTCACTTAGTGATGGTTCCACGTTACAGCAGCAGTGAAATAAAGCGACCGTTTTTCCACATGACCGTGGTGGCATCCGCTTGGTTACGTGACCAAAATTCAGACTAATTTAAGACCTGCAGTGATTTGCTTAGCTTAGCAGCTGTGCCAACAAAGGTCGTAAACTGGGACAAAATTCACTTAACAACTGCCTCCGTCAGCAACAGAAATTTTGGGCTCCATTTTTGTCATCGTAAGTTGAGGACTGCCTGTAACATTTCGGTGGCACCGCCAAGCTATCCGTTGGAACTTATTATAATGATTTTTTTTTTAAAAAAATTGTTTCGGTATTTCGGGAATGTTCCGAAGAATCACAGCTGCAGCTACCTAGCTTTAGAATTGTTTATTTACCAAGTGTGATTGGACACACACACAAGGAATTTGCCTCCCGGGGGACAGAAGCTCTCAGTGTACGTGCAAGCAACAAGGGATAAATCATGATCATAGTCGTAAAATACAGTCATCGTAAATCATAAGATACAGCACTCGGTGATTGTCCTAGGGTACTAAATAAAAGCAGTCAACACAAAT
The DNA here is from genome assembly GCF_947247035.1 of Vipera ursinii. NCBI lineage: Eukaryota > Metazoa > Chordata > Lepidosauria > Squamata > Viperidae > Vipera > Vipera ursinii. Next base: position 3,462,774 of record NC_139521.1, on the reverse strand, counting down.
CCTAAGATACAAACAACAAAGTGATAATCATCAGAAGCAAAAGGAATCAAGAAACAGGAAAGGTGGGAAGGGTAATATTAATACAGCCCTACTAACATAGTTTGACATCCCAGGGCATAAGAATTACTGGGAATTAGTTGTTCAGCAGAGCGATGGCATGGGGGGAAAAAAACTGTCCTTACATCCATACACATACACACACACACAAGGTTGTACTTGTCAAAACAGACTGCATCAGTTTCTTCAGAAGGGGTGTGTGTGTGTAAAGGTAAAGGTAAAGGTTCCCCCGCACATGCGTGCTAGTCGTTTCCAACTCTAGGGGCCGGTGCTCATCTCCATTTCAAAGCCGAAGAGCCAGCGCTTGTCCGAGGACATCTCCGTGGTCATGTGGCCGGCATGACTAGACGCCAAAGGCGCACGGAACGCTGTTACCTTCCCACCGGAGTGGTCCCTGTTTTCCTACTTGCATTTTTACGTGCTTTCGAACTGCTAGGTTGGCAGAAGCTGGGACGTGTAACAGGCGCTCACTCTGTTAACATGGCACTCGGGATTCGACCCGCCAAACCGCCGACCTTCTGATCCGACAAGCTCAGCCCCCGGTAACCTCCCTCCGAGGGGAAATGTTAACAATCTCCTGGATGCACTCAGCCCCCCGCCCCATCCGCAAAGGAGCTAAGAAAGGAATGGATCCAGGTCACAGGGGGATTCCTAGGGACTTTTTTTTTAATGTCCATAAGCTAGAAGAAATTCAGGGTGGTGTGGAGTGAGTCGTCGCCCCTGTCATTAGCAATCTTTGTCCAAAGCAAAGGGGTGGTGACCATCTCCTCCTTATCCATCCTCAACTGCTCTGAAAGGAAAATTATCGGGCGTAGCAAGAGCCCTTAGACTTATGTACCACTTCACAGTGATTGACAGCCCTCTCTAAGCGGTTTAGAGTCGGGGTCCTCATTTTACTGACCTCGGAAGGATTGAAGGTCAAGTCAACCTTGATCCGTTCAGGATCAAACTCCTGACAGTTGGCAGAGCCAGCCTGCAATGCTGCTTTCTAACTACTGCGCCACCATGGGAAGGAAGGAAGGAAGGAAGGAAGGAAGGAAGGAAGGAAGGAAGGAAGGAAGGAGGGAAGGAAGGAAGGAAGGAAGGAAGGAAAGGAAGGAATAGTCCTTAAGACTTATATACCGCTTCACATTGCTTGACAGCCCTCTCTAAGCGGTTTAGAATCAGCTTATGGCCCCCAACAATCCAGGTCCTCATTTTACCGACCTCGGAAGGACGGAAGGCGGAGTCAACCTTGAGCCCATTAGGATCGAACTCCCGGCAGCCGGCAGAGTCAACCTGCAATGCTGCATTCTTACCCCTGCGCCACCCCCACCATGCCTCTTCTCGCAAGGCTTAGCATGTCTACTCTTTTGGTCCTGCCTTAAATTATTTGAGACAAGCCATGTCAACGTGAATTCCTGAGGCTTTCCAACTCCCGAGTGTGGATGTTGAAGACTCCCCTCCCACCCAATTAAAAAATGGGGACTTTATCAACAAACCAGGGACCACATGCCAGGACCTGGGAAGGCATATTCTACTGGACAGCAGGCTGGTCAGTATCAGAAGAACCCCTAGGTTGTCTCTGCCTCCCGTCTTCAATTGCAAGGATTCACACCTAGAAATGATCAGCTCTTCGGTCCCAAACACGGCACGTATGAGAATGCCACCCATCCCCCACTTCGGAATCGGACCTGAAACTCAGGTGGACGAATCTTAAGCAGATGCAATATTAAAAGATCCTTGGTAGACGACGTATCTTCAGTCGACTAGGTTTTTATAATACGTGCCAAATTTGCTGTTAATTCATTACTCAATCAGGGATAAATGTAGTTCTGAGTTCAGACTGACCTGGTGTTCACCTTGGAACTGGAGATCTCGGTGATCTGACCATCTAGATCTCTAGTTGAGGGACTGGGTCACAAATGGAGATTGACAACGCGTTGCTTCCCCTGACATGTTTATCTCTTTCTTGCCCCAATTATAGATAGATAGATAAATAGATAGATAGATAGATAGATAGATAGATAGATAGATAGATATAGATAGAGATAGATAGATGATAGATAGATAGATAGATAGATAGATAGATAGATAGATAGATAGATAGATAGATAGAGATAGAGATAGATAGATAGATAGATAGATAGATATAGATAGATAGATAGATAGATAGATAGATAGATAGATAGATAGAGATAGATAGATAGATAGATAGATAGATAGATAGATAGATAGATAGATAGATAGATAGACAGACAGACAGACAGACAGACAGACAGACAGACAGACAGAAAGATAGATAGATGGATAGGTGACTGGGTTGGTGGATGGATGGATGGATGGATGGATGGATGGATAGATAGATAGATAGATAGATAGATAGATAGATAGATAGATAGATAGATAGATAGATAGATAGATAGATGATAGATAGATAAATGATATAGACAGACAGACACAGGTGATAAATGTATTTAAGCTAACTGTATTTAAACACCAATTCACAGACCAAGCTGAGAGGTGTACCAAAGTCCATGACAAACGTGCATTTGCAGATTTGAACCTAACTAGAATTTCAACCATTGCTACTTAGAACAATTCATTTTGTGACCGTTCAAAGTTACAAGCTGGCCGCAGAGTTGACAACTCCAAAAGCATTTCTTCCTCCTTTCCATCTGTCTCTCTCCCCCCCACTCCTCTTTTTTGCTCTTAGAGAAGGAAAAAAAATGAGGAGCACAAAGACCGGGATAAATTCAAACCTACGGAACGCTTTCTGCCTTTTTTAAACTTTCCCGATCCGTTCCTGCAATATCTCCAGGGCTACAACATCAGACCTGAAGCCCATCAGAATTCAAACTCTTTGCCTAAGCAGAAACTTGTTGGGGAAAGTTTCCCCTCCGGTGAAAATTACACCGCGTTGAGGAGGAGGAGGAGGAGGAGGAGGCAAAAAAGTCAAGATGGCAGCCTTTAATGCCGTGCAGGGCGAGCCCTGCCCTGCTTTGGGTGCGGAGACCCCGAGGAAAAGTCAAATAAAATATACTTCACATCTTAAAATGTTTTTCAGGGCTATTTTGAAGTTGCACTCAGTTGACTGAGGGAGGACTAGATGACCTCCTAACTCAGGGGTAGGCAACCTTGGCTCTTTTATGACTGGTGGACTTCAACTCCCAGAATTCCTGAGCCAGCCATGCTGAGGTGAAAGGGGGAGGTTTCCAAGCTGAGCCATGCTGTCTGAGGAATTCTGGGAGTTGAAGTCCACAAGTCATGAAGGGGCCATGGCTGGCTCAGGAATTCTGGGAGTTGAAGTCCACCAGTCATAAAAGAGCCATGGTTGCCCACCCCTGTCCTAACTCAAGCCAGGAGGCACTTCTGAATAACTTTGTTAGCCTGGCAGGATCGCGCATTGAGAAAAAGGAGACAGCCAAGGCGCTCGGATCGCCCGGCGTGCATTTAATGTCCTCCAAGAACAGATCTGGACAAATAAGAACCGTGCCCTCCTCTCTTTCGGCGGGCACGAACGGCATTTTCAAGGTCCCCTGTCTGGAGAGGCCAGGCTGGGTGGTTTCAGGGGCAAAAGGCACCAAGATTGGCACAGTTTCCCTGGGAAAGCTTGACTGGTCTGCTCTTATGCCCTGCAGAAGCACTTGGTGCCACTCTGGACCAAGCTTGCTTGCCTGGCATCCTTGGCGGCTGTCGGTGGCCGGTGGCTTTCGGGCTGCCCTGTTCCCCCAGCAAGGCTGCTGGCACCTTTGTGGGTGAACCCCAAATCCTACTCCTGGGCAGAGGGGATCGATTCCCCAGAGAGGCCCAAAACGGCATCTTCTGTTCCTCCGGCCGCTTACCTGTACTGGAAGGTCATGTTGGTGATTTTGATCTTGATCTCTTCTCCGTGCCGGATTTCGCCCGTCATTTCGAAGAGTTTGTTGGCCATTTTCTCGTAAACTTTGGCGTTCCTCTTGGTCTGCTTGAGCTCCTCAAAGAATTCTTCCCAGACCAGCATCAGACCCCGCATCTCGGCTTCGGTCCAGTTGCGTGCCCGGCGATGCTTCTCGCTCTGGGTGGACAGCAGGCATCCAGCCGGGGCCGAGGCTGCAGCCATAGCAGCTGCCGCCCGAGGAAGCTCTTCGCGCGCGCGCACACACACACACACACAAGCACACACACACTCGCACACACACACAGACAGACAGCCCGGGCAAGCGCAACCCTCGGTTGGGCGCGCAAGATGGGGCCTACATCTGACAGGCTGGAATTTAGCTAAAAGCTTTTAAACAGAGGGACGTCATTTCGATGTCACGTTTCCATAGCAACCGAGCAACTGCATAAGCTACCAACAACAAAAACCTTTTAACTGAAAGGCAAAGAATCAGGACAAAGTTGACAGGCCATCAATATTAAAGCTTTTAACCACATTAGGCTTAACTAAGCTGCACACTCACCCGCCCGTGCACACAAACACACACACACACACACACACACACACACACACACACACACACAGAGGCAGGCAGGCAAGCAAGGCAAGGCCGGGCCCCCTGCATCCCTCCCCATCGGAGCAGCCTCCATCTCAGCCGCCAGGCAGCTGAAAAGGCCGGCCTGCAAGGGATGCAAATCCCCTGCCTCGCAAGCCTTTATGGCAGAGCCGGCATCTGCCTGTGTGGGTCAGGGGTCTCTCTCTGGGGAATCCCCCCACCACCACGCAGCCTCGGCTCTGGCTCAGCTGCTGCAGGGCAAGTGCCCACAGTGCCAGAGAGGGTGGGATATCCTGGAGGTTGTGGTCTTCCCAGTTGCAATGTATGGCAGTGAAAGTTGGACCATAAGAAAGGCTGAGCGCCAAAGAATCAAGACCTTTGAACTGTGGTGCTGGAGAAGACTCCTGTGAGTCCCTTGGACTGCAAGGCGATCAAACCGGTCAGTCCTAGAGGAGATCAATCCTGACTGCTCTTTAGAAGGCCAGATCATGAAGTGGAAACTCAAATACTTTGGCCACCTAATGAGAAGGAAGGACTCGCTGGAGAAGAGCCTCATGCTGGGAAAGATTGAGGGCAATAGAAGAAGGGGATGACAGAGAAGGAGGTGGCTGGATGGAGTCACTGAAGCAGTAGGCGTGAGCCTAAAGGGACTCCAGAAGATGGTAGAGGACAGGAAGGCCTGGAGGAACGTTGTCCATGGGGTTGCGATGGGCCGGACACAACTTCGCAACTAACAACAACATATCTATATCTATATATCTATATCTATGTCTATATCTATATCTATATCTCATTGGCCACCTAATGAGAAGGAAGGACTCACTGGAGAAGAGCCTCATGCTGGGAAAGATTGAGGGCAAGAGAAGAAAGGGACGACAGAGAATGAGGTGGATGGATGGAGTCACTGAAGCAGGAGGCGTGAGTTTAAATGGACTCCAGAAGATGGTAGAGGACAGGAAGGCTGGAGGAACATTGTCCATGGGGTCGCGATGGGTCAGACACGACTTCCCAGCTAACAACAACAAAAATATCCCACCCAGGAAATGGGTATGGCCAGTTTAGAGAAAAGAAGGACTTGGAGTAACGTGATAGCAGTATTCCAGTATTTGAGCGGGGGTCAACCTATTCTGCAAAGCATCTGACAAGCAGTTGGTTGAGGCGAAACCTGGCTCAAAAATACTAGCCGTGAAAGGGATCGCAGAGTCCCAGCGGACGATCGCTTAAATATAAGCCGGCAGTGTGCGGCGGCAGCCAAAAGAGCTAACACAATCCTTGGTTTTATAAGCAGAGGCGTAGAATCAAGATCACGTGAAGTATGAATACCGCTTTGTAAAACCTTAAGTAAGATCACACCTGGAGCGCTGCGTTCAGTTTTGTTCACCCCGTTAGAAAAAAAAGATGCTGAGACTCTGAAAAAAAAAGTGCAGAGAAGACCAACTAAGGTGACGAAAGGCCTGGAGACTAAAACATAGGAGGAACGGTTGCAGGATTTGGGAATAGCCAGTCCAGACAAAAGAAGGACTAGGGGGGACATGGTGGCAGTATTCCGATATTTGAGGGGCTGCCACAAAAAGAGGAGGGGGTCAACCTATTCTCCAAAGCACCTGAAGGCAGGACCAGAAGCAACGGATGGAAATTCATCAAGGAGAGAAACAAGGACTGGGGGGGGGACACATGACAGCAGTATTGCAATATTTGAGGGGCCACCCCAAAGAGGAGGGGGTGTGTGCCAACTTATTTTCCAAAGCACCAGAAGGCAGGAGAAGAAGCAACGGATGGAAACTAACCAAGGAGATAAGCAACCTGGAACTAAAGAGATACTTCCTGACAGTGAGGACAATTAACCAGTGGAACAGCTTTGCCTTCAGATGTTGTGGGCGCTTCAATCGCTGAAGGTTTTTTAAAGAAGAGACTGGACAGTCAGTTGTCTGGAATGGTATAGGGTCTCCTCTTGAGCAGGGGGTTGGACTAGAAGACCTCCAAGGTCCCTTTCAGTTCTATTCTGGAATTGAAATCGAAAGGAGTCTTGCTGGGGTGCCAGCACGGATGATGTTACCTAGTTGGGTCATGAAACATCTGCAAGTAAGCAAGCAAGGTCAGAGAGCACCAAGGACCCCACAGTCCTCCTCCTCCACTTCACAAACCTTACTCCCTTCTAACACTAGTTGGGTCATGAAACCTCTGCAAGAAAACAACTAAGCTCAGAGTGCACCAAGGACCCCCAGTCTTCCTCTTCCTCCTCCATTCCATAAACCCCCCTCCTTTCTAGCACTGATGATGTTACTTAGTTTGCGTCATGAAACATCTGCAAGAAAACAAGCAAGCTCAGAGATCACTAAGGACCAGAGTCTTCTTCCTCCTCCTCTCTGTAAATTCCACTCCCTTCTAGCACTGATGATGTTACCTAGTTTGGGTCATGAAACGTCTGCAAGAAAACCACCCAGCTCAGAGAGCAGCAAGGACCCCACAGTCCTTTCCTCCTCCTCCTCTTCCTCCTCCTCCTCCTCCTCCTCTTCCTCCTCCTCCTCTTCCTCCTCCTCCTCCTCCTCGCTGCAAACTCTTCTCCCTTCTGGCACTGATGATGTTACTTAGTTTGCGTCATGAAACATCTGCAAGAAAACAAGCAAGCTCAGAGATCACTAAGGACCAGAGTCTTCTTCCTCCTCCTCCTCCTCTCTGTAAATTCCACTCCCTTCTAGCACTGATGATGTTACCTAGTTTGGGTCATGAAACGTCTGCAAGAAAACCACCCAGCTCAGAGAGCAGCAAGGACCCCACAGTCCTTTCCTCCTCCTCCTCTTCCTCCTCCTCCTCCTCCTCCTCTTCCTCCTCCTCCTCCTCCTCGCTGCAAACTCTTCTCCCTTCTGGCACTGATGATGTTACTTAGTTTGCGTCATGAAACATCTGCAAGAAAACAAGCAAGCTCAGAGATCACTAAGGACCAGAGTCTTCTTCCTCCTCCTCTCTGTAAATTCCACTCCCTTCTAGCACTGATGATGTTACCTAGTTTGGGTCATGAAACGTCTGCAAGAAAACCACCAAGCTCGGACAGCACCCAGGAGCCCTCATTTCAACCCTGAGCTGCAAATATTCTCCTTTACTGATAAGCAAATAGCATTTTGTTTTCGTGAAACAAAGCAGCAAGATCCAGATATCTACAAGAGCAGGCTCATTGGAAACTCGAAGGGAGAAAAGTAAGTAAAGGTCAAGGTTCCCCCGCACATGCGTGCTAGTCATTTCCGACTCTAGGGGCCGGTGCTCATCTCCGTTTCAAAGCCGAAGAGCCAGCGCTTGTCCGAAGACGTCTCCGTGGTCATGTGGCCGACATGACTAGACGCCAAAGGCGCACGGAACGCTGTTACCTTCCCACCGGAGTGGTCCCTATTTTTCTACTTCCATTTTTACGTGCTTTCGAACTGCTAGGTTGGCAGAAGCTGGGACGCGTAACAGGTGCTCACTCTGCTAGGCGGCACTTGGGATTCGACCTGCCAAACTGCCGACCTTCTGATTGACAAGCTCAGCGTCCTAACCCACTGAGCCACCACGTCCCTAGCTGAAAAGTAGTGGGTCTTTTTTTCAGCTGCCCTTTGATTTTAGACCAATGAAAAGCAGTTCCCTGTTTTTTTAGTTAAATAACGCAGATACAC
>NC_139521.1:3309151-3454416 GCF_947247035.1 Vipera ursinii | reverse complement strand
AAAAATCATGCTTGTTAGGGCTTATTTTGCAGGTTAGGGTCTTATTTTCGGGAAAATAACGGCATCAAGACCTACTGGGCTACGCCCCGCAGATTGGACAGCAGGTATTCGGTGATGACCGGAATGAGTTGCTTCGCTGTGTCGTCCAGGAGGTCGCATTCCAAAATGTAGAGGATGCCGTGCAAGGCCCCAATCCGGCTGGGCATGTGTGCGCTACGGAGCGTCGATTCCAGCAGGCGACTGACCGGCTCGGCCACAGCTTTATCCTGATGGACGCAAAGAAGGCATAGGAGGGGTCAGAGGCAATTTACCAGCTGTGGGGAGGGAAAAAATGCCCAATATAGATTTCTTTGCAGCGAAGACTCTACTAAAGTTAGTCCTTGATGTTTATGGAGATTCTCCGTCATCCGGGTAATGGTTGTCCCAAAGGCAACTGGAACGTCCTTGTTTTTTTCCTTTGAAGACGTTTTGCTTCTCATCCCAGAAGCTTCTTCAGCTCTGACCGGATGGCGGGGGAACGGAAGGATTTATACTCCTTGCAGACAGAGTGCCAAAGAAGACAACTTTATACAAAAAAATATATATATCTTACCATACCAAGAACGGCAGCGGCTTTACACAGAGCAGGGACCAAGTACTGAAGAAGGATCTCGTCTTCGGATGGGTGGACCTTTCGCAGTTCCGTTAAGGTGGTGTACATCATTTCAAACTGATTTCTTTCCGTAAATAAGTCGGATACAGCTAAAAGCTGCGAGGACAAAAAGCCAGAAAACGTATTAAAACAAGCAGAGCGTTAATGGCGCAGATTTTATATATTGGCACACAGGCTTTGGCAGAAGGAAGATCGCAAACTGAAATATTTAAACATCTCCTTGCGTTGTTGTCTATGGCGCTTCTCCGTCAATCCAGTTCATGATGTCCCAAAAGGGGCTTTTCCTGAAAGGCGAGTGAAAGTCCAGGTGCTTTTTGGAACTTCATTTCATTTTTTTTTTAAAAAAAAGCTAAGTTCATGCAATGGTACCATTAAACTATAGAAAAATGCACTTGGTTGCAACACGGAAGGAAGGAAGGAAGGAAGGAAGGAAGGAAGGAAGGAAGGAAGGAAGGAAGGAAGGAAGGAAGGAAGGAAAGAAGGAAGGAAGGAAGGAAGGAAGGAAGGAAGGAAGGAAGGAAGGAAGGAAGGAAGGGAAGCAGATGAATTCAAGAATTTTGGGGATGGCAGACGAGGGGGGGAGGCCTCCCGGGGCCCCTGATTCGGCCTAGTGTTACTTATAATTTGGACATTTTCAGCCTGGATTTGACAAGAAACACGTCTTGCAATTCTTCATAGACCATCTTGATTATTTACATGTACAGACAGTCCTCAACTTACAACCACAAGGGAGCCCAAAACATCCGTGGCTAAGTGAGACGGTTGTTGAGTGAATTCTGTCCCATTTTAGGACCTTGCTTGCCGCGGATGTTAACTGAATCACTGAAGTGGCTTTGCTGGTCCGAAGGACGCAAAAGGGGATTGAGTGACCATCCCCCACCCCACTCAGGATATTGAAAACTGTCTTAAAATATGAACCAGTGGCCAAGCGACTGAATTTTATGAATCATGGGGGATGCTTCAACGGTCATTAAGTGTTGTGAAAAACAGTCCCAGGTCAATTTTCTCAGTGGTGCCGTAACTTTGAACGGTCAGTAAATGAACTGCTGTTAAGTCGAAGACTACCTGCATTAAGGCACTAAGATATGAGATGCTCAGATCTGGAGAGATTTATAAACTTAGTAAGTAAATAAATAAATCCTGAAATACCCATAAATAGGGCTACCCTTAATTGTGTCCGTGAAGGTATTTATTTGCCGCCAAACCCATTTTTTTTAATCCCATTTATATCCCACCCTTCTCCGAAGACTCAGGGCGGCTTACAATCTAAAGCACAAATCAATGTGCTTGGCAATAGCCTTCATTCTATGTATATGCCTTCTTATTAGGGCTTTCACACACACCCCAAGCAGCATTATTACAAAGCTTAATTGCCCCCAACAATCTGGGTCCTCATTTTACCTACCTCGGAAGGATGGAAGGCTGAGTCAACCTTGAGCCTGGTGGGACTCGAACCTGCACTAATTGCAGGCAGCTGGTGTTACTTAAGGAGGCATTAGCCCACTGCTCCACCAAGGCTCAAGTTGTACTTTCAACTGTTGTACAAGGCGCGATTTACGGGGAACGGAAAGGAGAAATCTTACGGATCGGACCACTTCGCTGATCAGGGTGACCGGGGTCCTCTTGTTCGGGCTGGACGGGAGAATCCACTGACTGTACAATTCCAGCAGGAACTGAGAACACGAATGGATGTCCACCCCGGCACGGTGCTTCCTACAAGCCAAGAGAAGTTAGTAAGTCCCCGGAAATCCGCTGCAAATATTAAGATTTGCGACGGCGGGGAATGTCCGTCGCTCCGGTGGAGGACGAGGGCGGAGTTCCGTTCTCCGAGCTTCTGGGCTGGTTTCCGAACGTCTCGTTGCCAGTGTGGGTAAGGTCTTCAGCGGAGTTGAGGGGACGTCGGTGTCCTTCTGCTCATGGGGGCTTCATCCGGTCAGTGGGTCAGATGTGGGTGTGTCAAGTGAGGGTTTTGTAATGGGTCAGGTGTGGGTCGCATCAGATCAGGGTCTTGGGAAGGTCTCATTAGGTGAGGGTCTTGTGATGGGTCAAGAGAGGGTCACATCACGTGAGGGTCTTGTGTTGGGTCAGGTGTGTGTCACATCAGGTGAGGGTCCTGTGATGGGTCAGGTGTGTGTCACATCAGGTGAGGGTCTTGTGATGGGTCAGGTGTGGGTCACGTCAAGTGAGGGTCTTGTGATGGGTCAAGAAAGAGACGTGTGTGTCACATCAGGTGAGGGTCTTGTGTTGGGTCAGGTGTGGGTCATGTCAGGTGAAGGTCGTGATGGGTCAAGAGGCTCACATCAGGTAAGGGTCTTGTGATGGGTCTTATTATGGGTCAAGAGAGAGTCACATCAGGTTAGGGTCTTTTGATGGGTCAGGTGTGTGTCACATCAGGTGAGGGTCTTGTGTTGGGTCAGGTGTGGATCATGTCAGGTGAGGGTCTTGTGATGGGTCAGGTGTGGGTCACGTCAGGTGAGGGTCTTGTGATGGGTCAGGTGTGGGTCATGTCAGGTGAGGGTCTTGTGATGGGTCAGGTGTGGGTCACGTCAGGTGAGGGTCTTGTGATGGGTCAGGTGTGGGTCAGATCAGGTGAGAGTCTTCTGACGGGTCTTGTGATGGGGAGGTCACGTCAGGTGAGGGTCATTGGGAGAAGTGTTGGTTGTGGGGGATTGCGCGGGATGGTTGAGGGTTGGTGCTGTTGCTGGTGGGTTGTGCGGTTGATTAAAATTCTGAGGGGTTCGTAGGCTGGTGGTAGGTTGATGTGTCTGAGGCAGTCCTCGACCTACGACCACAATGGAGCCCAAAATTTCTGTTGCTAAGTGAGACAGTTAAGTGAATTTTGCCCCATTTTACAACTTTTCTTGCCGCAGGGAATCACTGCAGTTGTTAAACTGAAAAGAGTCATTAAGTGAATCTGGCTTGCTCGTTGACTGTGCTTGTCAGAAGATCGCAAAAGGGGATCGGGTGGACACCCCCCCCCCGGGGCACTGCAACCGTCATAAATAGGAGGCAGTTGCTAATTTTGATCACGTGACCAAGGGGAGGCTGCAGTGGGTCGTTTAAGTGTGAAAAACGGTCGTAGGTCACTTGCTTTAGTGGGGCTGTAACTTTGAACGTTGGCTAAAGCAACCGTTGTAAATCGAGGACTCCCTGCCTCGACTAATTAAGATACGGAAATTTCAACTCGGATCAGAAAGCGTCAAGGTCACTCTGAACGGGAACTCCAGAACGGGTGCGCAGCCGAGACAAAAATCAATAAAAGGGAAATACCTGGAGTTCATGGGGGAGGAGGGGGGCGAAGAAAGGACAGGCATGTCGCTCTCGTCATCTTCATCGTCACCCCACTCTTCCTCCCGCAATGGCGTGATGCTATTTCCCAACCACACAGAGTGGATGGAGACCTTAGAGCAAAAAAAAAAGTAAAAATAAAGATTGTTAACAATTCTTGAGCTCCTTGAAGGCGCACCTCGGCGTAATAAAACATCAAACGCGACTTCATGTGTAGAAAAGGAATTCATACATCCAAAGCGCCATTATAGGCAGTCCTCGACTTACGACCACAGTTGAGCCCATAAATTTACGTTGCTGAGAGGCATTTTGTTCGGCGGGTTTTGCCACGTTTTGCGACCTTTCTCGCCACCGTTAAGTGAATCACTGCAGTTGTTGAGTTAGGAACACGGTTGTTAAGTGAATCTGGGTTTCCCCCAGCGACTTTGTTCATAAACGGTGATCACATGAGCGCTGCAACCGTCATAAATACGAGTCAGTTGCTAAGCGTCTGAATTTTGATCGCCTGGCCACGGAGATGCTGCAACAGTTGTAAGTGTGGAAACATGGTTGTTAAGTCCCTCTTTTTCAGTGCCATTATAGCCTCAGATGGTCACTAAACGAAGTGTTGTTAAGTCGAGGACTACCTGTGATGACCCAGGGCACAGCACAGAGGCAATGCAGTCAGCTGGCAACTCAAGCAGCCCTTTATTTGCTCCCAATTTCCCCCAAATGCTCCCTCATTTCTGGTAAGCCTCCAAACAAAAGACACATACCCCTTCAGCCTGGCTGCAAGTAGCTTCACATACAGTCTGATTAGGAGAGGCATTTACTCAAGACCACGGAGATAACAAGGAATGACACATACATCATAAACCTAACGAGTCTGTGTGAATATAAGCTCGCCTGAGCAGTTTTCAAAAGAGAGAAGCGGAAATACAGTCCGAGGTCTTTAAACATTCAAGCAACGTGGAGTTTCCAGGTTTCCAAGCAGAAGTCACAGAACAAGAGATCAGCAACAACACACACAAAACTCCAAGGAATCAGCGTTTGTTCCTGACAAATGCCTCTCTCCACGGCATCTCCTTAAATCACAGTCTCCAGGTGGGCCTTGTGGAGAGGGGCGGGATGCTCTCCTCCCGAGTAGTTGAGCCTGCCTGCGTTGTTCCTTCCTTCTCTCCACTCTCCGTGCTCTAGGATCAGGTGGGGGTGGCCCTTGCTCATCACCTGAACTCTGTCTCCCTTGTTCATCCTCTCCCAATCCTGAAGGGCCCTGGCCTGCCTCGGCCTGCTCTTCCCCATGTTCCTCTGAAGCCACAGACACCTTTCCCTCATCCCGTTCCAGCATTCCAGCTCATTTTCCTCCGCAGATTCAGGGTCCGACAGAGGCATGACACTACCTGTATTTTAGGGAATACTAAAATTATTCCGATTTCTTTTTGGTTTAACAGGTGTGGTGCATTTAACATACCTGCCCTAGTTTGTACCCCATGTTCCCCATTTCGCGTTCCGTATTGATTTGCAGCAGCAGTTTTTCGTGGCTAATGAGGGCGCCTGAAATAAAAAAGAAGAAATAATAATTATGATCGCCGGAGTTTCAATTATTTCTGTTAAGACTGATACCTCCCTGCCTCCAGGAGCTGAAGAGGATGAAACCCCACAGATCTCAAGTCTCTGATCTGAGAACGGCTTGGCCTGCAGGAGGAGGTTGAGAGACCGCGAGACCCAACTCGTGCAGAACAATTCTCTTTTTATAAAACCACTATATTTCAGTAGAAAATAAAGAGCACCGGCTTAACTATTCTTTATTTTAATGCCTCCCCCGCCGATGCAAAGAAATCCTTACTAGTGCATGATTATATTTTGCAACACGACTGGCACAGATTTTTAAAAAATTGTTTAAGCAAGAGGAAAGTAAAGATCAGAGGTCCCCAACCTTTTGGGTACCAGGGACCAGTTCTGCGGAGAGAGGTTTTTCTGCGGACCGGAGGGGGTGCAGTTTTGTGTGCTCCCTGCATCTTGCGGATGGGGCTTTGCTTGTTTGTGCGGCCCGGTTGCTGGCATGCCGCAGCCCGGTACTGGTCCGCAGCCCAGGGGTTGGGGACCCCTGACTTAGATTATGTCTGGGGTATTTGATGAACAGATTGATCAATTCTAAAGCGAAGATTAGGGCAGCCAAGAATAATCTGATCAAGGATGAAGTTGAAATGTATTCCTTTCTTAACCCTCCGTTCATGTCTAAGTTTTGGGTGCTAGCCAAAACTGAAAATGGTGAGGAATTCCTATACAAACTGGATCGAGAATGGACCAGACCCATCACAAGACCCTCACCTGTCATGGCCCTCCCATCACAAGACCTAATGACCACACAAAGCACATTGACACTGACATCCGCTAAACTCTGCTGAAGAGGTTACATCGCCTGGTAACGAAATTTTCAGAAGCCAACCCACAAGCTTGGGGAACCGACCTCCACCCTCATTTTGCTTCCTTCCCCTGTCCTCACCACTTTCTACAGAGGGACGATCGAGAGCATTCTGTCATACAGCATCACAGTCTGGTTTGGAAGCATCCCTGCTTCAGATAGAGAGTGGTGAGGACAGCAGAAAAGATTATTGGCAGTTCAGAGAGTGGTGAGGATGGCTGAAAAGATCATTGGCAGTTCCCTCCCTCCCATCCAGGACATAGCACAGAAGCGTTGTTTGAGCAGGGTCCGCAGGATTGTCTGGGACACCACACATCCTCCTCATGACCTGTTTTCCTTGTTCCCTTCTGGGAGGAGGGGGCTCCGTGGGATCCAAAGTAGAACATCCAGATTCAGTCACAGTTTTGTTCCACACAGTATTAACCTTGTGAACTCTCAAGCTTCCTCTTTCCGTTATGTATTCAAGATGGACAGGGATGAATATTTATATGTTACTTATATATAAGGGTGTAGCTCTGTACATACGTTGTATATAGTATGTTTAAATGTGCGTTATGTATGTGTACACTTTTAAGAGCAAGCAACTAAATTTCATTTTTAACGTGTGTTTAAATATGTCCTGCTTTCTGATAATAAGAAATAGAACTCTTCCTTCTATATCTACAGGTGGTCCTCGACTTACATCAGTTCACTTAGTGACCATTCAAAGTTACAACGGCCCTGAAAAAAACCGACTTGCGACCATTTTTCGCACTTACGACCATTGCAGCATTCCCCACGCTCGTGTGATCAAAACTCAAGATGCTCGGCAACTGGTGCATACTTACAACGGTTGCCATGTCCTGGGGTCACGTGATCCCCTTTTGCGACCTTCTGATGAGCAAAGTCAAGGGGGAAGCCCGATTTGCTTAATGACTGGGTTACTCTTAGTTGATTCACTTAACCACAGTGGCGAGAAAGGTCGTAAAACGGGGCGAAACTCGGTTAACCAATGTCTCGCTTTAACAACGGAAATGTTGGGCTGAATCATGGTCGTACGTCGAGGACTATCTCTCTTGTCCACACCTAAGAGACGTGTCCCTGATTTTAAAAAGGCAGAATCAGCCTTGAGCTTTTAACGTTGAGTGAGACGTGGACCCTCTTTCCAAAACGCAAACACAACCAGCCTCATGGCCTCTCTCTGTACATGTAAGTGCATCGATAGTTAAGATACTACATCACCGCTTACCTGTAGTAGAGGGTGCCAGGGATGGAACAGGGTCCCACACCTGATACAAATGGTGGCAAGCAACATTGTCCCTCTTGGATGCCAGCTCTTGAATCTCTTGCTCGATGGCTCCTCGGATAATGTTCAGTTTTCTCCCAAACCTGGTATTCAGCGGAAAGAAGGCGTTCTTGGAAAAAATCATCTAACATCGTCAAATCGGCGACGTATTTTAAAACAAGCATTCCTTCCCCCACCCCTCAAAACACGTGAAACAGACATTTAAAACTGAAGTGGGCTACCTATTGACTTAAGAGCTGTGGATAGCCTGCGACTTGCAACGTTTCGTTTAGTGACTGTTCGAAATTACAACAGACCGCACTGAAAAAACTGAGTTATGACTTTTTTTTGAGGGAGAGGAGAGAGACAGAGGAGAGAGGGAGAGAAAGAGAGAGAAAGAGAGAGAAGAGGGAGGGAGGGAAAGATGAGAGAGGAGAAAGAGAAAAGGAGAAAGAGAAAGAGAGGGAGAGAGAGGAAGAGATGAGGAAAGAGAGAGGAAGACACAGAGAGAAAGCCAGAGGAAGAGAGGAAGAGAGAGGGAAAGAGAGGAGAAAGAAAAAGAGAGAAAAGGAAAGAGATAGAAAGGGAGAAGAAGAAAGAGAAAGACACAGAGAGAGAGAAACAGAGGAAGACAAAGAGACGGAAAGAGAAGAGAAAGAAAAAGAGAAAAGGAAAGAGAGAGAAGGAAAGAGAAATGGAGGGGCAGAAAGAGAGAGACGGAGAGAGGAGAAAGAGTTTGTGTGCGTGTGTGTGTGTGTGTGTGTGTGTGTGTGTGTGTGAGAGAGAGAGAGAGAGAGAGAGAGAGAGAGAGAGAGAGAGAGAGAGAGAGAGAGAGAGAGAAGACAAAGGAAGAAAACTGCTTTTCATCCTTCTCAATCTCTTGTTGGGACCACCAGGGTTTGTCAACAGTTGAGGTCCCTCCGCCTAGATCAGATGCTAGGGACGCTGTCTCTCGTCTCTCTTTTAGACACTTCCGTGAACGGGCCAGGCGGCTTGCAAATTACGCTTCCACCACAGAACCAAGAGGCTTGCAAGCTGCCTTCCCCTCATCGAGGCATAGTTGGGGATAAAGGAAAGAGACCTACCTGGTGTCCAGAGCTTTCAAGGTTTTGTTCCGAGGCTGCTGCTCCAAACAGCTCACGGCCGGATTGCCGGCCAGCGGAATGGTCATTGCGCTCAGCACCAAGGAAGTGATCGCCTGAACAGCTAGGATGTTAATCTGGGTCCTTTCCATGTCTTCCTAAGGAGGTGGGGGGGGGGGGGAAGGGCACAGGTGTCAATCTGGGTGGGTGGGGGTGGGTGGGAAACAGGTGGTTGGGCGTGGCTGCGGTGGTAACAGCAGACCGGGTGGGACTAAAAAGTTCAATCAATTCCAACTTTGCGAGATCTTTTTTTTTCCTGCCAGAAATTGAAATTGATTGATTGAATCCTTTTTTTTTTTGCATACTGCAACGGAGGCCTATAGTGAAAAGATTTTATAAAACCCAGATGGGGCAATGGCACGTGTGCCCACAGAGAGGGCTCAGCATGCCACCTGTGGCACGCGTCCCATAGGCTCACCACCATGGACATAGGGTTAGGGTTACATCTCCATGAACTCGGAGAGCAAAATGGACATTGCCAACAAATTTGGACTGCTTGGGTATGGTTAGGAGGGCACTGACCTTTCTAGCCTACTCTATCTATGTTTCCTGGTAAAATTCATGGAAAAATTCCATTGGAGGATAATCCCACTTAGGGTTAGGCCACCGTGAACTCGGAGAGCAAAATGGACATCACCAACAAACTCGGAGTGCTTGGGTATGGTTAGGAGGCCACTGACTTTTCTAGGCTGCCCTATCTATCTTTTGTGGTAAAATACATGGGAAAATCCCATTGGAGGAAAATTCCACTTAGGGTTAGGGTTAGGTCACTATGAACTCATACAGGAAAATGGACATCGCCAAGAAATTCGGAGTGCTTGGGTATGGTTAGGAGGCCACTGACTTTTCTAACCTGCCCTATCTATGTTTCCTGGTAAAATACATGGGAAAATCCCATAGGAGGAAAATTCCACTTAGGGTTAGGGTTAGGTCACCATGAACTCATGGAGCAAAATGGACATTGCCAACAAATTCGGAGTGCTTGGGTATGGTTAGGAGGGCACTGACTTTTCTAGCCTGCCCTATCTATCTTTCCTGGTAAAATACATGGGAAAATCCCATTGGAGGAAAATTCCACTTCTGATCGATCAGATCTATATTTATAATATATCTATCTACAGTCTCTCTCTCTCTCTCTGTCTCTCTCTCTCTCTCTGTATCTATCTATCTATCTATGCAAACACCCTTCCTTCCAATACTGATCACAGTACCTAGTTGGGTAATGAAACGTCGGGAAGAAGGCCACCAAGGCCGGATGGCACCAAGGACCCCTGATTATGTTACCTCTTGCTGGTTTTCTTCCTGGTCCATGACGATCGGCTGGGTCACAAGAACACCCAGGAGGGTGGCCCAGGTTTCCTCAAACTGCATGCGGTTTGTCCACCCTGAAGGCAAAAACCCCAGGTTTGCCGTAAGATGGGCAGCTTTATAAATTTGACAGATAAATAAATATTTAACTCCTCCAGAATCCAGAGCCTCTTACGCTTCTCCATTTAAAACCGGAGGGACCGCACAATAATGAGAAACAAATATCGCAAGGGTCTTGACAAGATGACCTGCGGGCCCACAAGCGACTCGTTGCTTCCGGCAGTAAACTCTGAATCCAGAGGAGAGGTAAACTGCCCCCCCCCACCCTGGACCGGACAGAGCAGGGCTGTGGTGGCGCAGTGGTTAAAGTGCAGTATTGCAGGCTAATTCTGCCCGCAGGCTGCAGTTGGATCCTGACCGGCTCAAGGCTGACTCAGCCTTCCATCATTCCAAGGTGGGAAAAATGAGGATCCAGATTAGAGAGGGCCGTAAAGCACTATGGAGCAGATATAAGTCTGCTATTGCCCTCCCTCCCTCCCTCCCTCCCTCCCTCCCTTCCTTCCTTCCTTCCTTCCTTCCTTCCTTCCTTCCTTCCTTCCTTCCTTCCTTCCTTCACAGTGGTTAAAATGCAGTATTGCAGGCTAACTCTGCCCACTGCCAGCAGTTTGATCCTGATCGGCTCAAAGCTGACTCAGCCTTCCATCCTTCCCAGGTCAGTAAAATTAGGACCCAGATTGTTTTTTGGGGGGGCAAGAGGCTGTAAACTGCTCAGAGAGAGAGGGCTGTCAACCACAGCGAAGCGGTATATAAGTCTAAGTGCTATTGCTATTGCCCTTCCTTCCTTCCTTCCTTCCTTCCTTCCTTCCTTCCTTCCTTCCTTCCTTCCTTCCTTCCTTCCTTCCTTCCTTCCTTTTCCTTCCCTCCCGCTCCTTCACAGTGGTTAAAATGCAGTATTGCAGGCTAACTCTGCCCACTGCCAGCAGTTCGATCCTGACCGGCTCAAAGCCGACTCAGCCTCCCATCCTTCCCAGGTCGGTAAATTGAGAACCTAGATTTTTGGGGGGGGGTCAACAGGCTGATTTTGTGAACCACTTATAGAGGGGCTGTAAAGCCCTGTGAAGCGGTATATAAGTCTAAGGCGCTATTGCTATTGCTGTCTCTATGTCCCTGTTCTTAGGATCTCTGCCTGGGCTGGCTCTTCAGACCTGCAACAGCTGTTCAGGATGGCGGAGAGCTACAGGCAACTCGCCCAGAGTGAAAGCATTTTATTTTATTTATTTTAATTCCATTTATATCCCGCCCTTCTCCGAAGACTCAGGGCGGCTTACAAGCTTAGCAGTAGCCTTCATTCTATGTATATGCCTGCTTATTAGGGCTTTCACACACACACCCCAAGCGGCATTATTACAAAGTCAGCTTAATTGCCCCCAACAATCTGGGTCCTCATTTTACCTACCTCGGAAGGATGGAAGGCTGAGTCAACCTTGAGCCTGGTGGGACTCGAACCTGCACTAATTGCAGGCAGCTGGTGTTACTTAAGGAGGCATTAGCACACTGCTCCACCAAGGCTCTGGAGGTTAACCTGTAATAATACCCAAAGTCTTCCTCTTTCATTACTGGAACTCATTCCCAAACTTCGTACTCACCCAGGGTGTTAATTCGGTAGATAAATTCTTTGAAGACTTCTCTCTCTTGAAGGAATTCTACGGGGATTTCTGGAAAAGTCGTGCTGAATTCGCCGGTCGGCTTCGGGGACCAGCCCAACTTCCAGACCTATCGCGACAGGGAAAGGTGGAAAAATAACAGGCGGTCCTCAACTTACAGCAGTTCGTTTCGTGACCGTTCAGAGTTCCCATGGCACTGAAAGCAGTGACCTATGACCGTTTTTCACAGCGACCACCTTGGCAGCGTCCCCGTGCTCAGGTGATCAAAATTCGGACACTTGGCAACGGGTTCGTATTTATGACGGCTGCCGTGACCTTTTGTGACCTTCTGACAAGCAAAGCCAATGGGGGAAAGCCGGGTTCACTTAACAACCATGTGATTCACTTAACAACTGTGGCAAGGGAGGGGGTAAAAGGGAGGCAAATCTCACTTAACGAGAGTCCTCACTTAGCAACATAAAATTTTGGGTCCAATTGTGGTCGTTAAGCCGAGGACGGCCTGCATATTGTTAATACTAGCAATTTGGAAGCGATGCTTTTTCCGCATTTCATCCCTGAATAAAGACCGCTATTAAAAAAAAAAAGAAGAAGCACGGCTTTGCAATAATCAATGTAGGAATCTCAAAATACAAAGGCTGGGTTTTCGTTCCCTTGAAAACAAGAACGGACCAAGCAGGAAAATGTCAGCTTCCCAGTTCAAATACGTACCAGGAGGGGAATCCGCGCGTAGCTGTTGACCAAGGGGAGCCGAGAGAGGCTGACGATGATGTTCTTCAGAACGGGGGTCAGGAATGCAGGGATGGGGTGGTTCTCCTTGTGCCCCAGAGCCAGGAGGGATTGCAGGCACTCCACCAACTCTGCTACCACTTCACAAGTGGCCGTAATGTACTCAGAGTCTGAAGTGGACAATAAAGCAAATATTTATTATAACAAATAAAATGGAAGAGATGGGAGTATCTATCTATCAATCTCTCTGTCTATAATATATACATCCTTCTCTCATCATCTATCTATCTGTCTGTCATACATGTATCCTATCCTATCCTCATCCCCTCTCCTTCCTTCCTATCTATCTATCTATCTATCTATCTATCTATCTATCTATCTATCTATCTATCTATCTATCTATCTATGTCATACATATATCCATCTCTTCCTCTCATCTATCTATCTATCTATCTATCTATCTATCTATCTATCTATCTATCTATCTATCTATCTATCTATCTATCATATCTCTCTCTCTCTCTCTCTCTCTCATGTATCCTACCCTATCCTTCTGTTAGTCTACGTCTACCGTATCATATATCCTATCTTATTCTTCTATGTCTACCATATATCCTATCCTATCCTACCTTATCCAATCCTTCTGTCCATCCATGCATCCCTGCACCCGTCCATGCACCCATCCGTGCATCCATGCACCCATCCAATTTGGTATTAAATGCATTAATATATCTTTGATGTGTGTATGTTTTCCGATTTCCCAAGACTAGCCATCAAAGGGAAACTTGAGTCTGGAGAATGGATGACCAGGAAAAGTCATTTCTCCACCTTTCTCTCACAGACTCAACTCCAGCTACCATCTGCCTGAAGACCACACCCTCCTGGTGGGTCTTACTCTGAAGTACGTAATCCTAACGCGAAATTCACATCTAGTTCTTTAGTTGCGATGTACTTGCAGCCACCGCCGGTCCAGTATAACTCTAAGCCTAGCTTTACTGTATGTTCCTCTATGACTTATGTCACGTCACCAGCCACTTCACCCATGAGTAGAGTCGGTTGTATCCTTACTTGCTGTTGGTGAACTCCTTCCATCATTCTCGCTGGCGGCCTTCTGGATCGTATTCCCTTTCTCTGGATTCAGGAGGCGATTTCCCGGTTCAATTGCCACTAAATCAGATGGAGGCAACACGTATTTCCCCAAAACTGACCCTTCAAAGGCTGTACAGGTTGTACAACTTCAGCAAAGGTGAAGACATTTCAGAATACAACTCCAAAAAAATTTTTTTGCCTCGTGCCTGGAGTGAGTGGTTTTTTTCCCATTCTTGTTCCCCTTCTTGTTCCCCTGAGTCAGCATAGCTGACTCTGGAATTCTGGGAGTTGAAGTCCACGAGTCATAAAAGAGCCGAGGTTGCCTACCCCTGCCCTAGAACTTCCCTCACTCCACTTGCATTCGCTCACTTTGACACGAGACAGCAGTCCGGTGTAGTGGTTAAAGGCAATGGACCGGAAGACGTGCTTCTTAGACCTGCTCTCTGGGCCCAAAAGCAGCTGGTGAATTTGGAGAAATCCCTTCTTCCTCAGCCCTAGGAAAGAACCGTGCGGGGCTGGGGCAAGCCCCCCCCCGTGGAAATATTTCTCCCCAAGCCTGCAGGAACTGGCTCCCTTGGAATCAAGAGCGGCTTGAAGGCATTAAAGAAAATAAAATAAGTAACACCTGGCAGTAGCCTTTCATTCTCGGCTACTGACGGGTGATGGAACGAAAGAAGAACAGTTCCGAATTCGGACAAACCAGAGACGATTTCTGTCCAAGGGAATCGATTTACTGGGTGCAACTGCCCTGAAGTGGAAACTTATAAAAAAGCACTAAGGGAAAACAAAAACTTTATGGAAGGGAGAGGAACTGGGGCTCACCTGCTTCCAGGATGAATCGGGTGCAGTGGATTAGCGAGGAGGAGTGGCTGGTGTACTCTGCCGATGCGCAGAGGTTCCACAGCTCAGTCTGCTGCAAGGCCAGGCAACAGCAATCCAGCACGGCCTGGAGATCAACACTTAGGGGGACCCGCTTGCAGGTTAAGTGCCAAGACAGGATCTGTTAGGACAAAAAAGAAATTGGCAAAATAACAAGAGCTGGAAGGGACACTGGAAGTCTTCTAGGCCAGAGGTAGGCAACCTTGCCTCTTTTATGACTCATGGACGTCGACTCCCAGAATTCCTGAGCCAGCATGGCTAAGCATGGAAACCTCTCCCTTTCCCCTCAGCGTGGCTGGCTCAGGAATTCTGGGAGTTGAAGTCCACGAGTCATAAAAGGGTCAAGGTTGCCTACCCCTGTTCTAGTCCAACCCCTCCTACTCAGACCATTTCAGACAAACGGCTGTCCAGTCTCTTCTTAAAAACCTCCAGTGTTGGAGCATTCACCACCTCTGGAGGCAGGTTGTTCCACTGATTAATTGTTCTAACTGTCAGGAAGTTTCTCCTTAGTTCTAGGTTGCTTCTCTCCTTGATCAGTTTCCATCCATTGCTTCTTGTTCTGCTTTCAGGTGCTTTGGAGAATAGCTTGACTCCCTCTTCTTTGGGGCAAGCCCTGAGATACTGGAACACTGCTATCATGTCCCCCCTCGTCCTTCTCTTCATTAAACTTGACAGACCCAATTCCAGCAACCATTCCTTACATGTTTTAGCCTCCAGTCCCCTGATCATCTTTGTTGCTCTTCTCTGCCCTCTTTCTAGAGAAGACTTGTCAAACTCGTGACGTCGCACAATGTATCAGGACAGTTTTGCCATTGCCGGTAATGGGGTGGGCACGTCTTCCACATGACGCATCCGGCCCGCGGGCCTGCAGTTTGACACCCCTGTTCTAGAGTCTCAACATCTTGTTTATACTGTGATGACCAAAACAGGATGCAATATTCCAAGTGTGCTCTTACCAAGGCACTAATTTTATTATTATTGTTTATTATTATTATTATTATTATTATTATTATTATTATTATTATTATTATTATTATTATTATTATTATTATTATTATTTTAAGTTTATTTAAATAATTTAAAGGCACCAACGCCAGGAAAAGCTTTAACGGGCTGATATTTCCAACCAGATTGGTAATTTCAAACCATATAATTTGTATAAGCTGTTTTTTTATATATATCTAAAAAAGAAAAACCAGCTTGAGTTGCTCGCCATTAGGTGCCTTATAAATCAAATAAACCATTGGCAGCAACAGCCAGGAAGTGGAGCAGTAGTTGGCAATTGATCGACCGCAAGAAGCAGTCAGCCACGTCAGTTCTTCCTGTTTTTTTTCCTTCTCTCTTCGTTCGTTCTCCCAGGTCACCCGCCCATTCCCAGCATTCGAAATTCGCCCCTTAAAAATTATGCATTAATTTAGCAGTTAGCGCCAGAGGCATCAACTCTACGCCTGACCTGTTCTGTGAATTACGATATAGTTTCAGGTTTTTTTTTAAAAAAAACTGCAGAGTGTTTATGTTTGCAATTCTGCTAATTCAAACCTGCGAAATCGCAACCTCTGAAATTTAATGGAGAGAGAGACATGAAAGGATAGGCAGAATTCACACACTCAAAAAAAAACTCACTCGTAACGTCTATACTAGACGTTAGGATAGGCAGAATTCACACTCAAAACCCAGTAACAAATCAGGGTTAGTCCTTCTTGTCTAGAATGAAACTGCCACTTCCTTTATGGGAGGTTATCCAGAAGTACAAAGAGCCGCAGACAGAGTTAATCATAAGAAGGCCAACTCAATCCAGTATTTCAAATTATTTCCCAGATAACGCCATCCACAGCAGAATTGTGGCACAATCATAATCGGTAAGACTGCAAGATTCTTCACTTTTTAGAAGGCGGCATCGTAAAATGATCTCACTTACGTATTCCCCCCCCCCCCCGATATCCTGATTGCCTTACCTCTAGCAGCATCACCACAAACTTCACAATGTCACTTTCCTTCTCGGGGGGAATGCGAAGAGAAGCTGGCAGTTTGAAAAGCAACACGAGATACTGACTTAAAGCCTGTGCAAGGACCATTGAGAACTGAAAAAATTCTGGGTCTCCTGTAGGGAAAAAAAAAACACACTGTCATGATACAATTCGGACTGTGATTTGGTCTCCTCTTTCAAAGAATAGAATAGAATAGAATAGAATAGAATAGAATAGAATAGAATAGAATAGAATAGAATAGAATAGAATAGAATAGAATAGAATAACAGAGTTGGAAGGGACCTTGGAGGTCATCTAGTCCAACCCTCTGCTCAGGCTGGAAACCCTGTACCGTTTCAGACAAACGGCTGTCCAGTCTCTTCTTAAAAACTTCCAGTGTTGGAGCATTCACCACTTCTGCAGGCAGGTTGTTCCACTGGTTAATTGTTCTCACTGTCAGGAAGTTTCTCCTTAGTTCTAGGTTGCTTCTCTCTTTGGTTAGTTTCCATCCACTGCTTCTTGTCCTGCCTTCAGGGGCTTTGGAGAATAGCTTGACTCCCTCTTCTTTGGGGCAGCCCCTGAGATACTGGAAGACTGCTATCATGTCCCCCCTGGTCCTTCTCTTCGTTAAACTAGACATACCCAATTCCAGCAACCGTTCCTTTTATGTTTTAGCCTCCAGTCCCCTAATCATCTTTGTTGCTCTTCTCTGCACTCTTTCTAAAGTCTCAACATCTTTTTTTTACATCGTGGTGACCAAAGCTGGAAGCAGCATTCCAGGTTGGTCTTACCACCTATTATACAATGTGTGTAACAGCTGGACAGTCCTTTGCTGCTTGGGCCAACCCAAGGAACGGTTGCTGGAATTGGGTATGTCTAGTTTAATGAAGAGAAGGACCAGGGGTGACAGGATGGCAGCGTTCCAATATCTCAGGGGCTGCCCCAAAGAAGTGGCAGTCAAGCTCTTCTCCAAAGCGCCTGAAGGCAGGAGAAGAAGCAACAGACGGAAACTCATCAAGGAGGGAAGCAACCTGGAACTAAGGAGAAACTTCCTGACAGTTAGAACGATTAACCGGTGGAGCCACCTGCCTCTAGAAGCGGTGAATGCTCCAACTCTGAAAGTTTTTAAGACGAGACTGGACAGCCATTTGTCTGAAATAGTACAGGGTCTCCTGCCTGAGCAGGGGGTTGGACTAGATGACCTCCAAGGTCCCTTCCAACTTTACTATTGCTATTGTTATTAATGGGGAGGTCTTGCCGGATGGCTCGGCTGCCCCTTGCCTGCCGGTGCCAGAGAGAAATGTGCCGAGAAAAGCCAGCCCAACCCTTTGTGCCGCCTCACCGTAAATATTGCCGAGTTTGTTCCAGTACGGGGACGATCCCGTCGGCCGCATCGGCTGGAAGACCTGGTGGTTGGGGGGCAGCTTGCGCACCACTTCCGTCACCTGGTGGAGCGTGACCAGGCGGGCGGCTTCGAAATGGCTCCTCAGCCCCCGGGAGAGCTCTTGCCCAGCCAGGCTCAAACATGGCGCCAGGAGGCCGACGTTGAAATCCTGGGAAAGTAGCAGGAAAGAAGCAGTTTTCCGAAACTGCTGACCGAGCGACGGAATTGAAAAGAGCCATCGGGTCCAGACCGACCTTTGACTCCCCGCAGGTAAAAACGCGGCTAGCTGGGAGGATATCGTCACGTTTTAGAAAGATGCGGGCGGGCGTGAAAAACCTACTGAATGAAGGACGTAGGAATTTAAATCGAAGTAGTAAAAATTACACAGAAGATCTGGTGAAAAGGAAAACCCGGGCAACGGCCGGGCCACATTCACACGTTCCCTTAGCTCGCGCTATGGCTACCCGCGTTTGTGACATTACTACACAACGCAGGAAGAATAGCAACATCTGTGGAGATTCTCAGCCATCCAGCTTGTGGTTGTTCCCAAAGGTGCTTTTTATTTTTTTAAGCTGTGCCCTTTGGGAGGAACCCTCCTTTGAAGGGTGCGGGAGTATGAACGGATTTCCAGACAACGCTGCACACCTGTCAGAATCCATTTATATCACATTTCATGGGTATGGGTAGAATATTGTGCTTATTCTGGGGATTCTGCCATCTCTCCAAGCGGGGTGTGTGTGGAGAGGATGGTTACTCAGATTGCAATAGGCTGTCTTCAAAGACCAGGGAAACTTTTGATCTGGGGGGGGGACAGGGGGAGAGAGAGATCTGGATTGCATCTCCATTTGCAGCTGAAAAGGAAGAAGCAATAACAATAAAGTGAGTTCCCTTTCCCACGGAAGGGCCTGCCACCTAAGTGGATGATGGGAGCCTGACCAAATGGATGAAGGGAGGGGGCTGAAATGGGAATGCGTTATATAGGATTGAAATGTAACTCTGTTAGATCCCGTCTTGTATTGCCACAACCGATCTCATCCTAGTAAACGTTTTCCTTTTGGACAACCCTGGCTCCAAGAGTTCTTATTTCCTAAGATGTGGATGGGGGTGGGTCCTGACAACACCGCAGGAACCATTTGCGCTGCAGTTTGAGAGGCAGACGACACGGGCTCATCCCCAACAGCCTGTGCCTGTCTTCAGCCTTTTCAGAAGGGGCTTGTCACTGCCTACTTTCTAGGGCTGAGAGAAAGGGACTGGCCCAAGGTCACCCAGCTAGCTGTAGGCCTTAAAAGAGACTAGAACTCACACTGTCTTCAAGAGCAAAGGGATGAAGGGACACAGGGCAGAAAACATCCAGCAGCCAAGAAGGCTGCACACCCATTTGCACCACTCAGGTGACCCTGAGGACGCAGAGAAACCTCCAAGTGGTCTCAACGCTTCTCTAAAAGGATGCAAATGACCGGCTGTCTGCAAGGAGCATAAATCCTCCCGTTCCCCACCATCCAGTCAGAGCTGAAGAAGCTTCTGGGATGAGAAGAGAAACGTCTTCAAAGAAAAGCAAGTAAGTCTAGTTGAAAAAGCACCACTGAGGACACAGATAAACCTCCAAGTGGCCTCAACGACTCTCTAAGAAGAATGCAAATGACCAGCGGTCTGCAAGGAGCATAAATCCTTCCATTTCCCCACCATCCAGTCAGAGCTGAAGAAGCCTCTCGGATGAGAAGTGAAACGTCTTCATTACCTGGTGCATCATAAAGGGAACCAGTTCTTGCTCAGGAAGCCGATTCATCAATTCGGCACCTTCTGGCAGAGCGAAAGCTGATTTTGTGTAGCACTGGGACCTCACAAGTGAACAGTACCAATCCTTGAAGGGAAATGAAGGAGATCAGTAACACGTATTTGCATGGACATGACTTGCCACAAATCAACTAGCGTGTTTCCCCGAAAGTAAGGCCTACACCACAGGTCTGCAACCCATGGCTCCGGAGCCGCATGCGGCTCTTTCAGACGTCTCCTGCGGCTCCCAGTCCTCTGCCATGTGCAGTCCAAAAAAAAAAGAAAAAAAAAAAGTGGGACTAAAAAATTTCAACCAATCAATTCAAATATGCAGGGTAGGTGCATATCTTGCCTTGGCTCCACTCTTCAGTCAAACCCTTTTCTGCGCATGCGCATGTACGCGCATGTGCACACATTTTTTGCGGCTCCCAGTTTTTCCTTTTGTGAGGGAACCGGTTCCGAGTGGCTCTTTCACTGTTTCAGGTTGCTGACCCCTGGCCTACACCAACAATAAGCCCTAGCTTGATTTTTTTGAGGGTGGGCCTAATGTAAGCCCTATCTGAAAAATAAGCCCTTGTTTTGGGGCGAGGCACACACCTAAAAATCAAGCTAGGGCGTGTGTGTGTGTGTGTATGTGTGTGTGTGTAGCTGCCCCACCTGCCCTGCACCTGCTTACCTTGCAGCCAGGCCTCTCCTTGTTGGCCCACTTTTTCTTCTGAGGCCTCTTCCGCAGCCAGGAAGGCCTTGTGCAGCCAAGAACCGAGCTATGGATTCAATCCATAGTTCGGTGCTGCAAGACCTCAGCAGCCGAGCACCAAGCTATGGTTTGAATCCATAGTTCAGTACTCGGTTACTTACGCCTTCTGGAAAGGCCTGACTGCAAAATGCAGGCCCAAATGCAGCTGCAGAACCTCGGCCCCAGAAGAAGTGGACCGGCTGGGTGGGGCTGTCGGTGCCGGAGGTGAGGTAAGCCCTACCCAAAAATAACAACTGCTGCCTCTTTTGGAGGGGAAAAAAAAATAAAACTGTCTTATTTTTGGGGAAACATGATTCATTTAGTTATTTATTAAATTTATTATATCTTAACTCTTAAGATACAATTTTGAGGGCTAGAGTGGACCAGGGCCAGAGACCAAATTTACTTAAATGCGGGGCTGTCACTCTGACCATGGAATAGAAGAATACAATACAATACAATACAATACAATACAATACAATACAATACAATACAATACAATACAATACAGGATAGTATAGCATACTATAGTACAGTACAGTATAGTACAGTATAGTACAGTACAGTGTAGTGTAGTGTAGTGTAGTGTAGTGCAGTGCAGTGCTGTATAGTATAGTATAGTATAGTACAGTACAGTACAGCATAGCATAGGATAAGAGAATACAATATAGGATAGGATGGAATATAGAATAAAAGAGTTGGAGGGGACCTCAGAGATCTTCTAGTCCAACCCCCTGCTCAGGCAGGAGACCTTATACCATTTTAAGCAAACGGTTGTCCAGTCTCTTTTTAAAAACTTCCAGTGTTGGAGCATCCACAGCTTCTGGAGGCAAGTAGTCCTCACTGTCAGGAAATTTCTCCTTACTTCTAGCTTGCCGCCCCTTGATTCGTGTCCATCCAGTGGTTCTTGTCCCACCTTCAGGCGCTTTGGAGAATAAGTTGCCCCCCCTTCTTTGGGGCAGCCCCTGAGATACTGGAACACTGCTATCGTGTCCCCCCTGGTCCTTCTCTTCATTAAACTAGACAGTCCCAATTCCAACAACCGTTCCTTATATGTTTTAGCCTCCAGTCCCCTGATCATCTTTGCTGCTCTTCTCTGCACTCTTTCTAGAGTCTCAACATCTTTTTTTACATCGTGGTGACCAAAGCTGGATGCAGCGTTCCAAGTTGGTCTTACCACCCATTATACAACGTGTGTAACAGCTGGACAGTCCTTTGCTGCTTGGGCCCACCTTAGTGTTAAGGCAAGGCCGTGGCAGGCAGAGAACCAGACTCAGCTGACTATATATTTTGGCATGGATACAGAGCCAGGCCTAAAGAGGGTGAACCAGTTGGTCAGGAGGAGGCCTATCAGGAGACAGGCTGGATCTAACTGGGGTACAACATCTGGAACCGGCTGCCTCAACATCACTCCTGCGTTACATTTCACAGCTGTTGCAAATACAATTTACAAAGGCAGCGGATTAGCAACAACTCGGCCTTACTTTGTCTGGAATTAAAGTTTCTAGAGCGGGATGGTTCTCCCCATCCAGGGGATGTGCCGTAACCAAAGGTGAAGGGCTAATGGTTTCCGGAGCCACAGTTAGTCGAAACCGGTCCAACAGTGAGTAGAGTCTTTGATGTCTAAACAAAAAACAAAAAAAACCAGAAATCCACCAGATAAGATACTTTGAGAAAGTCCGAAGAGGGCAGGACAACTGGAGGAACAAAACACTGGCTTGCCTAGAATCATGAAGAGTTGAGAAAGGACTTCTGGAGTTGTGTTTTTCTTAGTGAGGGATATTGGGCTTCTCGGCTTGAAAGCCGTCACCTGGGTTCAAGACCCGAGCGCTGTAGACAGGGTGAGCCCCCGTTCCTTGCTCCAGCTCCTGCCAAACTAGCAGTTTGAAAGCAGGCAAGTGCGAGTAGATAAATAGGTACCACTTTGGTGGGAAGGTAACAGCGCTCCATGACGTCAGGCTGGCCACATGACCCTGGAAATGTCTTTGGAGAGCACCGGATCAAAAGGGCTTGAGATGGAGATGAGCAGCGTCCCCTAAAGTCGGCACTGACTAGAGGAGTAAAATCCGCAGAGACTCCTTACCCTTATCGAGGAGGATTAAACGGGATTCATTTTCGGAGAGAGAAAAAGCTTTAAAACTATTTGGCCACTTTGCATGCTGCAAAATCCACTATGTCTCACCGGTGGGCTAGTCCAGTATTCTGAAGATATTCCTGTATTCGGTCCAGCTCCTCAACTGGCAACTGAGCCGTGCTGTTCTGTATTAAAAAAAACAAAACAAAACAAAAAAACAAAACAGGAAATGCAATGTACTCGCGGCAGTCTCGAGAATGGAATGTTGAAGTTGCTAACACCGGCCTTAAAATAAATTTAACTCTAAAAATCAGAATGCAAACAACTCAACCGGTTTCTGATCTTAGTCAAGGTTAAAATGTCGCACATAGGTTTAATATGGATTAATTTATGGAACCGTACAACTAGAAAGAACTAGGCAAGACAAGGAATCAACCCTCACCACTCAACTCAGATACCCCAAATAAGGGCAGCTCAGGATCTCCCTGAAGACAGCCAGGAAGGGGTCTATGACAATTCGCCAGGGTCATCTCGCCACAACCAGCTCGCCGTGGGACAACTCACCGCGGGATAAGACTTACACTAATATCAAAGAAATGGTGGAACAGGATCATTAAAGAAAGGTTGCAAAAGGAGGGACAGAGTGAAATGTCTTCAAAGAAAAGCAAGAGAGCCCAGCTGAAAAAGCACCACTGAGGGCACAGATAAACCTCCACGTGGCCTCAACGACTCTCTAAGAGAATGCAAATGACCAGCGATCTGCAAGGAGTATAAATCCTTCCATTTCCCCAACATCCATTCAGAGCTGAAGAAGCTCCTGGGATGAGAAGCGAAATGTCTTCAAAGAAAAGCAAGAAAGCCCAGCTGAAAAAGCACCACGGAGGGCACAGATAAACCTCCACGTGGCCTCAACGACTCTCTAAGAGAATGCAAATGACCAGCGGTCTGCAAGGAGTATAAATCCTTCCATTTCCCCAACATCCATTCAGAGCTGAAGAAGCTCCTGGGATGAGAAGCGAAATGTCTTCAAAGAAAAGCAAGAAAGCCCAGCTGAAAAAGCACCACGGAGGGCACAGATAAACCTCCAAGTGGCCTCAACGACTCTCTAAGAACGCAAATGACCAGCTGTCTGCAAGGAGCATAAATCCTCCCATTTCCCCACCATCCAGTCAAGAAAGTCCAGTTGCCTCCTGAAAAAGCACCTTTGGGACAACCCTGACCTGGAGGATGGAGAATCTCCATAGACAGCCACATGAGGTGAGCTAGGTTGAGAGATAAGAGGAGACCCAAAGCCCCATCAGGGGTGTGTGTGTGTGTGTGTGTGTGTGTGACTAAACCTCAGCCTTCCCTGTGGCCAGCCTAGCGCATGCCCAGATGACGCCACGGGGTACCTGCACAGACGCCGCTAAAAGCATTTCCACACGACGGCAGGCCAGGGTATCCACCATGTGGGCCAGCACACGGAAGGGAGTGGAGAGAAGCTTGTCCACGTACAAGACCAGCACAGCCCCCGACTGGCTCAGATGGATGCCCTCCAAACACTGCAGAGTCTTCTTTACCGCTGTCGGCTAAACAGGGAGAAAACGTCTTTTAGAGTCTTTCTTTTTCCAGACTAATCAGAGCAAAAGCATCAGTGCTAATACGGGCAGTCTCGACTTACGGAAAACATTTCTGTTGTGAAGCCAGCCAGTTGTTAAGTGACTTTTGTCCCCATTTTACCACCTTTCTTGCCACAGTCACTAAGCGAATCACTGCGGTTGTTAAAAGTTAGTAACATGGTTGTTAGGTGAATCTGGCTTCCCCCGTCGACTTTGCTGGTCAGAAAGTCGCAACAGGAGATCACGTGACCCCGGGGAAACTGCTACCCTCATCAATATGAGTCATGTCAAGGTAATGATTTAAAAGCTAACCAGCTGATGTAATGTGAGATGTATGATGTAATGATGGGAATGACTCAGCAGGGTCTATGTCCCTTTAAGAGCCAGCAGGGTCTGTGGCTCTTTAAGAGCCTTGTATAAAAGAGAAGGCCCCGCAGATGTGTGCTCTCTCTTCTGTTTCCTGCTATAACTGCTGTGTGTTGGAGCCTTCTGTATTAACACGTGTATGTATATCGTTCTTGCTGTATGATATTGTAGATAGTGTAAGATAAACCACCATTTAATATAGACCACTGTTTACTGTGTTAACTCCTGGGTTATCTCAGCACAATAAGACTGCATGCTCTGACAAGTCAGTTGCCAAGCATCCAAATTTTGGCCATCAAGATGCTGTAAATTGTCATGTGGAAAATATTCATGGGTCACTTTTTTAAAGTGCCGTTGCCACTTTGAACGGTCAGTAAACAGATTGTCGTTAAATCGAGGATTGCCTGTAGCTATCCAAGCTCTTCTCCCACCATCAGCAAAGGAACCAAGGGCAGCAGAGGTTCTACAACAGCACCAGGCTCATTTGGACCGATAATAAGGTTTTATAGTACTGTATAACAGGGATCCCCAACCCCCAGTCTGTGGACCAGTACTGGGCCGCGGCATGCCAGCAACCGGTCCACACCAACAAAGCCCCATCCGCGGGATGCAGGCAGCACACAAAACCACGCACTCTCCGGTCCATGGAAAAACCTCTTTCCACAGAACCGGTCCCTGGTGCCCAAAAGTTTGGGGGACATCTGCTCCGTACGGTTCTATTTATGGTAATTAATTCTGGCCACAGGACATGCTTACCGCTAAGAATAAAGATCGGGAGAATCTAGGCAGAGGAAAAGCCGCAGGGCGTTTAAACATTCCTGAGTTTTTGTGTAGTTCTGAGTCAATGTGCATGCCCAGCGACTCTTTACAAAGGCTCCTGCAGCATTTTTTTTGGCCAGAATCCAGAGGTGGCTTTCTCTTGCCTTCGTCTTAGGGCTGAGAGAGAAGGACCGGCCCGAGGTGAGCAGCTTCATGCCTCGGGCAGAATTAGAACTCACGTCTCCCAATTTCTAGCCAGGCGCCTTAGCCAGGACAGCCTGACTCGTTTGCAGTGGCCGAACGATTGCTAGAAGTTATCTCCTGCTTTGGGAGCCTCAACAGTTGAAGCCCGTTGCTGCCTTTCAAACCTGAATATCTTGCTTTTTGTTTTGTTTTTAACTGCAGAAACAGGAGGTTGCGTTTTGCGCAGGAGTTCACCACCGGAGGAGATAAATCTGGAGAGTGCAAAGAACTTACAGAGGTGAAGTTCTCACATCGTGACTGAATGGCCTGGATGAAAAGCCCACTGGCGGCCGAGTTTCTGTGAATGGCGCTGATAAAATCCTGGACAGGGGGTTCGTGAGACAAACTGATCAGTTCCTGGACGTGGTTAACGGTCAACCAGGTTAAGTGCTCGGAGTCGTGCAGGTTTTGGCACTGTTGAAAAGAAATGGGATCGATTCACACGGAGCGGAAGGAACGACAGGAACGACCTTGAGCTGATCAGGATCGAACTGCCAAACTGCAGGTAGCTGGCAGCCGACAGAAGCAGCCTGCACTACTTCATTCTAACGACTGCACCACCACAACCCAGTGCTAGAACTGCCAAAGTTTCACCAGTTGCAATTCAAAATGCTGGCTGCTATCTAGAAAGTCCTTATGAGAGGGCTGGAAACCCGAGAGTGTGAAATCAGCCACGGCAGTTTGGATAATCGTTTGCACAAAAAAGAAAAAGTGTGTGTGTGTGGGGGGGGGGAGAAAAATATGTTCTGAAGAAAACAGAAAGAGGGCCCTCATTTGCCATCCTCGGAGCTTACCACGTAGTCACAAAACAGGATGAGGGATCCTCGCCGCACGATCTCTCGGTTACAGATGCTAAGTTTGGCGCCCCCGTCTTCTGCGCGGGGACCCCCACAGGGTTGAGGGCTGAGCAATTTAGCACTCGATAGGCTCTGCCTTCTGGAAAAAGAGAAGGAAAAGTTTTTCACGGCCAAATCCAGGAGTCAAATAGCCAGAGGGAAATAAGGAAGAAAGG
This sequence comes from Vipera ursinii, assembly GCF_947247035.1. Taxonomy (NCBI): domain Eukaryota; kingdom Metazoa; phylum Chordata; class Lepidosauria; order Squamata; family Viperidae; genus Vipera; species Vipera ursinii. The sequence goes on along the minus strand of NC_139521.1, from coordinate 3,428,088 downwards.
GAGAAGAAAATCTGCCGGGATCAAGGCTGCTGGCTAATAAGAAGCGGGTCCAGCAGCCAGGAACGGAACCCGAAGGATGATTGGCTGGCTTCAGTTCGGTGACCGACCACCAGAGAAGCTCAGATCTTAGTTCCTCTAGGCCTGGGCTCCTCAATCTCTGGGCCACGGCCCGGTAGAGCGGGAGCCACACTCTCACTTGCGGTAGCGCCATGGCCGCGGGTGTGAAAACAGGGCGCTGCTGTGCCTCGCGGTGGAAAAACAGGACGCCGCTGTGCCACAAGAACGGGACACCGCTGCGCTGCGGAAAAACAGGATGCTGCCGTGCCGCGGGGCGCAAAAACGGACGGCGCTGTGCTGCGCAAGAACGGGGCAGTAGTATCACGCAAGCGCTAGCCCCACCCCATTTGCATCATGTGCATGCCCGCGGCCCCGTGCATACACACACATGTGCACTTGTAAAATGCTTCCCCCTCCCTTCCCTCCGGTCCGCCAATCGAGAAAGGTTGGTGACCTCTGCTCCAGGCCTGGTAGATGCTAGATGCCCTGAAGAGAAGGTGAGTTCCCCAACTCTTCCAGGAATGGACAGGAAGGGGAACTGTGACATGGGAGCAGGAAAACAAAAGACGTCTCACGTAAGCTGCTAAAATCGGAATCGGGAGAAACCTTCAGCAGGGAAAGAGTTTTTGAAATCCACAGGGCTTGAACGTTTACACTGGGGGAAGGTTAAGATTTGAAAAGCAAGGGGCGGCGCTTGAAAACCGCGAAGAAACCTCCAGGCTGGACCCAGAAAAAGGCCGGAAGACCTGGAAAACAGCCTTACTTGGGGGTCTGATGAACTTTGGACCACCAGGAGGAGTTGGTGTAATTCACAAGCAGCAAGATCTGACACCAGAGAAGGACCAGCGATGGGTGGGTGGCTATCATGGACTCGACGAGGTCATTTAACCTCTCCAGGGTGTAGAAATGAAGGCCGTGCGGTCCGTTCCCTGTAAAAAGCTTGGTAGCTGCAGCTGTGATTCTTCGGAACATTCCTGCAACACCGAAACGATGATTAAAAAAAAAAGAACAGCAACATTATGATAAATAAGTTCTAACCGATAAAAGACAGGGTACCGTGAAGAGGGCGAGAAAGGGACGAGGAGCACCTGATTTGAAGGTATGAATTAAGCAGATGAGAAGGGTGCCCAGTTCCTGGCAGTAGAAGATATGTTGCTGTTCACTCATCTCCACATGCAATTGTTTGCTCGTGATGTCTTCCAGGAGAATCCCCACCAGCTGCATTAGGAACCTGGAGAGAGAGAGAGGGGGAGAGAGAGAGGGAGAGGGAGGGAGGGAGAGAGAGAGGGAGAGGGAGAGAGAGGAGAGGGAGAGGAAGGGAGAAAGAGAGGGAGGGAGAGAGAGGGAGAGAAAAGGAGAGGGAGAGAGAAAAGGAGAGGGAGAAAGAGGGAGGGAGGGAGAGGGAGGGAGGGAGAGAGAGAGGGAGGGAGAGGGAGAGAGAAAAGGAGAGGGAGGGAGGGAGGGAGGGAGAGAGAGAGGAAGGGAGAGAGGGAGGGAGAAAGGGAGAGGGAGAGAGAAAAGGAGAGGGAGGAAGGGAGGGAGAGAGAGAGGAGAGGGAGAGAGAGAGAAAGGGGTAGAGGCCGGGCGCTGAGCACAGAAAAAGTAAACGACGACTGTGCAAAGAGGAGAAAAGGAAGACCTATAATGCACAGCCAGCCGTGTGGTGTGTACATCTTACAATCAATCCGAATAGAGCCGGAAGGGACCTTGGAGGTCTTCTAGTCCAACCTTCTGCTCAAGCAGGAGACCCTGTGCCATTTCAACCAATCACTCAATCCATCATCCATCCATCCATCCATCCATCCATCCGAATAGAGCTGGAGGGGACCTTTTTTAATGATTTTTTAAAAAAACCAAAAAAATAGCAGCAGCTCATGAACAATTTATACCTGGAAAACGTCTCTTCGGGCAGAAAGCGATCTTGCTCCCCGGCGGGGATCTCCTGAGTTGCAGGAGCTTTATTTTCCCTATTTCGCAGGCAGTCAATCGCTTGGCAGGAGATGAGATAGGGGGAAAAGGAGAGCTCTTGAATGCGAGAAAGGACGATGTCTTCCGTTGACTGGGAAATCAAGACCCGCAGAATGGCCAGAATGCCGGATACCCATAACTGGACGGTGCTCACTGAAGCCTATTAAACGGGAGAGAGGGGGAGACACATACAAAGTATGAATTATTTAAATTACTCCTTCCTTCCTTCCTTTCCTCCCTCCCTCCCTCCCCCTTCCCTCCTTCTCCCCTTCCCTTCCCTTCCTCTCCTCTCCCCTCCCTCTTTTCCTTCCCTTCTCCTTCTTCTCTTCCTCTCCCCTTCCCTCCCTCTCCCCTTCCTTTTTCATCCCTTCTCCTTCCCTTCTCTTCCTCTCCCTTCCTTCTCCTTCCTCTCCCCTTCCCTTTTCCTCCCTTCCCCTCCCCTCCTTCCCTTCCTCTCCCTTTTCCTTCTTCTCCCCTCCCTCTTCTCTGCCCTTTCCTTCCCTTCTCCTTCCTCTCCCCTTCTCCTTCCTCTCCCCTTCCCTTCCTCTCTCCTTTCCTCCCCCCTCCTCTTCCCACTTGTTCATTTCCCCCCCAAAAAATGCAGTTTCATCGGTAACGGCGTGCGCTTGGATGAGTGACAAAACAAATGCACAGCCGTTTTCCCCCGCTGCCTGAGAGAGGCGTTTCCAGGGCAGAGCAGAGAAACACCTGCAGCCAAGGACATGACCAGCTACTGACCGACTGGATTTACTCCCTCCTTTTCTGCAGGAGCTGCAGGTGTCACAAAGGGGTGTGTGTGTGTGTGTGTCCCCTTCCTGCTATATTTTTTTTGCCCCCCTCGCCACGACCCCCTTGCAAAGAGAGGGACTGGCCCAAAGGGGACTTGCAAAGCTCCTCCACCCGACAGTCGGGAAAGGAAAGAGGGCAGCTGGGCACGTCCTGAGCCGGGACAGGGCAGCGACGCGCTCCTTCCCGCCCGCTGAGCGGCTCCATGGCTGGGCGCCCCCCACTCCTTACCATCGTGCTGGGCGTCACGAACATGCTTCGCAAGAGCATGTCCACCGGGCGCAGGGAGGAGGGGGCCAGGATCTCAAACAGAGTGTTCAAGATCCCCAGAGCCTCGTGGGAATCGATCTGCATCTAGGGGGGGAAAAAAAGGAAACGAACAAAATACACCACGGAACCAACCGGGTTCATCGGGGGCAGAGCGGAGAAGGAGTTTTGCTCCAAACAGAAAGAATGGAATAGAATAGAACAGAACAGAACAGAGAAGAGAATGTATTAGAATAGAACAGAACAGAATAGAATATATAACAGAATAGAATAGAATATATAATGTAACAGAATAGAATAGAATAGAATAGAATAGAATAGAATAGAATATATAACGGAATAGAATATATAATATAACAGAACAGAATATATAAGAATAGAATAGAATATATAACATAAAAGAATAGAATAGAATAGAATAGAATGCAGAATAGAATGCAGAATAGAATAGATAGAAAATAATAGAATAGAATAGAATAGAATAGAATAGAATAGAATAGAATAGAATAGAATAGAATAGAATATAGGATAGAATATAGAATAGAATAGAATAGAATGAATAGAACAGAATAGAACAGAATAGATATTGGAATGGAATGGAATGGAATATAATATAATATAATATAATATAATATAATATAATATAATATAATATAATATAATATAATATAATATAATATAATATAATATAATATAATAATATAATATAATATAATAATATAATATAATATAATATAATATAATATAATATAATATAATTAATATAATATAATACAATACAATACAATACAATACAATACAATACAATACAATAATATAATATAATATAATATAATAAACAGAATAGAATATATAACAGAACACAACAGAATAGAATATAGAATAGAATAGAATAGAATAATTGGAATAGGATAGGATAGGATAGGATAGAATATAAACTAGAATAGAATAGAATAAAATAGAATAGAATGCAGAATAGAATGGAATGGAATGGAACGGATAGAATATATAATATAGAATAGAATAGAATAGAGCAGAACAGAAAGAGAACAGAACAGAACAGAATAACGGAACGTAGAACAGAATAGCTTACTAAATGTCTTCCTCAGTGGCCATTTGCCACCAAAGGTAAATCCTCACCTGCTGTTTGGCCAGCATTGGCAGGATGATGTCCGCCACCTGTCGCGACAGCCTCTTCCACTTCTCCTCGTTCTCTCGGTGACACTGCTGCAGCACGAGGATAAACATCTCCAGCACCTGCCGGCAAAGAGGAAGCACGCAGAACACGCTGGTTTCACCACCTAAGCCAAGGAATTTTCCCAGCGTCCACCTTGCATCTTAATTCTCCTCTTTCCCCCTCCCCAATACAGGCACGTCCTCGACTTACAACCACAACGGAGCCCAAAATTTCTGTGGCCAAGTGAGACGTCGGTTAAGTGAGTCTCGGCCCATTTTAACGACCTTTTTTGCCGCAGGTCTTAAGTAAATCGCTGCAGTCGTTAAGTTAGCGACCCGGTTGTTAAAGTGGATCTGGCTTCCCCATTCAACTTAGCTTGTTGGAAAGTCGCAAAAGGGGATCACGTGACCCCCCCCCACCAGGATGCAGCAACGGTCGTAAATATGAAGCAGTTGCCAAGCCTCTGAGTTTGGATCACATGATCCTGGGGAGGTCCTAAGTGTGAAAAATGGTCCTACGTTGTTGGATTTTCTGTCAGTTTTTACGTCTGTGGAGATTCTCAGTCATCCAGGTCATGGTTGCCACAAAACCACTTTCTCAAAAGGTATCTGAACTTCGCCGTTTCCCCCCCCCTTGAAAACCTTTCGCTTCCCACGCAAGAAGCTTCTTCAGTTCTGACCGAATGGCGAAGAAAGCAAGGTGACCCCCCCAGGGCACCGATCCAAGTGGCCTCAATGAACCTCAGGGGGAGCGCTCATGAGCACATGACTGCAAGGAATAAAAACCCTTCCATTCTCCGCCATTCAGTTAGACCCGAAGAAGCTTCCTGGATGAGAAGCGAAACGTCTTCAAGGGGGGAGGAGAAACTGTCAGAAAATCCAGCTGCCTTTCGAAAAAAGCGCCGTTGTGGCTTCTCCATTTATATGAAAAGATTTCCGGCTAAGCTCTGCTCTAAGGAGTGCAAAGCAACGGTGGGCACCTCCCAAGATCTCCAGTTTTTAAGTTCAGGCTTACTCAATCCTGGGCATTGCCCAAGGTTTACGTGAAGGTGGTTCAGGATCTCTGCAGCCAAGGGAACGGTTTAGTGCCCAGCGATGGAGACGCTTTGGGAAGCCTCCGGTCCAATCGCTCGAGACAGGCAAGGCTCAGCGTCTTTTTCAACAAAACCAGCCATGTGGAGTGGTGAGGACACACAGACTCAAAGAGACGCAGGTGAGTCAGCGGGGTTTTACCTGATGATACTGGATCAGCCTCAGCAACATTGAGACCACGACCTCCTTCTGGGTTTCTAGCTCTTTGCCGGCATCGGCTTTATTAGCTCCTCTCAAGATGAAGAGGTCGTGGACGATGGGCTGCAGAGCCGGGATTGCTGAAGAGAAACAGAGGGTGGTTAGGATCGAAGTTGCGCACTATCCCTCCCCACAATCCAAAGATTTTCTGGGCCCGAAACTTGGTTCTTATTTCATTCCCACGGGTTATCCTGAAGCCGGAGGAATTTACTTTGGGTAAACAAAGAGGGGATTTCTTACCACCTAGGCCAGGGGTAGGCAACCTCATCTCTGACTCATGGACTTCAACTCTCAGAATTCCTGAGTCAGCTATGCTGACTCAGGAATTCTGGGAGTTGAAGTCCATGAGTCCTAAAAGAGCTGAGGTTGCCGACCCCTGGCCTAGGCCATCGTTGAATGGTGGCTCAAGAAGGTTCCAGAAGCCGGGATTTCACCCAGGACCTCTTCCCAAGAGAAAAGCTCCCCCCCCTCCCAGAGAGGCTGGAAGAGGCCTTAGCTCAAAGCAGGACCCTCGGGGCTAAGGCAGGACTAGAACTCACAGCCTCCTGGTTTCTAATCCGGCCCCTTAACCACTAGACCAAACCGGATTGGATTATTTTATTTTATATTTTATTTGATTATTTTATATTTTATTTTATTTTATATTTTATTTCATTTATTATTTCATTTATTATTTTTATTTCATTTATTATTTTATTTTATTTATTTTTCCTATTTTATATTATATTTTATAATTTTTTTGTTGTTTTTTAATTATTTTATTTTAAAAATAAAAAATAAAATAAATATAAAATAAAAAATAAAATGAATTTTGATATTTTATTTATATTTTGTATTTTATTTTATTTTATTTTTACTTTATCTTATATTTTCTTTTATTTCATTTATTTTTTTTTCTTGTTTTATTTAAAATAAAATAATAAAATATAAAATAATGTAAAATAAATAGCAAACAAAATAAAATAATAAAATACATTTTATTATTTTATTTATTATCTATCTTATTTTATGATTTTTATTTTATTTATTATTTTACTTTATTTTACTTCATTTTATATTTTAAGTGCCTGCCATGTTCAGCAACGACTTCCGTTCCACGACTTCCGATGTCCCTGCTTACCGTGTGTCACGGCTTTCCTCCCGCTGGCCATGATCCCGTCGCACAGCTGAATAATTTTAGGAATTCCAATGATCTGCTTGGAGTGGTAGCGCTCGTAAGACAACAGCACCAGGAAGAAAAAGACGCTGGGAATAATGGCTTCCGATTCCCTGGGGTGGGGGAAAAAGAAAAGTAAGAAGAAAAAAGAAACCTTGGACTTCCTCGGCAGCAATGGGAGGGGAGGAGGGAACGTTGAAAGAGTCCTAGGGGCCCCGTGGTTAGAGTGTGGCATTGCAGGCTGACTCTGCCCACCGCCAGGAGTTCGATCCTGACTGGCTTGAGGTTGAATCCGCCTTCCATCCTTCCCAAGTCGGTAAAACGAGGACCCAGATTGATGGGGGGGGGGTAAGAGGCTGACGCTATAAACTGCCCAGAGAGGGCTGTCAATCACTGTGAAGAGGTATATAAGCCTGTTATTGCTAACTATCTATGTCTCATCTCTCTGTCATTATTTCTGTCTCTCGCTGTTTCTCTGTCTCTCCATCCGTCCATCTTTATTTCCTATCATCTATCTTCATCCATCTATGTCTTTATCTATCATCACTGTCTTTTCTTCTATTTCTATCATCATCCATCTTCATCCATCTATCTCTTTATCTCTTATCTATCCATCTATCTACCATTTCTATCTTTATCTCTTCTATTTCTTTCTTTCTGTCTCTCTATCTACATCTATCTATCTTCATCCATGTCTTTATCATCTCTCTATCTCTTCTATTTCTATCATCATCATCCATGTTCATCCATCTCTTTATCTCCTATCTACCTACCTACCTACCATTTCTCTTTATCTCTATCTATCTATCTATCTATCTATCTATCTATCTATCTATCTATCATCTATCTATCTATCTATCTATCTATCTATCTATCTATCATTTCTCTTATCTATCTATCTATCTATCTATCCATCCATCCATCCATCCATCCATCCATCCATCCATCCATCCATCCACCTACCCACCTACCTATCAGAATGCAGTACTGCAGGCAAACTCTGCCCACTGCCAGCAATTTGATCCTGACCGGCTCGCTCAGCCTTCCATCCTTCTGAGGTCAATAAAACGAGGACCCAGATTGTTGGGTGGGGGAAGAGGCTGACTCTGTAAACCGCTTAGAGAGGGCTGTCAAGCACTGTGAAGCGGTATATAAGTCTTAAGGGCTATTGCTATTGTTCGTACAGGGCAGTGCTGGAAGGGAAGGATCTGTGCTTCACACAAGCATCCATCGAAGTCCCCATCCTCTCCCCCTCCCTGTTTCTCTGTGGCCGCCTCCCACCCTGGGTCTTCTCTCCTATCGGGCCTACAAGAACAACACCTGGAGTTATTTTGGAGTACAGATAGTCCTCGACTTACGACAGTGGAGGCCAAAATTTATGTCACGAAGGCATTTGTCAAGTGAGCTCTGCCCCATTTTGTGACCTTTCTCACCACAGTTGTTAAGGGAAACGTGGCAGCTGTTAAGTGAGTAACCCGGTCGTTAAGTGAATCTGGCTTCCCTCATTGACTTTTGCTTAGTCAGAAGGGGATCGCATGACTCCGGGACACCGTGACCGTCATAAATAGGGGTCAGTTGCCAAGCAGCCGAATTCGGATCACGTGACCCTGAAGATGCCGCAAGGGTCGCAAGGCTGAGAAACGGCCGTAAGCCACTTTTTTCCAGTGCCGTTGCAACTCTGAACGGTCGCTAAAGGACGTGTGGTAAGGCAAGGACTATCTGCAGTCTCCTTTATTGTTCTTCACCTATAGAACGGAGGAGGAGGAGTGACAAAGCCAGGGGGGGGCGAAGTCAAAAGAGGAATCAGCCTAGAATCTCTACAGAGCTACAAATGGACTAATCCAGGGGTAGGCAACCTTGGCTCTTTTATGACTCGTGGACTTCAAGTCCCAGAATTCCTCAGCCAGCCATGCTGAGGGGAAAGGGAGAGGTTTCCAAGCTGAGCCATGCTGGCTCAGGAATTCTGGGAGTTGAAGTCCATGAGTCATGAAGGGGCCATAGTTTCCCCATGCTGGCTCAGGAATTCTGGGAGTTGAAGTCCACAAGTCATGAAGGGCCAAAGTTTCCCCCATGCTGGCTCAAGAATTCTGGGAGTTGAAGTCCACGAGTCATAAATGAGCCAAGGTTGCCTACGCCTGGCCTAATCCAACCCTTCCTGAATTCCGTTGACCCTTATCTAATGCCAAGATAGCGCTGACCATCACTTGAATCGACTCCTATGCGTAGAGATGTAGAAGCAGCAAAACGAGGCTCCGAATCGGCCGTTTTTGCGTACAGCCTCCGTTTCGCATAAATACGTAAGGAAACCTGTGTAAGACGGAACGTTGTACCTGAATTGGCCGACTTCAATGTATTCAAACTGCTTTAGAACAAATCCAATAAAAACCTAGAAGCAAAAGAAATATCCAGATGTAATTTCTGCAAACATCGGAGAGGAGTACGTTCTTGCATCGTCTCGCGTAAATCAAAACGAAACGGACCATGACGTCTGACGAAAAACAATAAACAACTCATTACTGGGTTGACATAACCGCGACTCGCACTTATGTCAAAGAAAACAAAGCACAAAGGAAGTGAGCAGGACTTCAGTTGTCAAATGTCCGTCACGTCATCGGATCTTGGACAGGGAGGGAGGCAAAAACCCTCTTAGATTTGAGCTAAGAGAAAAGTATTTCTGCTTGCATAAATTTCCTTCCATTGGGGGGGGGGAGAGAAGGACAGGAAGGGGGGGAGGGAGAGGGAGGGAGGGAGAGAGAGAGAAGGAAGGAGAGAGAGAGAGAGAGAGAGAGAGAGAGAGAGAGAGAGAGAGAGAGAGAGAGAGATTCTTTATTACAATCAATGACCGATATAAAATACAGGTAGTCCTCAACTTACAACATTTCATTTTGTGACCGCTCAACGTTACGACGACACTGGGGAGAAACAAGTGATTTATGACCGATTTCCCACGCTTAAGACTGTTGCAGCTTCCCCACGGTCACGTGATTGACCCCAAAATGTATGTCGCTAGGCGAGACACTTGTTAAAGCGAGTTTTCCCCTAACCTCATTTTACAACTTTTCTTGCCACCGTTGTTAAGTGAATCACTTCAGCTGGTAAAGTTAGCAACCCAGTCATTAAGTGAATCTGGCTTGCCCTCGTTTTGACTCTGCTGGTCAGAAGGTCGCAAAAGGGGGTCCCGTGACTCCCGGGGACACGGCGACCGTTGTTGACTAGGAGTCCGTCGCCAAGTGTCCAAATTTGGATCCTGTGACCGCGGGGAGGCTGCAAATGGTCACGAGTGTGAAAAATGGTTGCGAGTCAATTTTTTTCAGCGCCGTTGTAACTTTGAAGGGTCATTAAACGAAATGTCATCATTGTACTAGGACTATGAAAAGGCTCAACATGTTGCACCTGGCCTCAAGGTGATCACACCTTTCCTTTAGTTCAGAGGTCCCCCAATCTTTTGGGCATCAGGGACTGGTTCCGTGGAGAGAGGATTTTCCACGGACCGGAGGGTGTGCGGTTTTGTGTGCTGCCTGAATCCCGCGGATGGGGCTTTGCTTGTTTGTGTGGACCGGTTGCTGGCGTGCCGCAGCCCACTGCTGGTCCACGGACCGGGGGGGTTGGGGACCCCTGGCTTTAGTTTTCTAGGGAGCTGAAAGGGTTGAAGTGGACAGACGTCAGGCGTGATAGTCCGAGTTTCCCAGAGAAGGTTCAGCTTAAGCAGATTTATTGCTAAAGGCCTGTGCAGCAGGAATCTTCTCGACTGAAGGTCAGCATCTGGTTAGTTCGATAAAGGTCAATGGTGGCCAAAGGGGGGACAGGGCTTGGTTCCTTTATGGCTACCTAGCAATTCTAGGCTGATTCCTTGTTTAACTCCGACCTTTGGTTCTGCCGGTTCTTCTCCCACAACAGACCATGATGGGCTGACTGCAGATGACCCTTGTTCTGCAGCAACAGAGGCTGAGCACAGAACACAGAGAAGAGCAACAAAGATGATTAGAGGACTGGAGGTTAAAACATATAAGGAACGGTTGCTGGAATTAGGTATGTCTAGTTTAATGAAGGGAAGGACGAGGGGTGACATGATAGCAGTCTTCCAATCTTTCAGGGGTTGCCCCAAAGAAGAGGGAGTCAAGCTGTTCTCCAAAGCACCTGAAAGCAGGACAAGAAGCAACGGATAGAAACGAATCAAGGAGAGAAGAAAGCTAGAACTAAGGAGGGATTTCCTGACAGCGAGAACAATTAATCGGTGGAACAACCTGCCTCCAGAAGCGGTGGATGCTCCAACACTGGAAGTTTTTAAGAGGAGACTGGACAGCCATTTGTCTGAAATGGTATAGGGTTCCTGCCTGAGCAGGGGTTTGGACTAGATGACCTCCAAGGTCCCTTCCAACTGTATTATGATTATGATTATGATTATTATTACGGAAACTTGGGTGGGCTCTTCACTGGGAGGGTCGTCTGAGTTGGCTCGGGAGTTCATGGCTTCCATGACAGCCATGGGCCTGACCCAAGTAATTCAGGGCCCGACTCATGTGGGGGGGGGGTCACACTCTCGACCTGGTGTTCATGTCCGGACAGTGGTTGGATGATCTGGGAGGGGGGTTCACTGGTCATTGTTCCCCTGTCATGGTCCGACCATTATCTCCTGCGGCTGGTCTTCCGTTATGCTACCCCCCACTGCTGGGCTGCGGAACCGACCAGGTGGTTCCGCCCCAGGCACCTAATGGACCCGGAACGGTTCCAGATGGCGCTTGGGTCTATACCCGTCGCCCTCACTCACAGCCCAGTTGATGCCTTGGTTGATGCCTGGGATAGGGCGGCCGCTGAGGCACTCGACTGTGTTGTACCCTTGCGACCCCTGACCTGGCGCAGATCCCGTTGGGCCCCATGGTTTTCTGTGGAGCTCCGGGAGATGAAGCGTCGGAGACGGGGTCTAGAGAGCTGTTGGAGATCCACCCAATCCGAATCTGACCGATTGCAGTTAAGAATCTTTATAAGATCTTATCTTGTGGCGATGAGGACGGCGAAGGCTAATTACTTCGCTGCCCTCATCGCGTCCGCAGATAATCGCCCGGCCACCCTGTTTAGGGTGACTCGCTCCCTTCTTAACCAGGAGGTGAGGGAGGATCCCTTGCAGGGGCGGGCCGAGGAGTTTAGTCATCATCTGACGGACAAAATCGCTCAGATCCGGGCCGGGTTGGACTCGGCGGAGTCTGACGTAGAGGAATCGGACGGTCTTGAACATGTTATCTGGACTGAGTTCGATCCTGTTTCCCCTGATGATGTGGACAGGATGATGAGGAGGCTGAGCTCCACCATCTGTTTGTTGGACCCGTGCCCCTCCTGTCTTCCCCGCCTCCCTGAAGGAGGCAGTGGTGAGACCCCTCCTCAAGAAGCCTGCCCTGGACACGGCTGTTTTAAATAACTATCATCCGGTCTCCAACCTTTGCTTTCTGGCGAAGGTTGTTGAGAGTGTGGTGGCGCATCAGCTTCCTGGATGAAGCTGATTATCTGGACCCGTACCAATCGGGTTTCAGGCCTGGGCACAGCACGGAGATGGCATTGGTCGCGCTGGTGAATGATCTCTGGCGGGCTCGGGACAGGGGTTGTTCCTCTGTCCTAGTCCTATTAGATCTCTCAGCGGCTTTCAATACCATCGACCATGGTATCCTACTGCGGCGTCTCAGGGGGTTGGGAGTGGGAGGCACTGTTTTGCGGCAGTTCTCCTATCTCCTGGGCCGCTCACAGTCGGTGTTGACGGGAGGGAAGAGGTCCGCCCCGAGGCCTCTCGTTTGTGGAGTTCGTCAGGGGTCGGTTCTCTCGCCCCTCCTGTTCAACATCTATATGAAGCCGCTGGGCGAGATCATTCGTGGTTTTGGGGTGGGGTATCATCAGTACGCTGATGATACCCAACTTTTTTTCTCCACCCTGAACCAACCCAGTGATGGCCCGTTGCCTGGAAGCGGTCCGGGTCTGGATGGGGAGAAACAGGCTTCGTCTCAATCCTGCCAAGACTGAGTGGCTGTGCATACCGGCATCTCGGGTCAACCAGACTATTCCATCTCTAACAATGGGGGGTGAGGTGTTACCCCCCGTTGATAGGGCTCGCAACTTGGGCGTCCTTCTGGATTCACGGCTCAATTTTGACGATCATATAGGAGCCGTGACCAGGGGAGCTTTTGCCCAGGTTCGCCTGGTGCGCCAGTTGCGACCCTACCTGGACCGAGATGCCCTACGCATAGTCACTCATGCGCTCGTGACCTCCCGTTTAGACTACTGCAACGCTCTCTACATGGGGCTGCCCTTGAGGACCACCCGGAGGCTTCAGCTGGTGCAGAATGTGGCTGCGCGACTCGTGATGGGGGTCCCACGATACTCCCATGTAACACCGTGAGCTGCTTTGGCTTCCGGTTGCCCTTCGGGTGAGATTCAAGGTGCTGGTGATGACCTATAAAGCCCTACATGGCTTGGGTCCGGGATATCTGAGGGAACACCTGCTGCCAGCATCAAGCTCCCTTTGGCCAGTGCGCTCCCACAGGGAGGGTCTTCTCAGGTTGCCGCCGGTTAAAGATTGCTGGCGTGTAACACCCAGGGGTAGGGCCTTCTCAGTGGGCACGCCTGCCCTTTGGAACCAGCTGCCCGCGGAGCTTAGGACTGCCCCCAACCTCCGTTCATTCCGCCGGGACCTGAAGACCTGGCTCTTCGAGCTCTCTGGCCCAGGCTCAGAATTTTTAATTTTAACTGGGGTTTTTATTTTCTCTCAGGGTTTCATTTAATCTTTTTTAATTGTTTTAACTTTGTATGGATTTTCTTTTAAATACCCTGTAAACCGCCCTGAGTCCTTCGGGAAAGGGCGGTATATAAATCTAAATAAATAAATAAATAAATAAATTATTATTATTAATATTACTCACTTGGTCAGAGTCCAGAAGACAGTAGTTGACCCGCAGTTGAACGAGTTGAGCAAGAAGGTCCAAGACTTGCCGTTGCAGTTGTACTGACGTGGTGGTGGTGTATTGCTTGAGCGCTTTGATGACCAGCGGTTCAAAGAGACGGATGTGGTTGTGAATGATATTCTAAGGGAAAAAGAAAAAGGGTGGTGACTCAGTGGAACACCGGGCGAAAAGAAAGCTGTGGAAGAATGGCCTCCCATCTTTGCGGCGCCATTTCGGGACCACCACCCCCCGCAAATGACTCCACACCGTAAGAACAGCTGAAGGGCAAGATCTCATGCAGGGATGAGCCCAATGCCGGGCTGTGGCCTTTTGGCCACCAGGCTGCGTGAATAGCTGGCCAGTGCTCAGGCAAGTGTCCGTACGCTCGCCACCCCTCGCACTAGCATTGCCACAAGCGTCACGCAGGTGTAATGCTGCTACATCACGCAGGTGCTAGCATCGCCCCGAGCGTTGCCTGGGTGCATTGCTTGCAGCACACGCACACAGTCACATTCGCGTCTGCGCGTGCACGCATAAAGGCAATTGCCCCTGCCTTTCCCACCGGGTTGCCAACTGAGAAAGATTGGGGACTCTTGAACTAATGGACTCAGGGGAAGCTGTGCAAAGAACTCTCTATCTTTAAAGTAGCCTTGTTTTTTTTAAAAAAAACCTCTTACACAAGTAGTCCGGAAGGCAAAGATTTCCTGCAAGTTGTTGAATCCTGCAAGGGATTCCAGATGGCAGATCCTGCTAAAATCGGAGGAAACCCTTTCAGGTGGGGGACACCCAGAGGAGATACAGAAACTCTACCCTCAGTTGCACGGACAACACTGAGTGGTGAGATTCACAGTAACTTATTTCAGGACTCAAGGCAGGTGGGTGGAGGGGGGGGCTCCAAACCTGGCAATTTTAAGTCTTTTGAGCTTCAACTCCCAGAATTCCCCAGCTGGCAGAGCTGGGAGTTGAAGTCCACAAGTCTTCAAGTTGCCAAGTTCGGAGAGCCCTGGTCTATGGTTAAAGAAAAATACCCTGCCCCAGATAAATATTCAACATGTTTCTCTTACAGTATTTTTTATTTTTTTAAAAAAAATGTGCTTTGTGTTGTACCTTGTCAGCCCGGTGCTTAGCCGTATTTGTGGCGCCAGTTTTCAGTTGCGCAGAAACCTTTTGCAATATGTCAAACCAGCTATAAGAGCAAATATTAACACAGGGTTAGGATTTAGAGTCAACGATTCACACAACAACAACAAAAAAAAAACCTTTGTAACTGAACCTGAGCTAACACAAGCAGCTTCGGGTAGGCATGAGACAAGGTGACACGATTTATTTATTTATTTTAATCCCATTTATATCCCGCCCTTCTCTGAAGACTCAGGGCGGCTTACAATTTAAGCACAAACCAATGTGCTTAGCAATAGCCTTCATTCTATGTATATGCCTGCTTATTATTAGGGCTTTTGCCCCCAAGCGGCATTATTACAAAGTCAGCTTAATTGCCCCCAAAAATCTGGGTCCTCATTTTACCTACCTGGGAAGGATGGAAGGCTGAGTCAACCTTGAGCCTGGTGGGACGCGAACCTGCACTAATTGCAGGCAGCTGGGGTTACTTAAGGAGGCATTAGCCCACTGCGCCACCAAGGCTCTATTTGGGATTATGTCTGGTTTCATTTATTTTTATTTATACTTCTTAACTAACCATCCATCTCCCTTGCTTTTACCGTTTGAACACATCCCAGCAAAAAGCACGGCAACGACTGTGTTAATAATCGCTGCCATTTTTTCCGTTTTATTTTATTTAGTATACTACCAACGAATCGTGCCACCTTAGAAACAGATTAAATAAATAAATGCAACAGGTTCTGCACGACAGACTTGGATGTGCTTTTAAAATGAATGCAAAAGTAAAGTAGCATTTGTGTACCACCTCCCCAAAAACCTCTAGATAGCTAAAATCTCTTGGGATAAAAACATCCATAAAACCTACTATCATCCCAGTTATCTTAAAAGTCTAGCACGGTGGACAGATTTTACCAATTTTAATTTTTGGCTCCCCCAAAAAAGGGATCCTTTTATTTTCAAAACAGAGAATAATTTGGTAGCTGCTTTTTTTTTTGCATACGTTAAAGTTTAACTGGCTCAGATTCTAACAAAGAAGATTTTTTTCCCCCAATAACTAACCAGCAATTCTATGCAAAGCGTAATAAGCAAGAGCGATTTGTTGTTACTTCCAACAAATGGCTAATTGAGACTTTTAAGACGTTCTGCACTTTGTCCAATCTGTTCACAGTAAATCTGCAAAGCAAGGGTAGGCAACTTTGAGACAGGTGGACTTCAACTGTCTGGGGAATTCTGGGAGTTGTAGTCCACCTGTCTTAAAAGCTGTCAAGCTTGGAAACCCTCCCCCCCTTTTTTTTTTTTAAAGCACTGCAATACTTAGGCGTCTATTTCTCCTGCCTTTAGAGTTCAGTCATTCTAGACAGGATGGCAAACTGGTCACCGGTTTGGAAGGATAAAAGTGCCTCCTACCCCGAGGTGTCCCGTTCCTGCTCGGCTTGCATCATATTCCGCAAACTGGCATCGGCGAGGGCCTGGGTGAATTGGGTGTAGGGGGCCATGAAGCAGCAGTGGTAAAGGCCCGGCCTTAAGTTGGAGGAGCCCAAGCGCTGGCATTTGCCCTGAGCTCGGCAAGCGTTGGAAGACCAGCTGTCGAACTGAGAGGCCAGGTTGGTGCCAAACAAGGTCTTCAGTAACTGTTGGAAGCGGGAAGAAGCAGCTTCGTGAGAGTATGGAAAATCACAGTGATGCTAAACCAAAAAGAGAATGGGGGAGGAGGGAGGAGGAGGAGGAGGAGGAGGGCGGCGGCCTTAAGCTCTGCCATTAGAAGAGATGGATGGGACCAGAGCCCGCACCAGCTGGAGATCTTGAAAGGGGAGACTCTGCACCCTCTTTTGGTCCTTGCCCTCCTCCATCCAACTGACTTTCTGCTTATTTATTTGATTGCTGAATGGCCCAAGGGCCCGCAATGTGACTTATGTTGCTCCAGAACAAACGATAACACGCAGAGTTCAAGAATGTCTCCTTAGGAAATTTTAAGGCAGCCGGGAGGATCTTATCACAGCCATACCAGAAGCAGTTAGAAGCTTAGCTTCCTTACGATAGCCAATTAAAACATCTATCCCGTTGCAATTCTAGGGCTCCATATTATGGGATTTTATTAGGGTTTTATCTTAATTTAATATATTATCTCCTATACTGCATTGTCAACATACACGCACAATTTCTCTCTCTCTCTCTCTCTCTCTCTCTCTCTCTCACACACACACACACACACACACACACACAGCATTTTGAAGTGAGGTTTCGGTCAGACCAGGGGTAGGCAACCTGGGCTCTTTTATGACTCGTGGACTTCAACTCCCAGAATTCCTGAGCCAGCCATCCTAGCTCAAGAATTCTGGGAGTTGAAGTCCACAAGTCATGAAGGGGCCAAAGTTTCCCCCATGCTGGCTCAGGAATTCTGGGAGTTGAAGTCCACCAGTCATGAAGGGGCCAATTTTCCCCCCATGCTTGCTCAGGAATTCTGGGAGTTGAAGCCCACGAGTCACAAAAGAGCCAAGGTTGCCTACCCCTGGGTCAGACAGTTGTGTCAAATTTGGGTTCAAATCTACACTGGGAGGGATTAAAGTAATGCAATGCAGCTGACTGAAGGAAGAACTCTTCTCCGAGAAAGACGCAAGGAGAGACATTTTAAAGATTCTTTGTTACCTGCTGAACACACACCGTCGCCATGACTGGTTCTTTGTTGAAACAGGATTTCAGGTAACACAGAATTTCTTCCACATACTAAAAAACAGAAAGGCAGAATTAAGGCATTGCCCAAACAAGCACTGAGCATGCTGCAGTAGCAAACGAATAATTAAGAATACAAAGTTCCATGAAGAAATACAACTTTTCTTGGAAGGCTGTGCACATTCCGCAGAAGGCAAACATGTTTGGCATTTTTAGGCCCCACGAAACTCTTAATTCTTATCACTCAATCACAATAGTGTTCAAAGCATCAATTAGTTTTTAGATTTTTTTTATTTATTGTTTTTATAAATAATTCAAGGCGGTGAACCTAGTTGTTAACGCTCCTTCCTATTTTCCCTGCAACAAGCCTGTGAGCTGAGTTCAAAGCTCTAAACCAGGGGTAGGCAACCTTGGCTCTTTGATGACTCGTGGACTTCAACTCCCAGAATTCCTGAGCCAGCCATGCTGAGGGGAAAGGAAGAGGTTTCCAAGCTGAGCCATGCTGGCTCAGGAATTCTGGGAGTTGAAGTCCACGAGTCATAAAAGAGCCAAGCTTGCCTACCCCTGTTCTAAAGTAATAGTCTACATTAATTAACATTAATTATGTTTTCATATGTTCCTCTAACTCAGGGGTCTTCAGACATGGCCCTTTGATGACTCGTGGACTTCAACTCCCAGAATTCCTCAGCCAGGCACGCTGGCTGAGGAATTCTGGGAGCTGAAGTCCACGAGTCATCAAAGGGCCACGTCTGAAGACGCCTGCTCTAACTGAATTGGCTGAGAGACATTTGAAAACACTGTAAGCCAGCATGAACCCACCTTTCCAATGTCTTGTAGAGTTGCCAGTTCTAAGATCTGAGAGAGAACGTCCAAAGCTGATCTCAGGAATGCACCAAACTTTTCATTGACGTTTTGGAGATCGAGTGTGACCTTACCAAATAAAGAAAAAGAAAGACAGACATAGAATTCTTTATTGGCCAAATGTGATTGGACACACAAGGAATTTGTCTCCAGTGCAGAAGCTCTCAGCCAGCCAGCTCAAGGAATTCTGGGAGTTGAAGTCCACAAGTCATAAAATGGCCATGGTTCCCCACCCCTGCTAGCTCAGGAATTCAGGGAATTGAAGTCAACAGGTCATAAAGGGGCTGTAGATCCTGTGGTGGGATTCAAATATGTGGACAACCAGTTCTCTGTGTGGATGCCACTTCTGGAAGTCCATTCTGGGCCTGGGCAACAAAAAATTAGCTACCGGTTCTGCGAACTGGCTGAATCCCACCACTGTGTAGTTCCCACCTCTGCCTTAGAACCTGGGTCTTACATATTAAAATGGCGGGCTCAGGAATTCTGGGAGTTGAAGTCCACAAGCCATAAAAGGGGACCGTAGTTCCCCACCTCAGAACTTGGGTCTTACATATTAAAATGGCGGGCTCAGGAATTCTGGGAGATGAAGTCCACAAGCCATAAAAGGGGCCATAGTTCCCCCTCTGGCTTAGAACCTCATATATTAAAATAAAGCCAAAAAAAAAGCAATAGCAGAAATCACATGAAGTGACCCTGTAGACAGAGGTCTTCTTCTCCCTGCAAACTTGGAAAATCTACGGGTGACGGAGAGGCCCAATGGCGAGTGACCTAATTTAACAACACAATCTTAGCTAGTAAGGCATGTTTCTGACAGCTGGCAAAAAGAAAGAAAGACTCCTTAATTTCTATCCAAAACTTCAGAAAAGGCAGTTTGCAAGTCAAACCAAAGCAGGGCAGAGCGCGGACTCCAGATTATACAAAACACAAAAAGCATCAGCGCTACGAGTCAACGGCCGGCACTTCCTAGCCAAGATCTAAGGAATTCGTAACGCTGCGGCATGGATTACTCAGGAAATGTGCTGGGATACAAATACCTTATAGTTGGCGTAGGTTGCCTTCAGAACGTCGTAGAGCTTGAGATAGGATGGGAGATGATAGAAGTGACCCAACGTGGAGGATGATTTACTTGGAGGAGCGGGGCTGGAAATGTCACTTTGCCGGGGAGCTGATAAATCAAGCAAGGAGAGAGAGAAATTCCTTAATAACGTTAACGCTCTTGAGCGCTCCTCTCAATACCTCTGTGGATTACGCGCGAAGGAAGTCAGTTCTAGGCAAACTGCGGCCAAACGGACGCCGCAAGCTAACCTCTTTCCCTCTCCTTCTGTTCCAAGGGAGAGCCCAAACTCGGCAGCTAACTTGAAGAGCATGGAGCCGAGGGATCCTGGCTTCTGGGGGCCATGCTTGGAACTGCTTGGCTACGTGTGACAGATGAAGTTGCCTTAATCATGAGGTCCCCAATCTTTTGGGGCACCAGGAACCAGTTCCGCGGAGAGAGGATTTGCCGCGGACCGGCGGGCACGTGGTTTTGTGTGCTGCCTGCATCCCGCAGATAGGGGCTTTGCTTGTTTCTGCGGACCGGTTACTGTCATGCCACGGCCCGCTCCTGGTCCACGGACCGGGGGATTGGGGACCCTTGATTTAGAGCAGAGGTCCCGAACCTTTTGGGCCCCAGGGACCGGTTCCGCGGGAAGAGGTTTCTCCACGGACTGGAGGGTGCGCGGTTTTGTGTGCTACCTGCATGCCGCGGATGGGGCTTTGCTGGTTTGTGCGGACCGGTTGCTGGCATGCCGCGGCTCTCTACCGGTCTACGGACTAGGGGTTGGGGACCCCCTGCCTTAATCGTAAACCCTAAAGGAATTTCATCCGTGAAACTCATGGGGAGCAGCAGCTGAGGACTGAGCCGGACAGTAATTCACAAAAACTGTCGGGATCAGAAATCAGAAACGTTGAACTTGGGATTTACTGATTAGGTTGAACTGTGGCTAGAGAAACGGCGAGTTTACGCTACTCGGGAAAAGTAAAAGGTGGAAAGTCGATGTTCATGCTTTATTCTACTGCCACAGAGGAAGTCAGAGGTCAATGCTCTTTTTTCTTTCTCCCCACCCTCCCCCATCTCTTTTTCCCTTTTCCCTCCCCGCTGGGTCCTACTATTTGCGTTCGGTGTTTTATTTTATAATCCAATAAAAGGTTGTCATACGTAGAAATGTATTCGTCTTTTAAGATTCCACAAGATTCCTGGCGGTTATGCCCCCGCCTCTCCGTTTCGATCTTACGTTTGCGTAGAAGAGTTGAACGCACTTTACACAGGGGGGGAGGTCTTCAACTTACGGCCACAGTTGAGCGCAACGTTTATGTTGTTAAGTGAGGCATTTGCTAAGCGAGTTTTGACCCGTTTTACGATCTTTCTTGCCACGGCTGTTAAGTGAATCAATGCAGGTCGTTAAGCTAGTCACCCGGTTGTTAAGAGAATCTGGCTTCCCCCGTTGACTTGGCCTGGCCAAAGGGTCGCAAAAGGGGAATCACGTGACTTTGAGATACAGCGACCGTCCTAACTACGAGCCAAGAATCAGACAAGTGGACGTTTTTAAGAAGAGACTGGACAGCCATTTGCCTGAAATGGTATAAGGTTTCCTGCCTGAGCAGGGGGTTGGACTAGATGACCTTCAAGGTCCCTTCCAACTTTTTTTTATTTTATATTATTATTATTATTATTATTATTATTATTATTATTATTATTATTATTATTATTATTATTATTATTATTGTTATTATTATTATAAGTTGGGATTCAAGTTTGGGTTCCATTTTAACTGAATAAAGAGCCTTCCTTAATAATATCTATCTATCTATCATCTATCTATCATCTATCTATCTATCTATCTATCATCTATCTATCTATCTATCTATCTATCTATCTATCTATCTATCTATCTATCTATCTATCTATCTATATCTATCTATACCTATGTCTACACCTACATCTGACTATATCTATATCTATAATCTAATCCAGGGGTGTCAAACTCAATTTCACTGAGGGCCGCATCAGCATTGCGGTTGCCCTCAAGGGGCCCGGTGGGTGTGGCTTGGGTGGGCATGGCCTACTGGGTGGGTGTGGCTAGAGTGCGTATGGCCTACTGGGTGGGCATGGCCAGCTCTACATTGTTCGCATCAAGAGTGCCTATGGGGGCCTGGGCAGGAGTGGGACAGATCTGAGGGTCTCTGCCAGAAGGAGGGTCTCTGGGCCAGGGCCAAGGCAGTGGGGGCCGTTCCCTCACTGTTTCCAGGATGGCTTCGCGGGCCACATGAAACCACTTCGTGGGCCGGATCCGGCCCCCAGGCCTTGTGTTTGACATGTCTGATCTAATCTATCTATCTATTAAAAAAATCATTTAGACTTTATCACATCATTCTCCAAACCTGGGCTGTTTTGACTGGTCTTTTTAGGACTTATGGCTGCCGTGGCTTGTTCTGCAACGTCTTTTTCTTTCCCTTTGCGACGGATTGGACTCAGCGAAGGTGTGTTGGTTAGAGACGGTAACGTGGCCTGGAGGAAAAAAATAATAATTAAAAAAATCCTTCTCGCCAGTTTGGAAGTGGGGGGGGCGTGCCCCACCCCCGGAGGTTTTTAAGAAGAGACTGGACAATCGTTTGTCTGAAGTGGTTTAGGGTTTCCTGACTAAGGTCCCTTCCCACTGTGTTACTCTGTTACTCTGCAAACGTACACTAAATCAGGGGTCCCCAACCCCCGGGCCGTGGACAGCAGCGAGCCGTGGCATGCCAGCAACCAGTCCACGCAAACAAGCAAAGCCCCATCCGCGGTGGCAGTGCCGCTAGTATCGCACAGGCATCGTTGCCACACACCTTGCGCGGGGGATGGCAGCGCCACGAGCGGCAGTGGCACGCCACACAAAGGTGGCAGCATTGCTACAAATGTGCGGGTAGCGGCAGCGTCACGGGCTGCAGGTGGGCTGTGGCGCAATCCTTGCATGGAGGGGGTTGGCGGCACAATCCTGGCACCGGGGCGGCATCACTGCGGGCCACAGCGCGAGCCCGCACTGGTGGTAGCATCGCCACGAGCCTGGCAGTGCCACAATCCTCACACAGGCCCCGCATGTCGCTGAGAGCCTCGCACACATACTCGCAGCCGTTTGTGTGGTGCACATGCTCACAGGCTGTTTGTACGCACGTGTGGCTGCATTCACGTTTGGTCATGCGCACGTAAGGCGCCTGCCCTTCCCTCTCCCACCGGGCCGCCAATCCAAGCCGGCCTGGTCTAATGGGTTTGGGGTATTTTATTTAGTAATGTTTAATTATTTATTGTAATGGGCTAGTTCTATTTAATCTTATTTTTTAACTTTTGTACATTGTATTTTTATTGTATTTTTATTGCCCTGTACACCGCCCTGAGTCCTTCGGGAGAAGGGCGGTATAGAAATTAAATTAATAATAATAATAATAATTAATAATCCAAAAAGGTCGGAGACCCCTGTCCTAATTCACAGAAGAGGTCAGGTGAAGAGCGATGCTTCTGGTGTTCACGGCCAAACGATGCATAATTGGAGTGGATGAATTTCAAGTGCTGGGAATGAGCAGGGGGACCCCAAACGGTCGCTAAACGAACAGTTGTGAAGTCGAGGATTATCCGAAACAAAGTCTTACGCTCCCCCTTACCTCAAAACAAGCCAACAACGTCCAGGCAACAAACGTACCTTTAGTGTCGGGCCGGGAACGGCATCGTCCAGAATGTGGGAGCAAATATTGATGACCTTCAGCAAATGGGAAAAGAGGTGGTTGACCATCAGGGCGAGCGTCTGGTCAGCCAGGGCCGCCCACGAATCCTCCTGCTTAGCGGCGGCAACGCTCGCTTCGTCCTCGCTGTGCGTCCAAGGGTTTTGCAGCGATTTGGAAGCGCTGGCTGAAAGCACGACAAGCGTTGGAAAACAAAAAACTAGAGATGGCTGAATTGTTTTGATTAAAGAAAAGAAAGACTTTCATTTCTACGTGGAGAGTGGGGTTTTGTGCTGGAGGTGGGGAGGGGGGAAAAAAATGAAAACTTTGATTTTGGGTTTGAATAATTAGGTTGCTATAGAAATGGCTAGTTTGTGATCAGAGAAGATGCTACTGGTAGATGTCATCAGACAGATAAGCAGTATAGTATTTTTGTAACGTAGGAAATGCGACAACATTGGGATGGTGTGTCTAAGTGGAAAGCCTGGATATAGGATGGATATGTGTGTGTGTGTGTGTGTGTGTGTGTGTGTGTGTGTGTGTGTGTGTGTAAATTTTTTGGATTGCTAACAAAGAATTAAAGGGAAACAGATATGATCATTTCAAACTTATTTGTTCTCATCAATCAGCCATACCCTTCTGAGATTCGAACCTGGGCCGATTGCACCTTAGGCAATTGTTCTAACCTTTAGGCCACTGGCTCTTTCTCGCTTTGTTAGCTGAGAAGCAAGGGAGATATGTGTTAAGTGTTTGTTAAGGTTAGGCTGAAACAGGAAATAAGATTTGTCCCGTGTTTGGGGCCTAGCAAGGTACTCTAAATACTTAACAAACACTTAACATTTGCTGAGTCCTTCGGGAGAAGGGCGGTATATAAATAAAATTATATTATTATTATTATTATTATTATTATTATTATTATTATTATTATTATTATTATTATTAATAATAATAATAATTATTATTATTATTATATATGGGAAAGCTACCTGATATCAACCTAAGCAAGTTGCGCTTCCTTTTTCTGGTTATTTGGCTGTAACTTTTCATAAAATACAGATAACGGAACAAACTTTGTTGCATTACACTCTTGACTAAATTATCTTTCCATTGATATATAATTTTATGGTATTACTCTAAAAAAAAAAGTAGTGTTGTTAGCCATCAAACCTGAAAAATACACTTTTCCCAAAAGGTTTCCATAATTTTGGGCCACTACTTGAAGCCTTTGAACTATGGTGCTGGAGAAGACTCCTGCGAGTCCCTTGGACTGCCAGGCGATCAAACCGGTCAGTCCTAGAGGAGATCAACCCTGACTGCTCTTTAGAAGGCCAGACCCTGAAGCTAAAACTCAAATACTTTGGCCACCTAATGAGAAGGAAGGACTCGCTGGAGAAGAGCCTAATGCTGGGAAAGGTTGAGGGCAAGAGAAGAAGGGGACGACAGAGAATGAGGTGGCTGGATGGAGTCACTGAAGCTGGAGGCGTGAGCTTAAATGGACTCCAGAAGATGGTAGAGGACAGGAAGGCCTGGAGGAACGTTGTCCATGGGGTTGCGATGGGTCGGACACGACTTCACAACTAACAACACTGTATAGACAGATAAGGCTCCCCAGGGTTCAACACCTGTGAGTGAAGATGAATTGTTCTCTTACCTGCCAGCAAGTTGCCAGCCAGGACCAAAGCGTCTTGGTGAGCGGAGAGATCCAGAGGGAACGAAACGGAGGAAAGGAGAGACAGCAGCAATCCCACCATCCCGACCGTGCTCTTCTCCTGTGGCTCTTCCATGCCTCCCGGGAGAGAAAAACTGGAATTCGAGTTTCAACATGATCAGTTTCCACCACCGGAGGAATAAAACGCTGGCACGGAGCAAGTGCAACGTAGTGCAGGCAGGTTTGTTTGCCAAAAGATTATTTGGCATGACTTAACATTCACCCCACAAGCGGGGGGGTGGGGGGTGTGTGTGTGTGCACTCACTATCCTGCTTGCGTGAGGTTTGGGGTTAGGCAAGACTCCACAGGGACTTCCTGTTGTGATTCAGTGTCAGCCTGTGCTCCCAGCAGCTGAGTCTGAGGAGGAGGAGGAGGAGGGGTTTGGAGAGCCTTCGGTGTCAGAGGAAGGCTCTGATGCACTGTAGGACTCTCAGCCTGGCCCCTCCAGTTGTGTTCTTCATGAGGCTCAGCTGTGTGAGGAGGAGGGGTCGGACTCAGAGGAGTCACAGCTGAATCTGTTCAGAGATGCTAGAAGCAGAAGGCAATCCAGCAGAGCAGAGAAAATCAATGAGGCAACTCAGTGAGAGGAGGAGAAGGCAGTGAGAAGCCACGCCTTGGGACTGATGATAAAAGGGGAAGGTGTGGGTGGGGCTGGTTGCTAAAGGCAACCGTTTGGAAACATTCACAGAGAATCCTGGTCTGTTCTTGCTAATCTGTTTCGACTCTTTGTTTGTTGACTCTTGTTGGATGTTTGGAATCATGTATTTCTGGTTGAAGAAAATATTCTGCTGCTTTTTTGTTTGAAAGACTTTACCATTTGGAACTGTAAATAAATTTGGGTTGGGGTTTTTCCAGCCTATTGATTGTTAAAAGGAAAAAGGGGTTGTCCCTGACACACAAACAGGGCCGGTCGTAGGCTGGAACAGAACACTTCCCCCCCCACACACAAAATAAATTGTTCTTATGGGACACACCAGGGCCTCCCACCCCAGGGGACAAAAAAGAATTCATCGGGCTGGGCCAAACTGTGGCAGGGGATCAAAAAGAGCTGGTCATACATGCTTTGTAGATTATTGTCCCCCCATCAGCACCAGAATGCCCCAGCCAGCATGGGAGTGGAAGGCTGCCAAGGCTGGAGACCCCTGCTCTGGACCCCCCCCCCACCCTTTCCAGGAAGGAAACGCTAACCAGCTGCAACTTACCCACAATGCCATCCCACGTTCCAGGTGCAAACAGGAAATGATGAGGACAAAACACACAAGGCTTCGCAGCAGCCGAACTGGGAACCGCAAGGGAGGAAAAATATGAGGATCAGCAAGAACAGGGAAATGTGGGAGAGACGCAGCGCGGGGCGCTGCTTTGGTAGATAAACGGGCGTAGTTGAGATGGAAGAAAGGACGACAAGTCTTAAAGAAAAAATAAAAAGCCCAACTGGTAAAAATCTGGGACGTCAAAAAGGATCCAGGATGAAAACTCACCGTCAGAGATCGTGAAGGCGAGGTTGTCAACGCGTGGGATACCGCCGAGATCACTCTGGAAAGATTGTTCTCCACCATGACGTCTGCTGGACTTTGCATCAGATTGTACCCTCTGTATGTTCTAGAACAACACGGATGCAGGTCATTAAAACTTTTCTTACCAAACGTTCATCGGGGCTGCTTAAGGAGGAAAAGGACATTTAACATCTAACATTTAAAGGTAAAGGTCAAGGTTCCCCCGCACATGCGTGCTAGTCGTTTCCGACTCTAGGGGCCGGTGCTCATTTCCGTTTCAAAGCCGAAGAGCCAGCGCTTGTCCGAGGACGTCACCGTGGTCATGTGGCCGGCATGACTTAGACGCCAAAGGTGCATGGAACGCTGTTACCTTCCCACCGTCGTGGTCCCTATTTTTCTACTTCCATTTTTATGTGCTTTTGAACTGCTAGGTTGGCAGAAGCTGGGACGAGTAACAGGTGCTCACTCTGTTACGCGGCACTCGGGATTCAACCGGCCAAACTGCCGACCTTCTGATCGACAAGCTCAGCGTCCTAACCCACTGAGCCACCGCGTCTTTTATATCCCTTCTAATGGAGGCTTTATTTGACCTGAAGAGGACCTTCCGTTTAATCAGAACAGATGGAAGGGACCTTGGAGGTCATCTAGTCCAACCCCCTGCTCAGGCAGGAGACCCTGTACAATTTCAGACAAAGGGGCTGTCCAGTCTCTTCCTAAAAAATCTCCAGTGATGAAGCACCTACAACTTCTGGAGGCAAAGTTGTTCCACTGTTTAATTATCCTCGCTGTCAGGAACTTTCTCCTTAGTTCCCGGTTGCTTCTCTGCTTGGGTAAGTTCCATCCGTTGCTTCTTGTCCTGCCTTCGGGTGCTTTGGAAAATAAGTGGACCCCCTCCTCCTCTTTGGGGCAGCCCCTCAAATACTGGAAGGGACGCAGTGGCTCAGTGGGTTAGGACGCTGAGCTTGTCAATCAGAAGGTCGGCAGTTTGGCGGGTCAAATCCCGAGCGCCGCATAGCAGAGTGAGAGCCTGTTACTCGTCCCAGCTTCTACCAACCTAGCAGTTCAAAAGCACCTAACAATGCAGGTAGAAAAATAGGGACCACTCCGGTGGGAAGGTAACAGCGTCCCGTGCGTCTTTGGCGTCTAGTCATGCCGGCCACATGACCATGGAGACGTCCTCGGACAAGCGCTGGCTCTTTGGCTTTGAAACGGAGATGAGCACCGGCCCCTAGAGTCGGAAACGACTAGCACGCATGTGCGGGGAAACCTTTACCTTTTTACCTCAAATACTGGAAGACTGCTATCATGTCCCCCCCAGTCCTTCTCTTCTCTAGACTGGCCAAACCCAAATCCTGCAACCGTTTTTTCTATGTTTTAGTCCCCAGGCCTTTAATCGTCTTAGTTGCTCTTCTCTGCACTTCTGTCAAAGTCTCAACATCTTTTTTCTAATGGGGTGAGCAAAACTGGATGCCGGATTCCAGGTGTGGCCTTAGTAAGGATTTATAAAGAGGTACTAATCCTTCGTGTGATTTTGATTCTATGCCTCTGATTACACAACCCAGGACTATATTCGCTTTTTTGGCTACTGCCGCACACGGCTGGCCCGTGTTTAACTGATCGTCCACTCGGACTCCCAGATCCCGCTCAGTTTGCGGCTGGAAACCTAATTTGTCAAGTAATTCAGCCGTTAAACTCCAGCAAGTACAAGAATGCAAGTTAAACCCAAAGGTCCTTTTTTAGGAGGCAACTGGACTTTCTGGTTTTTCCTTTGAAGACGTTTCGCTTCTCATCCCAGAAGCTTCCTCAGCTTCTGACTGGATGGTGGAGGAACGGAAGGATTTATACTCCTTGCAGACAGCTGGTCGTTTGCCTTCTTTTAGAGAGTCGTTGAGGCCACCTGGAGGTTTATCTATGTCCTCAGTGATGCTTTTTCAACTGGACTGTCTTGCTTTTCTTTGAAGACATTTCTCTTCTCATCCCAGAAGCTTCTTCAGCTCTGACTGGATGGCGGGGAATGGGAGGATTTATACTCCTTGCAGAAAACTGGTCATTTGCCTTCTTTTAGAGGGTCGCTGAGGCCACTTGGAGGTTTGCCTGTCTCCTGAAGGTCGCCTGAGTGGTGCAAATGGGTGTGGAGCCTTCTTGGAACTGCTGAAAGGACTGTGACCTACAACACAGTCCTTTCAGCTGTTCCAAGAAGGCTCCACACCCATGTGCACCACTCCGGTGACCCTGAGGACACAGGTAAACCTCCAAGGGGCCTCAACGACTCCCTAAAAAAAAGGCAAATGACCAGTTTTCTGCAAGGAGTATAAATCCTCCCATTCCCCGCCATCCAGTCAGAGCTGAAGAATCTTCTGGGATGAAAAGCAAAACGTCTTCAAAGGAAAAAGAAGAAACTCCGGTTGCCTCTTGAAAAAAGCACCTTTGGGACAACCCTGACCTGGATGACGGAGAATCTCCGTGGACAAAGCAAGCTAAACTCGACGACAGATTTATCCGAAGTCAAAAGGAAGAGGTGAGTAATAACAGAAGGCTCTCCTCACCGATTTAAAGGAACGTTACCGAACGAGGCGTTTGTTCCCTGCTAAAGGGAGCTCTACCTGGTGATGGTGCTCACGGCGAACTGGGAAGCTGGTGGTGTTTCATGCATCAAGAGCTTCAGGTAGACGCTGCTTTGCTCCTTCGCCAGAGCCACGACTGGATCAGCTTGCCCGGCGTCGCAACTGTAGAACAGTTTTGGAACCAGCCTGTGAGAAATAAGAGAGACAAGTGAGAAGGGCCTTCTTACAAAGAGGAAAAAAGAAAACCAGGGACACACTGGGCAGCTTCCACCCGGTGTGCAAGCATCCTTTTTGTGGGGGGGGGGGAAGGTGGTGGAGAAAATAGACAGCAGCTTAGAGCAGGCCCTGAACGAAGCAGATTGCCGTATTGTCCCATATACGAGACGCTATTTTTTCCCCCTGCAAACACCCTTTTCAAAAAATCAGGTGCATCTTATACAAGGACAGCATTCTTATACACGGAATGCGTGCCAGTGTGGGTTCTTTACGTGCCGCTGCCATGCCGCCTGGTGCAGGGGTCAAGTACGGCCAGTCTAGCGAAAAGAAGGACTAGGTGGGACATGATACCAGTCTTCCAATATCTCAGGGGCTGCCCCAAAGAAGAGGGAGCCAAGCTATTCTCCAAAGCACCCAAAGGCAGGACAAGAAGCAACGGATGGAAACTAGTCAAGGAGAGAAGCAACCTGGAACTAAGGAGAAACTTCCTGACAGTCAGAACAATTAACCAGTGGAACAACCTGCCTCCAGAAGTGGTGAATGCTCCAACACTGGAGGTTTTTAAGAAGAGACTGGACAGCCATTTGTCTGAAATGGTATAGGGTTTCCTGCCTGAGCAGGGGGGTTGGGCTAGATGACCTCCAAGGTCCCTTCCAGCTCTATTCTGATTATTTTTATACTTGCCGGACAGGACAGCCGGTGAGGCATTGAGTAGGCCAGTTAAAACTCAATTATATCCTTCTGCCCCTAGTGTTCCCTCCTCGTGGCTGGAGTTTTTTGGGGGGAGGGGCTGGGGGGGGGTCAGGATGGGAAACAACAGGCCTTAACTGAATCCCAGCAACAGTAGATGGCTGTGGGTTTCAGCAACTTGCATAGCTGCAAGTTTCACGTTACGGAACTGCCTGCTTCGACAGGCTGCCTTCCGGCTTTTCAGCCTCGCTGATCTCCAGCTTGAAATGTCAATCGCAACGCAGAAATCAGTGAGTTTTGGCTTCAATTTAGCCATTGATAATGCATTCGCTTTTCCTTTCCCTTTCAAGTCCTACCATTCAACGTTCCAGCTTTTGCAATGGGCTCCAAATCCTTCCCCGTAGGAGAATGTAAACTTTGCACTTTGGGGAAGCCTTGGGACAAGTGCATTTTGGGCCACGCGCGCAGTCTTCCCATGAAACATATTCGGGTTATTAAACCCCTGCCGGTTGACAATTGCTATTCCTAAAGCGCAATTCCCATTATGCATCAGATTTACAGCGTACGCTCTCCTTCCGTAGGAAAAAAAATGAGCAAATGTGGCAAGAACAGAAAAATTAAGTTTCGCTGAACGGATAATACCTTACTAAAGACGCCGCTGCCACGCGCCTGACTCTGGGGTCTTCGTCCCCCAGGAGAGAAATGATGACTTCTTTCAGAACCCGGTCCTGAAGTTTTAACAGCTGTGGGGGGAAAAGCAGTGCAAAAGCTGGTCAAGGAAAGCTATTTTTCAAGCAGCTTGTAGACCGCACCTATAATTTTCGAAATAACCACAAATTAAAGTCAGACAGAAATCCAGGGTTGGGTTCCCATCTTAAAAGGATGCTAAAACCCAAGAAAAAACGGTGCTGAGGTTCTTCCAAGCAGTGTTCTTTGCTGTCCCTCACCCATGGGCAGAAATCTCGCCAAGATTACTTCAAACATCAAACGTATATTCTGGGAACTATTCGGCAGGATACGTCTTCACCCTCTTTCTCTCACACAAGCTATCTGAACCGCGTTGTCTCTTGCTCCTCCGGAATGCAGCCCCTCCCGCCTGGGAATCCAGACTGCGTTCCACCACATCGACTCTTTAGATAAACGTGCCGTGAAGGAGAAGAAGCGGAGAACAGCAGCTCTCTTTCAATGCACCGATAACTATTTTCACGAAATGAAGCACGCAGGCCTGACCCACATTACGTCCGGCCTCACCCTGACGCTTACTCACCCCAGTATAATGATGATCCCCTCTATGCAGGTTGCTGTCCCTTTCTTCCAAAAATTGGATTAGCCTTAGCAGCAAAAGAAGATAAAAGCCGCTGTTATGGTCAAGCATCACGTTAAATGCTAAAGACAACATAATTTGTCCCGGGGGCAGGGGGGAGAGAAGTAACATACGGATGCGTACCGAAAATCTATTTCAGCCACCGTTTCCAGAAGCTCCGTCCTAACCAACCAGTAGGAGCAGTTTCTTAGGAGGAGGAGGTCAACCAGCAATTGCAGCCCGTAGGAACTGTGGCTGCTGCCACACAAGCTCATGATACAATGCTGAAAAGAGAAAAATTCCATTGCTTTTCCCAAATGTGCGTTTTTTTTAGGAGGCACAACTGAACTCTGTTTGCCTTTTGAAGACCTTTCGCTCCTCATCCCAGAAGCTTCTTCAGCTCTGACCGAAGGGTGGGAGGGGAACGGAAGGATTTATACTCCTTGCAGAGAGCTGGTCGTTTGCCTCCTTTTCGAGAGTCGCTGAGGCCTACTTGGAGGTTTGTCTGCGTCCTCAGGGTCAGCTGAGCGCTGCAAGTGGGTGTGTGGAGCCTTCCGGCTACGGGGAGGTTCAAAAAGCACCTTTGGGACAAGCACGACCTGGAGGACTGAGAATCTGCCCTTTGGGGTGAACAGCCTTTGAACGGTGCAGGAGGATGAACGGATTTCCAGGAAACATGGCAGGCGACAGGAACGGGAGAGAAAAAACATCCCGCAGCCAGAAGGCTCCACCATCCATTTGCACCACTCAGCAGTTCGGCAGTTCGATCCTGACTGGCTCAAGGTTGACTTGGCCTTCCATCCTTCCAAGCTCAATAAAGTGAGGACCCCGATTGCTGGGGGCAAGAGGCTGACTCTGTAAAACCGCTTAGAGAGAGAGGGCTGAAAAGCACTTCGAAGTGGGATACACATCTAAGTGATAAGTACTATTTCTTCGCTCCCTCCCTCCCTCCCTCCCTCCCTCCTTCCTTCCCATGGTGGCGCAGTGGTTAGAATGCAACACTGCAGGCTGACTGCCCTCTGCCAGCAGTTCGATCCTGACTGGCTCAAGGTTGATTCAGCCTTCTATTCTTCCGAGGTCGGTAAAATGAAGACGCAGATTGTTGGGGGGGGGGGCAGGAGACTGACTCTGTAAACCGCTCAGAGAGGGCTCTCAAGCACTGTGAAGCGATATATAAGTCTGCTATTCCTTCCTTCCTCCCTCCCTCTACTTTTCTTCCTTCCTTCCTTCCTTCCTTCCTTCCTTCCTTCCTTCCTTCCTTCTTTCGTTCCTTCCTTCCTTCCTCCCTCCCTCCCTCCTTCCCTTCCTTCCCACGGTGGCACAGTGGTTAAAAGGCAGCACTGCAGGCTGACTCTGCCCTCTGCCAGGAGTTCGATCCTGACCGGCTCAAGGTCGACCCAGCCTTCCATCCTTCCGAGGTCGGTAAAATGAGGACCTGGATTGTTTGGGGGGGGGGGCAACAGACTGACTCTGTAAAACCGCTTAGAGAGGGCTGTAAAGCACTGTGAAGCGGTAGATAAGTCTAAGTGTTATTGCTGGACGTCGAGAAGAAATAACAGTTTTAAAGGTGTTTGCCTACCCTCACAGCTATGCAGGCCAGTTTGCAGGTGACCGAAGACTCGTCTTTTAGGGTCTTCTGGAGCAAGGAGATACAGTCCACCAGCGTACCTGGAGAGGAAGAACAGCAGAGGCCATGGCACTTTGCCTTCACCTTGAACCCTTTCGGGCACAAAACTGTGGCCTTCTTCACCCCTGTTACCTGGTGATGCTTTTATATTTTCTAGCCAACTCTCCACACTGAAGCAAGACTGGACCAGGATGGAGTAAATAATGGTCCCGCATAAAATCGCGGTTGTGCCTCTGATCTGGGGGTCTCCATGGTCAATATAGTTCACAATGTCCTTCACGTACTGCTCTTCTAGGAAAATGAATCAGGAATAAGTAAAGAGATAGCCCGCACGTGTGCGTAAGTCCCTCTAAGCCAGACTCGCCCCAAATCGTGTTTTTTTAATAAATATTTTATTAATTTTCTATTTTTACAATCAAGTGCGTAATAGACAACGTGAGGACCGAGTCCATTAGCAATTCCGTAGTATGGATCAGCTTCTTCAAACTAGCTCCAATATTACACCATCCAATACATCCAATACATCCCCCCTTCTTCTGGTGAGAGACATTTTCCCACACGAAGCAAATGCCATTCTTATTGTGGTTCATAAAAATACAGTGGAATAGCAGTGCTTGTTGCAGTTTTCTAATCAGTATCAATAATATCAGCTTAGAGTATCTTTTCAAACCAAAACATATCTTAATTGCATTTGCACTCAGTATCCATTTATTTAGCCGGTATCCTATTTTTCGCTTTTTCAATTTTAATTTCTCATCCGTATTCAAAATACCCCAATTATTTATAATTTCGAAACAAATTCTATACGGGTAATCAAAAAGCTTCCCTTATTCAAACTTCTTAGCGTATTCTTATTTCCCTTTTCATACCAAGATATGATATTCTGATTACAAATCTTTATCTAATTATAGTAATACTTCTCTCTCTGTGTGTGTGTGTATGTATATGTGTGTATGTATACATATATGTGTATGTGTATATGCGTATGTAGGGACACGGTGGCTCAGTGGGTTAGGACGCTGAGCTTGTTGATCAGAAGGTCGGCAGTTTGGCGGGTCGAATCCCGAGTGCCGCGTAAAAGAGTGAGCTACTCGTCCCAGCTTCTGCCAACCTAGCAGTTCGAAAGCATGTAAAAAATGCAAGTAGAAAAATAGGGACCGCTACGTTGGGAAGGTAACAGCGTTCCGTGCACCTTTGGCGTCTAGTCATGCCGGCCACATGACCACAGAGACGTCCTCGGACAAGCGCTGGCTCTTCGGCTTTGAAACGGAGATGAGCACCGGCCCCTAGAGTCGGAAATGACCAGCACGCATGTGCGGGGGAACCTTTACCTTTAACTATATGCGTATGTGTACACACACACACACAAACACACACACACACACACACACACACACACAGAGTTAAAAAGAATCCACAAAACACCAACCGCTTTCTTCTTTGACACTTTCAGCGGGCATTTTGAACAGTTTGCTGAAGAAAGCTTCCGGGTGAAGGGCCACGGCTGCCCCCACACAGCTGATGGCCAAGGCTTTGACGCTGACCCGGACTTCTTTATCCGGCACCAAAGCTAGAAGAGGAGGAACAGGAAGTCAGGTGGGTGGGTCAGTATATAGGGATCTGGTTGACACCCCCCCCCTTATTTTTTTGACTTGAGAAAACACCACTTTGCAAGCGCCAGAAATACCAACGACATGTTTTACCATTAAGGGATCATTAAATGCCGTCACATCCCAGAAGCAGTTATGAAGGACCAGAGATGACCCACCCAGGAGCCACTTTTTGAGGAAAAAACCAATGTTTTAGGGCGCTGTGGCCTCCTCACTCCTATGGGAAAAAGAGCTTATTGCTTTTACAGAAACTGCAGAAGACATGCTAGCCCAGGGGTCTTCAAATTTGGCCCTTTTATGACTTGTGGACTTCCAACTCCCAGAATTCCTCAGCCAGCGTGCTATGAAGAAAATGCACTGTATGTGTTTCTAATCTTATGAGCCTAGCTGAAGCTTGAGGACTGTCTGTTGGAAGGCCTTTGCTCTGTTAAAAAACACACTTAAGCAGAATTTGCTGATATGATAGTTACTCCAGAGAAAACCCCTAGGGTTAGGGTTAGGTCACCATGAACTCATAGAGCAAAATGGACATTGCCAACAAACTCGGAGTGCTTGGGTATGGTTAGGAGGGCACTGACTTTTCTAGGCTACCCTATCTGTTTCCTGGTAAAATACATGGGAAAATCCCATTGGAGGAAAATTCCACTTAGCGTTAGGGTTAGGTCACCATGAACTTGGAGAGCAAAACGGACATGGCCAACAAACTCGGAGTGCTTGGGTATGGTTAGGAGGGCACTAACTTTTCTAGCTTGCCCTATCTATGTTTCCTGGTAAAATAAATTGGAAAATCCCATTGGAGGAAAATTCCATTTAGGGTTAGGGTTAGGTCACCATGAACTCGGAGAGCAAAATGGACATTGCCAACAAACTCGGAGTGCTTGGGTATGGTTAGGAGGGCACTGACTTTTCTAGGCTACCCTATCTGTTTCCTGGTAAAATACATGGGAAAATCCGTCATCCAGGAGGACAGGGGTCAATGGCTTCATTCTTTCTCTGCAGGGACCCCGTGTGTGGCAAACTCACCCCCTTTCTCTCCTGTGAGCAGAAAAGAGGCCGACAGGAGGCGAACACAATGGACTAACGGAGCAGCACTTCCATCCTGATAGCCCCCGATATCGCCTTTAATTCTGGAGAGCTGCGGTTAAAAGCAAAATCAAATCAAATCAAATCCAATTCGATTTTATTGGAGGTTAAAGTACACCGGTCAACCAAAGAGCGTTGCTGTTTAGGATGCCAAGAGAGTCAAAGAATCAAAGGTTCCCACAAAATGTTACCATCCCCACAACCTGGGCCACATCCGACTCTTTGGCTCTGTCCCTGAGTGAGGTCAATCGAAAATTAAAAATCAAATATAAACAAGTGTACGTCATGCGTGCAACATAACTGCATTGCTTTTGTTTTAAAGGCGACTGCTGGTTTCCCCCCCCCCCAATTCATGCACGGGGGTGTGTGCGTTTCCGCGTGTCTTCGCAGCCCTCCACAACAGTCCAGACTCACAGGCGGTCCTCAGCTTACAACCGTCCATTTGGTGACCGATCAAAGTCACCACGGCACCGGGAAAAGCCCTTTAGGACGATTTTTCACCCTTATGAGCGTCGCAGCGTCCCCGCAAAGTGCAGACGCTTGGCGCAACTGACTCGCACTTACGACGGGTCGCAGTGTCCCTGGGGGACGGGGGGGGCTCAAGTCACCCCCTTTTGCGACCTTCTGAGCCAAGCCCAGGCAATGGGTTAAAAGCGGATTGGCTTAACAACCGCCTTGCTAACTTAACAACTGCAGGGATGCACATAGTGGCTAGGGCAAGGAAAGTCGTAAAACGGGGCAAACGTCTCGCTTGACGACGTAAACTTTGGGCTGAACTGTGAGGGTGAGTTGAGGACTCTCTGTTGATTGGCCCATCCCTGCCAGAGAAGATATTCAGCTGACACTGTTGCTCTCCCATCCATAAGAGGGTCGCCCTTCTGCCCAACCTGGGGGGTCACCGGAGCAACCTCAGGTCCCCTTGCCCCCCCCATCAGACTGACCTTATTTCCATGGTCAGCCAGCTCAGCTTCTTCCTTCGGCCCAAGCTTCTCCACGCTGCCATTTGAAGGCTCCCGGCTGTGGCTCATGCTTTTCGCTAAATGAGATCGCTGAAGCTCTGTAAAATAAAATAATAATAATAATAATAACAACAGCAATGACAATAATAATCATATCATCATCGTCATCTCTGGATAGTGGACGTGGCAGTGCCTGGAGACAGAAGAGACGAGAAAGAACTGGAGAAGATCACAAAATACAAAGACCCACAAATGGAAATAGAACGACTGTGGCAAAGGCAAGCAAGGGGAGTACTAATAGTAATAGGCGCCTTGGGTGCAATCCCAAAACAACCGGAGCACCACTTGGACACCATCATCGGCATTGACAAATTCGCCTTTAGTCAATTGCAAAAGGCGGCCTTACTAGGAACTGCTTCCATCCTGCGACGAGATCTGTAACACCATCCAACATCCACATCTGCCTATCCCAGGTCCTTGGTAAGGACTCGATAAGTAGACAGAAATGCCAAATCCAGTTTGAACTTCTGGCTGACTGTGCGATGATTAATAATAATAATTGGCATTGACAAATTTGCCATTAGTCAATTGCAAAAGGCGGCCTTACTGGGAACTGCTTCCATCCTGCGACGAGATCTGTGATACCATCCAACATCCACATCTGCCTATCCCAGGTCCTTGGTAAGGACTTGATAGGTAGATAAAAATGCCAAATCCAGTCTGAACATGTGGCTGACTGTGCGATGAACAATAATAATAACTGCTGCAATAACTACTACAACAACAACTGCAATAACTCCAGCAAAGCTACAAAAAACTACGCTACTCAGAACATCTTACATTTTAAGGATACCTGGCTGATACCTAGGATGCTGGCAGCAATCCGTGTCAACCATTTAGTGCCAATCAATTTGAGTGTTCAGTTGACTGAGTTTCAGGTTTAATGAATAAAAGTTTTATATAATAATAATTTTCCTAATTATAATAATTATATTAATGTAACTAATACTACAGGTAGTTCTCGATTTACAACAGTTCATTTAATGACCGTTCAAAGTTACAACGGCAAAGAAAAAAATGTGACTTATGACTTTTTTCAGAGTTACGACCTTTGCAGCATCCCCCATGTTCATGTGATCAAAATTCGGACGCTCGGCCATTGATTCACATTTACGACGGTCACAGCGTCCTGGGGGGGGTGTCACGTGATCGCCTTTTGCGACCTTCTGATAAGAAAAGTCAACGGGGGAAGCCAGATCCACTCAACGACCGTGTGACTAACTTAACAACAGCAGTGATTCAATTAAGCACTGTGGCAACAGAGGTCGTACAAGGGGACAAAATTCGCTTAACAAATGTTTCGCTTAGCAACAAGACATTTTGGACTCCATCGTAGGCGTAAGTCGAGGACTATCAGGTATTTGCTTCTACTAGAGGTCAACGTACCAAGGCAAGAATATCGGAAAGGATCCATGGCCTCGTTGTGTAGATCGTCTCTCATTTCTTCTTCTTCATCCTGCAGTTGTCCAATCTGCATTCCGGAGTATTGATTCTCACCACCCTCTAGAATCTAAATTGTACACAGAAAAAGCTTTCAAAGCAGTTGAGATCGGGGGAGGGGGGGGAGATCTCCAAACTTGACAACTTTTCAGACTTGTGGACTTCAACTTCCAGAGTTCCTGGTTGGCTCCAGGAATTTTGGGAGTTGAAGTCCTCTAGTCATAAAAGTTGCAAAGTTTGAAAAGCCCTGGTTTGGACTGAAATGTAAATGACGCTGAAACTTTACCAAAATTCTGTCTGTGTGTATATATATGTATATATATATATGTATGTATGTATATATATATATATATATATATATATATATATATATATATATATATATATATACACACATATATATATATACATACATATATATATATATATATGAAGTTCCCACTTGCCGACACAAAGAGCCAAACCCTATTCTATTCTATTCTATTCTATTCTATTCTATTCTATTCTATTCTATTCTCTCTTATTCTATTCTATTCTATTCCATCTTATTCTATTCTCTTATTCTATTCTATTCTATTCTATTCTATTCTCTCTTCTTATTCTGTTCTATTCTATTCTATATATATATATATTTGTGTAAATTACTAACTGTCCGGTGTGACTACAGCCTGTTCGATGGCCTTCAAGATAGGCTGAAAACAGGAAATAAAGATTTGCCCCATGTTTGGGGCCTAGCAAGGTAATCTAAATAGTTAATATTTGACTCATATATATATATATATATATGATTCTTCCAGAACTTTCCGCCCCCCCCAGGCATTCTCAGTTGAGCCTGCAGCCTTAAGAATGTCTAACAGGACCAGCCAAAGTGTCCTTGTCTAGAGTGAGTGGGATACGACATTTCCAGCCTACAACACAGTCCTTTCAGCGGTCCCAAGGAGGCTCCACACCCATTTGCACCACTCAGGTGACCCTGAGGACACAGGCAAAGCTCCAAGTGGCCTCAACGACCCTCTAAAAGGAGGCAAAGGACCAGCTGCCTGCAAGGAGTATAAATCCCCCCCCCCGTTTCCCACCATCCAGTCAGAGGTGAAGAAGCTTCTGGGACGAGAAGTGAAACGTCTTCAAAGGAAAAACAAGAAAGTCCCGTTGCCTCCTGAAAAAAAAGCACTTTGGGGACAACCAGGACCTGGAATGACCGAGAACCTCCACAGACAAACCCAATAGTGTTAAAAAGAGTGGGGAAAAGTGTGTGTGTGTGTGGGGGGGAAAGATTAACCCCAACCCCACAATCACGAAGCATAAGCCCTGGAACCCTTACGACGCTCCCTTCGTGCAGCCCTTCGGCAGCGCTCTTACCATTTCAGAGAAATCGGACGGGGTCACCGCCGAGTCCGGCCCTTCAGTGGTGGTCTGGGAGCTGTCGCTGAGGGGCGACGAGGTGCCGTCGTTCACCTCCGACTGGAGGGCGCTGATCTGGCTGGAACTCCGGCTCAGCATCTCGGCGTCGGCATCAGCTTTCGGGACCGCGCCCGTCAGATCGCAGGCCGGGAGCTCCGACTCAGACTGCAAGACGTGCTGGGCACGGGGCTGCTCGGTGATGATGTCGCAAGCCGGAGGGTCAGAGGATGAGCTGGCCGCCGCCACGAGGCCCGAGGCGGGGGTTAATTCGCTGCTGAGCTCACTTTTCACAGAGCCTAAAAGAAAGAGAAACCGCATGAGGTTTCCGGTGCGCCGTAAAGCACCGTTAGCGACCCATCGAAACGTTATCGTCGTGTCGGTAATTGTTGTTTTTATGGAATTCCTCTCTTCTGTTTCCACAAAAGATCCCTTCCTCGAAGCCCTTATAATAAAGGAAAGCCAAGATTAAAGCACACATTCACACGGAAATTAGCATAATGTCACACCCTACCCAAAACAGTCATTTGGGAAAGTAGACTCTCAACTGCTTGAAGAGAAAAGAACTTTTACTAAAGACGTTGGTTGCAGGAAGGTGAGGCAGGATCTGAAGTTCCCGCTTGCCGACACAAAGAGCCAAACCCTATTCTATTCTATTCTATTCTATTCTATTCTATTCTATTCTATTCTATTCTATTCTCTCTTCTTATTCTCTTCTATTCTATTCCATCTTATTCTATTCTTATTCTATTCTATTCTAATTCTATTCTAATTCTTCATTTCTCTATTTTAATTCTATTGTATTCATTTTCTATTCCATTCTATTCTATTCTATTCTATTCTATTCTATTCTATTCTATTCTTCTAGTTCTAATTCTATTCTATTCTATAAATTTTCTATTCCTATTCTATTCTACTAACAAAACTGTTGTAAGTCAAGGATTATCTGTATTGTTTCCATAACAAAAGAAAACAAGTCTTGCTTTGCTTCGCCTAGGACAGGGGTAGGCAACCTCGGCTCTTTTATGACTCATGGACTTCAACTCCCAGAATTCCTGAGTACCCTTGGCCTAGGACCTATCTTTTCAAAAATTCAAAACTGCTGCATTTGGTCTTGTGCGACATCTGGAGTTATATTTAAAAAAAAATTTTTTTCAACACAATGGCTAAGTCATGGTTTATTGTGAAAGTCTAAAGGGGGCTACTGAGCTTTTCCATACAAAAACACGGCCTGGAACCCCTGGTGCAGTTTTCTACATTTCCGCAAAGTGAGAGGTTCATGATATGCTGCTCAAGTCAACAGGTGTTATTATGTAATACATGCAAACCCCCCCTTTTTTTTAAGAAGGCAGGAAATTCACGAGTAAAGAAAAATAATAGTGGATCGATTTCAGCAATTCTCACAAGAATGAGAAGCCAACTTACCTGCAAAGCCCATCTGGCTGGTTTCAGATCTGGCTTCAGAATCTTCTTCCAGACCTTCTTCTTCTCCTGAAAGGACTTTAGCTGATAAATAAACGCAAGAATATGAATTTTTTGCCTGGCATTTCCTCTAGGATGGAGCTGCATCTATCTGATTCTCCATCCAGTTCACGCCATTCTTGTAGAGGAGGCGGAGAGGAAGCGCCAGGCCTCAAATTATCCAGCCAGATTTAAAGACTGCTCTAGATTAGAGATAACCTTGATTGTCATTTTGTCCTGTGGGCACAATGGCACACATTAAAAATGAAATTTAGTTGCTTCGTCTCAAAGTGTACACATACATAACACACATTTAAAACGTACTGTATACAACAGGGGTCTTCAAACCTGGCCCTTTTGTGACTTGTGGACTTCAACTCCCAGAATTCCTCAGCCAGCGTGCCTGGCTGAGGAATTCTGGGAGTTGAAGTCCACAAGTCATCAAAGGGACAAGTTTGAAGACCCCTGATCTAAGTTAAAAATTTGGAACTAAAGAGTAGAAACCATATGAAAACAGTTCAAAACCAACATTTTGAATGTTTTATACATATCAATAGTCTGCCTGTTTTTATATATCTACATCTCTATCTGTATCTCTCCATCTGTCTGTCTGCCTACCTACCTACCTACTTATAGTAAAGGTCAAGGTTCCCCCGCACATGGCGTGCTAGTCGTTTCCAACTCTAGGGGCCAGTGCTCATCTCCGTTTCAAAGCCGAAGAGCCAGCGCTTGTCCGAGGACGTCTCCGTGGTCATGTGGCCGGCATGACTAGATGCCAAAGGCGCACGGAACGCTGTTACCTTCCCACCGTAGTGGTCCCTATTTTTCTACTTGCATTTTTACGTGCTTTCGAACTGCTAGGTTGGCAGAAGCTGAGACGAGTAACAGGCACGCTCACCCTGTTACGCGGCACTCGGGATTCAACCCGCCAAACTGCCGACCTTTTGATCGACAGGCTCAGCGTCCTAACCCACTGAGCCACCTCGTCCCTTACCTACTTATAGACTTAGTCAAAGATCTGATTGAACCGATATAGCGATGCATTAGGGAAATGTCAAAAAACAAATCAAAGCAAAGCAACTACAGGTTTTTTTTTTAAAAAAGTACTTTGTCTAAACAAAGTTATTGTATTAAAAAGAGTACTCAAATGTTTCAGACATTTAGCCAAATCAATTCATTATGATTGATTACGTGCCGCCAAGTTGTTATTGACTCTCTGCAACCACGTCGGTAGATTTTTCTCCCGGCGTTCCACTATGATACCTTACATAATTTTTAGCCACAGCGAAAAGCAAGGAATGAAACGTAACTATGATTCTTTTAAAGAACAGCAATAACAGATGGCGAAAGGAAGAACAGAACGAAGGACCAAGAGCCGAAGAAATAAGAAGTTTTCCAAGTCAGAGGAATGAAAAGAGGTAGAGAGAGCGTCAGAGACAGATTTCACAGATATAATCACCTTTTTGTTTTCTGGAGAAAACAGGGCTGCAGGAAGACCCCCCTCCAGCAGCAAATCACAGAAAAGCTAAATATTAAAAAGGAATCATAACAGTCCCTGAGAAACGCAGCCACCGGGCATTTGATGCCAGTCTTTTCAAAGGAATTCATTTCAGCCACTATTTTGGAAAACCAGCTGCTTTGTCTCCCACCGAGCAGAAATCAATCCCGTTTTTCCCCCCCACCAATCATGCAAAAGAAAAGTCATTTTGTAAGAGGCCATCGGTTGGAGAAATAAAAGACCATCGTCAATTTAATCTCATTTGGTGCAATTTTACCATGCAGAGAAAGAAAGTTGCCCATGCAAGAGACCCCCTAACTTCCCCTTGAACAGGAAAGCGTTCGTTACTACACAAGCCCTAAACGACGCTGGAAGAACCCAGAAAAGACATTTTAAATCTTTGGGTAACACCCTTTTAAGAATTCGACGGCCTGCTTTCTGTGATGGAACTGTTCAGGGAAAGCGTTTTTACGTCCCTTCCTTCGTGTCTCCCGTTTTCAACCCGTCGGAAACACCGCTCACCGATCAGTTCCACGATGCTGTCGCTGCGGCTTCTGCTCACCATCTCGCCTTCGGCGGCGCTGGCTTGCAAAAGCCCCCCACGCATCGTGAGGAGCAAGAGGAGGTTGGGGGGAGGCGTCCTGAGGAGTTGCTGCAACAGTTCCAGGGATCCGGTCACAACGTTGTGATCCCGGTGCTGGGTGTACTGGAGACTCAGTTCATACACCTGGAAGGGGATGGGAGGGGAGGGGAGGGAAGGGAAGGGAAGAAGGAAGGAAGGAAGGAAGGAAGGAAGGAAGGAAGGAAGGAAGGAAGGAAGGAAGGCAGGCAGAAAGGGGGAGAGGGAGGGAGGGAAGGAAAGGGGGAGAGGGAGGGAAGGAAGGAAGGAAGGAGAGGGAGTGAAGGAAGGAGAGGGAGTGAAGGAAGGAAAGGGAGGGAAGGAAGGAAGGAAGAGGGAGGGACAGGGAGAGAGGAAGGGAAGGAAGGAGAGGAAGTGAGTGAAGGAAGAGGGAGGGAGGGAAGGAAGGAAGGAGAGGGAGTGAAGGAAAGAAGGAAGGAAGGAAGGAAGGAAGGAAGGAAGGAAGGAAGGAAGGAAGGAAGGAAAAAAGGAAGGAAGAGGGAGGGAAGGACAGGGAGAGAGGGAGGGAAGGAAGGAAGGAGAGGGAGGGAAGGAAGGAAGAAAGAGGGAGGGACAGGGAGAGAGGAAGGGAAGGCAGGAGAGGAAGTGAGTAAAGAAAGAGGGAGAGAGGGAAGGAAAGGACAGGGGGACAGAGAAGAAAGGAAGGAAGGAAGGAAGGAAGGAAGGACCGGGAGAGAGGGAGTGAAGGAAGGAAGAGGAATGGAGGAAAGGGAGGGAGGGAGCAATAGCAATAGGACTTAGACTTATATACCACTTCATATAGTGATTTACAGCCCTCTCTAAGCGGTTTTCCGAGTCAGACTGTTGTCCCCAACAATCTGGGTCCTCATTTTACCAACCTCAAAAGGACGGAAGGCTGAGTCAACCTTGAGCCGGTCAGGATGGAACACCTGGCAGTGGGCAGAGTTAGCCTGCAATACCGCATTCCAACCACTGCGCTACCACTGCGCTCTTGAGCGAACTGTTACCTGTATGAGTTGGTCCAAGGAAGGCGAGATCTCGGTTTCCTTCTGTATCACCCCAAAGCTGCCTTTCAGGCTGGTGTCTTTCACCTGCTGTTGCAGCAACGGGATCAGGTACCTCAGGGTGAGCAACACCCCGAGGATCAAGACGCTGGGATGCTCTTCTTCCTGGGGACACAACAGCCCTGCGAAGACGACAAATTGGAGCAGCTGACAAGCAGCACCGCCCTCCAGCCCTTCACAAGGCCCACTGACACACATCCCGCCCCACAAAGGACCTAGTGGGACTCCCTTGCCAGTCCCCAAGCATCCCACTTTTTTTTGCAGCACATATTTTGAAGCTGGTCCTGTGAACGCTGGGATAGCTGCAGCCCACGGGGGTCTTTCAGAGCCAGAGAGAGAGGGAGGGGGAAGTGTTTGACGGGTACGTGAGAGCAGACACGCGCAAAGGGGCTGTGCGCATGTGCTAGCACCCCCGCGACACTTGCTAACACTGCCCCGTTTTTGCCACAGTGCCCCGTTTTTGCCGTGTGGCGCCTTGTTTGCATAGCAGCGGCAGCACCAACGCGAGTGGGAAAAAGTGCACACATGTGTGCGCGCACTGGCCAGCCTGAATGGGAGTATAGTTGAAAGAAAGTGAGAGAGAGAGGAAGAGAAAAGGAGAGCAAGAAAGAGAAAGGAGAAAGAGAAAGGAGAGAAAGAAGGAGGGGGAGACAAAGAGAGGAGAGGGGAAGAGAGAAAGAGAAAAGGAGAGAGAGAGAGAGAGAGAGAGAGAGAGGAGAGAAAGAAAAGAGAGGAAGGAGAGAGGAAGAGAAAGAGAGGAGAGACAGAGGGAAGGAGGGAGAGGGAAGGAAAAGAGAAAGGAGAGAGGGAGAGAGAGAGAGAGAGAGAGGAAGAGAGGAGAGGGGAAGAAAGAAAGAGAAAAGGAGAGAGAGAGAGGAGAGAGAAAGAAAAGAGAGAAAGGAGGAAGAGAAAGAAAGAGAGAGAGGAGAGAGAGGGCAGGAGAGAAAGAGAAAGGAGAGAGGGAGAGGAAGAGAGGAGAGGGGAAGAGAGAAAGAGAAAAGGAGAAAGAGAGAGAGGAGAGAGAAAGAGAGAAAGGAGGAAGAGAAAGAAAGAGAGGGAGGAGAGAGAGAAAGAGGGAAGGAGAGGGAAGAAGAGAAAGAGAAAGGAGAGGGAGAGGAGAGAGAGAAAGAGAGAGAGAGGAAAGGAAGGAGGGAAAAG
This sequence comes from Vipera ursinii, assembly GCF_947247035.1. Taxonomy (NCBI): domain Eukaryota; kingdom Metazoa; phylum Chordata; class Lepidosauria; order Squamata; family Viperidae; genus Vipera; species Vipera ursinii. Next base: position 3,383,151 of record NC_139521.1, on the reverse strand, counting down.
GAGAGAGAGAGAGAGAGAGAAAGAGAGAGAGAGACAGACAGACAGACAGAGAGAGAGAGAGAGAGAGAGAGAGAGACAGAGACAGAGAGCAATAAAGATCCAGCAAAGCTGCAGCAGGAAGATAAAACTAGGCACTTACCTAGCAATACTTGAAGCAACCGGGTGTAAAAATACTGTGTCCTTCGTGAATGCTGACAGATGCTCACCGTGGCTGCGGCTGCCGTCCGACGGATGGTTGGAGAACTGGAGTTGAGATTGCCTATGAAAGCTTGCAATAAAACCTAAAGTGAAAAGAGAAATCAGTGGAGGAGGGTTTCTGTGCCATCTCAGTTCCCTTTTTCCGAAGTCTGGTAAACGGCGGGCAGAGATGCTCCCGCTAAAGGAGGCGACATCCAGGTCAAAGCCAGCCAAACAATTAACTGCCACTCCGACGTCAAAACTCAAAGGAAAGTGCTTCTCGCCCTTTGCAACAGGGAGAGTAAGCTGTCCTCAGCCCCGGGCAAGACTCTACAACTCATCGAGGAAGACGTTCTCCTCCATCATCTGAGGACTCCCAGAGTTTGGCTCGTGGCTTCGTGACAGCATCTCAAATAATAATTTTACCTTGATGTCGCTGTCGTTGGCGAAGTTCCCAAAAGCTGCCATGATTTTGGGCACGGCCGCCGCCAAGGTTTCCTGCACGGATTCTTCGGACCGCCTGCTGACCCGGGTTAAGCAGGGCAGGAGGTTCACAAAGTACGGCCTGCACCAAGAGATGGCAAAAAAACAACAACAACACACATCACTCAAAGACTTGGAACAGGATGCTCCCTTTTTGTGACGTGGTGCGGCACAAAAGAGGGCCAGCAACGTGATCCCTCCCCTTTCAGGGGGGAGGGGGGACAGAAGAAAATGCAAACAGGAAAGGGAGTCTCCAGACCTCTAAGGAGGTCATTCTTCTCAGCAAGGAGGAGAATCTACTATGGCAAATTACTAGCATCCAATGCCAGGCGAGTTGCGTTACGGAATGGAGTGGAGTGGAATAGAATTACAGGATAGAATAGAATAAGAAGAGAGGATGGGATGGGATGGGATGGGATGGGATGGGATGGGATGGGATGGGATGGGATGGGAATAGAATAGAATAGAATAGAAATAGAATAGAAAAGAAATATAATAGAAAAGAAAAGAATAGAAGGAATGTAGAATAGAATAGAATAGAATAGAATAGAATAGAATAGAATAGAATAGAATAGAATAGAATAGAATAGAATGTAGAATAAGAATAGAGTAGAATAGAATGTAGAATAAGAATATAATATAATAGAGTAGAGTAGAGCAGAATAGAATATGGGATGGAATGCAATAGAAATAGAATAGAATAGAATAGAATAGAATAGAATAGAATAGAATAGAATAGAATAGAATAGAATAGAATAGAATAGGAATAGAATAGAGAATGGGATGGGAACAGAACAGAATAGAAATAGAATAGAATAGAATAGAATAGAATAGAATAGAATAGAATAGAATAGAATAGAATAGAATAGAATAGAATGTAGAATAAGAATATAATATAATAGAGTAGAGTAGAGCAGAATAGAATATGGGATGGAATGCAATAGAAATAGAATAGAATAGAATAGAATAGAATAGAACAGAATAGAATAGAATAGAATATGGAATTAGAATAGAACAGGAATAGAACAGAAGAGAATAGAGCAGAAGAGAAATAGAACACAACAGAACAGAAAACAGAAATAGAACAGAAATAGAAGACAACAGAAATAGAACAGAACTGAACAGAATAGAATAAAATAGAGCAGAATAGAACAGAATACAGAATAAAAACGCTATTGTCACTTTAGATATACACTAATCAGCATACATTAAAATGAAATTTTGTTGAATTTAGCTCCCAAAAAAATACTATTATGCATATACCCACATACCCACACACAGATGACAGAAACATCACAGTCTAGTTTGAATGTGTACATATGTGGTGAGGCAAAAAAAAAAAAGAATCCTGCAAATTTACAAGACGGATGGCATAAGGAACAAAGCTGTTACAGAATCTAGTCATTCTGCTATAAGTACTTCAAAACCTCCTCCCAGAGGGGAGCAACAGAAACAGCCCATGAAGTGGGTGAGTATGGGGGGTTTCTAACAATGCTCCGCGCTCTAAGCACATATAAGCACTTTATAAGCCATTTTCTGAATAACAGGAAGTGGTCTTCCTATAATCTTTTCAGCTGTCCTTACCACTCTCTGCATAGACCCGCAACAGTTGGCTAGGCAGATGGAGAGCAGGTCAGCCAGGTCCCAGTCCAACTCCAGTAACACACTGGTAACACCCCAAACCTGCTGGCCCAGAATCCCGCAGCCTGCTTCTTGCTCTCAAGGAGATCATCTCACCTGCATTTCTGCGGTCTCACAAGATGTGCAAGTTCAGCAAATCTCCACAGAGCAGCCCGCAGACTCCGGGAAGGACCGTTCTGCAAAACACACCGGAAAAGAGCAACTCGCCTGTCAGCCACGAGAAAAGGTAGCCTGGGCTAACAAGGCAGGCCTCTTACAGAATTCCTAGGCCCAAAATAAACCTACAGCCAAGTGACTCGCGCAAGTCCCTATGGAGCTGGAAGCAGCCATGCAGCCAACTTTTCTGAAATAAACTAGGGTTTTAAAAACACATTCTTCCTGAAAACTTTAGATCAACGGCTCTCAAAGGGTGATTCATTGTGGATGCTCCAACTGGAAGTTTTTAAGAAGAGGCTGGACAACCATTTGTCTGAAGTGGCACAGGGTTTCCTGCCTGAGCAGGGGGTTGGACTAGAAGACCTCCAAGGTCCCTTCCAGCTCTATTGCTATTACTATTATTATTGATCATCGCACAGTCAGCCAGATGTTCAGACTGGATTTGGCATTCTTGTCTACCTATCGAGTCCTTACCAAGGACCTGGGATAGGCAGATGTGGATGTTATTACAGATATCGTCGCAGGATGGAAGCAGTTCCTAGTAAGGCCGCCTTTTGCAATTGACTGATGGTGAATTTGTCAATGCCAATGGTGTTCAAGTGGTGCTCCAGTTGTTTTGGGATTGCACCCAAGGCACCTATTACTATTGGTACTACCCTTGCTTGCCTTTGCCACAGTCGTTCTATTTCTTTTAATATTGTTATTATTGATCATCGCACAGTCAACCAGATGTTCAGACTGGATTTGGAATTTTTGTCTACCATTATTACTATTATAATTATTATTATTATTTATTATTATTATTATTATTATTATTATTATTATTATTATTATTATTATTATCATTATTATTACTATTATTATTACTATTATTATTATTATTACTATTATCATTATTATTATTATGAATCTCACAAGTTCCTTTTAGGGGATCTGTGAAGTCAAATAAATATTTTCAAAAAATTTCTCAACTTTGATTTCCAATGCAGTAAGCACACTGAAAGCAAACATCAGTCATTTCAAAACTGAGGTTCTAGGCCGGCATTTCTCAACTTCGCCCACTGCAAGTTGTACAGAGTTCAACTCCCAGAATTCCCCAGCCAATAGACCAGCATGCACCTTTCAGCCATCCCATCAGCCCCGCCCCCCAATCTCTCCCCTCAAATAAAGTGTTCATTTCTGGTGGCTTTTAGCTGGCATCTCTGCGGTCACATGATCAAAATTCGGAGGCTTGCCAACTGATTCACATTTATGACGGTCACAGCAGCCCCGGGGGGTGGGGTGTCATGTGACCCCCTTTTGCGACCTCCTAACAAGCAAACTCCAAGGGGGAAGCCGGGTTCACTTAACCACCGGTTCCCCAAGTTAACAATCGCGGTGAGACTCTCTTAACAACGGTGGTGAGGAAGGCTGTAAACTGGGGGCGAGATTCACTGAACGAACATTTCACTTCGCGACAGAAACCCCGGGCTCCATTTTGGCAGAGTCGAGCGTGCAAACCAATCCACAATTTTGGGTCAAAAGGAACTCACTTTTTTAATTTCTTTGTAGAGTTCCAGTTGCAGCCGAGGGAGACTAGAATCCATCAGCGCCTAGAAGGGAATCGAGAGCGCATATCAAAGATGTACTCATTCTTCCAACGTTCTGGGCTTAAAAGTAGCATATTTATTTATTACAAGAGATTTTTAGCCCCTGAACAGCAACAGCAATAAGACTCCGTGACTACAAAGGACCGAGAGAATGTCTGTGTGCAGGGTCACCCACCCCGTGGCAACTTCAGACTGGTGGACTTCAACTCCCAGAATTCCACAGCCAGCTGTGACCTAATGCCGCAGGGGTCTCCAACCTTTTTGGACTGGCGGCCCGGCGGGAGAGGGCGGGGCAGGCGCCTTACCCGCGCATGGGCAAACGTTTTCCTGAATTTAATCCATATTGACAGGTCCTAGAAAATACCGCTTACTTTTATCACTTTATTGAGACACTCATCGGCGACCATCCTGACGTCAGACTCGGCGTCATCGCTGCAGAGAAGGAAGAGTTCCATGGCGATCCCCAACAACTTTGGAAACTCCGGAGAATTCCTTAAGAAAGAATTGCACCCAGTTAAGAAAAACACCTCATTGGTTTCACACAGTTTCAGCGGAGGCTGGGGCGCACAAACTACGCTTTCTCCAAAGGTGCCTTTTTTTTTTCTTCTTGTTTTTCCTTCGAAGACGTTTTGCTTCTTAGGCACAAGAGGCTTCTTCAGTTCTGACTGGAATGGTGGGGAACGGGAGGATTTATCCTCCTTGCAGAAAGCTGCTCATTTGCCTTTTTTAACAGAGTCCTTGAGACCCCCTGGAGGGTCATCTGTGTCCTCAGGCTCACCTGAGCGGTGCAAAGGGGTGTGGAGCCTTCTTGGAACTGCTGAAAGGACCGTGTTGTAGACAGTCCTCTCCAGTCTACAACACATTCTGTGGTTTGCAGAGTTCCTTGGTGTAATCCTGACACAGGCTACACCTGGTCAGTTGTCCAATCTACCTGTTTATGTTGCCTTTGAGCAGGGGGTCTACAAACGTGGCCCTTTAATGACTTGGGGTCTTCAGCTCCCTCGCACGCTGGCTGAGGAACTCTGGGAGTTGAAGTCCCAGAGTCATAAAAGGGCCAAGTTTGACGATGCCCTGCCTTGGAGCCTCACAGAGTGGCAACAGAACGTCTGCAGGCAGTTCATCCCAACAGAGTTAAATCAAGGGAGGGCACATCCCAAACACATCCATCGGTCACCGAGAGTTTCTATTCGATCGCCTTGATTTTCTTTCTGTTTTGATCCCGTTTGTTAAACCTGTACCGCGTTTGTAGATTCCCTTCTGCAAGACTCAAGGCCTTCCACGGTTTTCCTCCAATACCTGATCATTTTTAAACCCTCCGCCGTTTTCAGCAGCAGAGTTCGGAAAACGCTGGATTACCTTAAACTCTGAGCAACGATGTTTTCACATATTGTCAGGCAATGATTGACTCGGTCTTTCTTGGATGTGGACAGTTCCTTCTTTCTGCAATTAAGACACCACCGTTAAATTACGCCCAGCGTATCACATTCTTGTTTTCTAGCCATCAACCCACTGCTCTGCGTCAGCCAGCCTGCTTTTGGCAACTGTCTGGAAGAATGGAGCTTTGGACCAGCTCCATGGCAAGGGCCAGGCCCTGTCCAGCCCACTTAGAAATGAAAACAGCTGTTAGTGCCCCAAAATGTATCATCATGGTCAGTCTAGACCTTCCAATATGCAAACATACACATATAAATCAATGCGAATGAAATGGAACATTACTATAGTTTAGATAGATAACCTTTACTGTCATTTTTTTTACTGTGGGCACAACGGCACACATTAAAAATGAAATGTACGCATACATAACACACATTTAAATGTACCATATACAACATATGTATACACCTACACCCTTACATGTAAGTAATATATAAATATTAATCAATGTCCATCTTGAATCAAATAATCAGTTTAGTACTTTCTTAAGATAGTTGCACAAAAATGAATTTAGCTTAGAGATAACCATACATTTATACATGGCTGTGGCCCTTTTAAAACGTACCAGACGATTAAGGGGGGAAATATTTGCTCGCTAGCCAGTTTGCCAATAATTGTCTCCGATCCAGCATCTCAGGCAAGGGAGCTAGCCATGATACGGCTCCACATATTTTACTGATCCAACACAGCCTTGTTACAGTTCAACATTCTCCCTGATCTCCAGAGTTACTGGCCTGAATGAAATTCCAGTCCCTGTTATTTCTCCAACCCCGGACGTCTCCGAGATACTAGGAATTGCAATCACCTATTTATTTAGCTAGAGAATTTATTGGTTCCCGTAACGGGGCAGTTTGGTGGAAACAGAGAGACTTTATCCACCCTAGCTGATCAGCCAAAGATCTTCTATAGTTCTTCAGAACTGCATCCAGGCGGAGGCCAAACCTGCTCAGCGGATCCTTGAAGGAAGGGCAACCCCACACCTATTTCTCCCTCCTTCTGCTTGGTCAATTTACCCATCACTCACAGTCACTCACAGCCTGGGACATACAGACAGGCCTTGGGAGACATCCACACTCCAACTCGCGGGAAAAGGGAACCACGGGTGGGTAACCTCAGCTGGTGCCAAAGAGGCTCTTTCGAGCAGGGCCAATAAGGTGGACCGTGACGGGTCCTGGGTGTGTGTGTGTGTGTGTGTGTGTGTTTGTGTGTGACAATTCCTGGGGGCAGAGCAGAATTATCACTGCAACAAGCCAGGGTTAGTGTTAGCGAATCCACTGCAAGGGTCCTCAAACTTGGCCCCTTTTAAGACTTGTGGACTTCAACTCCCAGAATTCCCCAGCCAGCCAAGTCTTAAAGGGGCCAGGTTTGAGGACCCCTGACCTACTGCCTTGCAGTATGACCCAGCCAAGGGTCTCAAGGGGTGAAGACCCCCCCCCACATGGAGCTCAGCCTGTCCTGGCAGGAGGGCGGTTTGGGGGAAACCCGAGGAGAGGTCTTCCTGCCTGCCCCTCCTCCTGGGGGGATTTAGCCCCACTTAGGGGGGACGGGGAAGGGCAGGGGTCCGGCTCGGCCTGACCACCTGGGACCCCCAGGTTTTGGGGCCAAGGGCAAAGAATGGTCCGCCTTGGCTGGGCGGGGGGCTCTTCACCAGGACCCCCACCCCGCTTAGCAACAGAAACGCTGGCCGTAAGTTGAGGACTGCCTGTAGCCGGACCCAGCCAAGGGTCTCAAGGGCCGAAGACCCCCCTCCCAGGGAGCTCAGCCTGTCCTGGCCGGGGGGGGGGGTTGGGGGAAACCCGAGGAGAGGTCTTCCTGCCTGCCCCTCCTCCTGGGGGGATTTAGCCCTGCTTAGGGGAGACAACAAAAGTGCATATAGTCAAGGTTGTGGTCTTCCCAGTTGCAATGTATGGCAGTGAAAGCTGGACCATAAGAAAGGCCGAGCGCCAAAGAATTGAAGCCTTTGAACTCTGGTGCTGGAGAAGACTCCTGCGAGTCCCTCGGACTGCAAGGCGATCAAATAAGTCAGTCCTAGAGGAGATCAACCCTGACCGCTCTTTAGAAGGCCAGATCCTGAAGCTGAAACTCAAATCCTTTGGCCACCTAATGAGAAGGAAGGACTCACTGGAGAAGAGCCTCATGCTGGGAAAGATCGAGGGCAATAGAAGAAGGGGACGACAGAGAATGAGGTGGCTGGATGGAGTCACTGAAGCAGTAGGTGTGAGCCTCAATGGACTCCAGAAGATGGTAGAGGACAGGAAGGCCTGGAGGAACGTTGTCCATGGGGTTGCGATGGGTCGGACACGACTTAGCAGCTAACAACAACAACAGGGGAGACGGGGAAGGGCAAGAGGCCGGCTCCCCCTGACCACATGGGACCCCCAGGTTTTGGGGCCAGAGGCAAAGGGGGAAGAACGGTCCGCCCCGGCTGGGCGGGGGGGGGGGGCTTTTCACCCGGAGCCCCGCCCCGCTTAGCAACAGAAAGGCTGGCCGTAAGTCGAGGACTGCCTGTAGCCGGACCCAGCCAAGGGTCTCAGGGGCCAAAGACCCCCCTCCCAGGGAGCTCAGCCTGTCCTGGTGGAGGGGGGGTTGGGGGCAACCCGAGGGGAGGTCTTCCTGCCCACCCCTCCTCCTGGGGGGATTTAGCCCCGCTTAGGGGAGAGGGCGAAGAGCAAGGGGCCGGCTCCCCCTGACCACCCAGGACCCCCAGGTTTTGGGGCCAAGGGCAAAGAACGGTCCGCCCTGGCTGGGCGGGGGGCTTTTCACCAGGACCCCCACCCCGCTTAGCAACAGAAAGGCTGGCCGTAAGTCGAGGACTGCCTGTAGCCGGACCCAGCCAAGGGTCTCAGACCCCCCTCCCAGGGAGCTCAGCCTGTCCTGGCGGGATTTAGCCCCGCTTAGGGGGGACGGGGAAGGGCAAGGGGTCAGCTCCCCCTGACCACATGGGACCCCCAGGTTTTGGGGCCAGAGGCAAAGGGGGAAGAACGGTCCGCCCTGGCTGGGCGGGGGGGGGGCTCTTTCCCAGGACCCCCGCCCCGCTTAGCAACAGAAAGGCTGGCCGTAAGTCGAGGACTGCCTGTAGCCGGACCCAGCCAAGGGTCTCAGGGGCCGAAGACCCCCCTCCCAGGGAGCTCAGCCTGTCCTGGCGGGGGGGGCTCTTCCTGGAGCCCGCCTGAGCCCCCTCCTCCCTGCCTTAGCCCCGCCTGGACCCGCGGGGTTTCTGGGAAAGAGGGGAGGGGAGGGGGAGACGGGGAGGGGGCTCTTCCCGGGACCCCCTCCTCATTTGCCAGCCCCGGCAGGGTCGCGTCTCCGGCCCCCAACCCCACTCACGGGCGGGCGGGCGGCTCCTCGGCGGCGGCGGGGCTCGGCGGCGGCGGCGGCGGCGGCTGCTGGAAGGAGCGCAGCGCCTCGAAGGCCCGCATCAGCTTCTCCATGGCGGCCATGGCGGAGCGCGGCGAGGGGGCGGGGCGCTTCCTACGCCGGCCCCGCCCCCGGCCCCGCCCCCAGGCGCAAGGCCGCCGGCCCTGCCCGGCAGCCCCGCCTTCGGGGCGGAGACCTGGGCGGAGCCTCTCGGCCCCTCTCTCTCCTCCCCCCCTCCCGCGCCTCCTGCGACGTCATCACAGGGCGCCGAGCGCGACCGAGCCCAGAGGGCGCGGCGCGCTCGTTTCCCTCCTTTTGCCGCCGGCCGGTGACGTCATCGCCAGGCGCCTGGCGCGACGAAGCAAGATGGCCGGGCGGGGAGCGGCGAGCGGCTCGAAGAGCCCCTTCGAGGTGAAGACCAACCGGGAGAAGTTCCCCGTCTTGGGGCGCCGGCCTCGGCACGCGGTGGGGCTGCCGGGCGTGGCGCGCTCCCGGGCCCACGCGAAGGTGAGCGGCCGGCGGGCGGGCGGGGCGGGCGGGGTCGGTCTGGATGATCTCGGGGGAACCCGGCCTGACTTTGTCTCGCCTCTTTTCCCCCCGTCTCAGCGCCAGCGGACCCTGCAGAAGGAGTTCCAGCAGCGGGAGAAGCGCGGCGTCTTCCGGGACCGGCGCTTCGGCGAGTACGACGGCGGGATGAGCGCCGAGGAGAAGGCGGCGCGGAGGTTCGCTTTGGAGCGGCAGGTAACGGCCTAAATTTACTGGGGGGGTGGGTTGGCCGAGGAAAGCCCCGCCGCCTCGGCCCAGCGCTTCCTTCCTGGGCGAGAAGATGGCTCCAAATGCAGAAGGGAGTAGATGGAACACAAGGTAGTCCTCGAGTTACGACCACAACGGAGCCCAAGCGAGGTCTTCGTTAAGTGAGATTCTCTCCCTCCATTTTGCGACCTTTCTGGCAAACAAAGTGAATCGTCGCAGTTGATAATTCAGCACTACGGTTGTGAAGTCAATCTGGCTTTCCCCCCCCCATTGATTTCGCTCATGGGAAGGTCGCAAAAGGGGATCACGTCTCACACACACACACAGACACACACACACACACACAAGGACATGGCAACGGTTGTACGTATGAACCGTCTGAGGTTTGATCACGTGGTCGTGGGGATGCTGCAAAGGTTGCAGGTGTGGAAAAAAACGGTCGTACGTCCCTTTTTCTCACCGCCCTTGTAACTTTGAACGGTCGCTAAACGAACTGTTATAAGTCAAGGACTGCCTGTAGGGCAGGGGCATCAAAGTGCTGGCCCGCGGGCTGCCTTCCAATATCTCAGGGGCTGCCCCAAAGAAGAGGGAGTCAAGCTATTCTCCAAAGCCCCTGAAGGTGGAAAAAGAACCACTGGATGGAAACTAATCAAAGGGAGCCAAGCTAGAACTAAGGAGAAATGTCCTTGCCTCCAGAAGTTGTGGGTGCTCCATCACCGGAGGCTTTTTAAGAACAGAATGGACAGAAATAACCTAGGGTCTCCTGCTTGACCAGGGGGTTGGACTAGAAGACCTTCAAGGTCCCTTCCATCTCTGTTATACTGTTTCTGTTAAAGTCCAGAAACCAGCAGAAAGAAAGAGATTTCCAGAAAACCCCCACAGCTTTTATTTTTATTTGTGTATTCCCTCCCCCCCCCGTGGATTTGAACAGTGTTTAATGTGGAATCAGCAGTCCAAACGTGTTAGAATTTGAAAATGTCTCCATTAGTGGACATAATGTAAGGGCTTCGGAGACAGTGAATCCCTCAACATAATAATAATAAACCTTTATTGTCAAAGTACAGCATGTGTACATTGAGATTAGCTAAGCCTCCCCCCCCGTGCTCCCTCCCCCCAACACACAGTGACAACAAACCCTCCATCCTACCACACCATGTGAACCAACTACACCACACACCGGCCTCCCAAGTCAATTCTGCAAAAGTTCAGAGTTTATATCCCATTCAAAAGCCTAACAGCCCATGGATAAAAGCTGTTTTTCAGCCTGCTGGTACAGCTGGCCCCTAGCTCCAAGGAGATTCAAAGTTGCGATGGAAGCAAATTTCTCAGAAGCTTCATAGAGAGGAACCTTTCCAGTCTTAACTAGCACCCCCCTTGTTCAAAATGTTTGCTTGTGTTGCAGAAAACGTTTGAAAAGAAAAATGTATACAATCTCAATGAAGAAGAAGACTTGACTCACTATGGCCATTCTCTGGCAGACATTGAGAAACTTAACGACGTTGTTGATAGCGACAGTGATACGGAAGAGAAAGGAATGTTATCAGGTGGGGGAAAAAATAAATGCTCTTCGTTCTATAGCACGCAACTGTGATTTGATAAGATCTCTAGCAACTCCCGTATAGTGTAAATGAAATTTTGAAGTGCCAGTAGCAAGTTGCAGAAGAGTTAACGTATGTGACGTATTCGAATTCTGTTTAATTTATAAATCGGTACTTTTCAAAACTTCCAGTAATCAGCGTCATTTCAGTCTGATCTTGCCAACCCTGCTCTCCCTCACGCTTAGTTACTCTCTCCTTCAGGTTTGCTCTAGTAAATGATTCACGATGCTTTTTTCTAGGACTGTGGTGGCGAAACCTATGGCAGGCGTGCCACAGGTGGCACGCAGAGCCCTCTCTGTGGGCACGCGCACCGTCGCCCCAGTCCTAGGCCTTCAGCTGGGTTTTATAAAACCTTTTTGCTTTAGGCCTCCGCCGCCGTGTGCAAAAAAACCCCACAGGTTCAATCAATCAATTTCAACTTCTCGCGGGAAAAAAATCTCGCAAAGTTGGAATTGATTGATTGAACTTTTTAGTCCCACCCAGTCTGCTGTTACCACTGCAGCCACGCCCACCCAATAGGCCACACCCACCCGGCACCCAATGATACGTAAGTGGGTTTTGGGTTGCAGTTTGGGCACTCAGTCTCTAAAAGGTTGGCCATCACTGTTCTAGGATGTTCTAAAGCAGGGGTGTCAAACTCAGTTTCATTGAGGGCCGCATCAGCATTGCGGTTACCCTCAGGGGGCCGGGTGGGTATGGCCAGGGTGGGCGTGGCCTACTGGGTGGGCGTGGCTAGAGTACGTATGGCCTACTGGGTGGGCGTGGCCAGCTCTACATCCTTTGCATCAAGGGTGCCTATGGGGGCCTGGGCAGGAGTGGGGCAGATCTGAGGGTCTCTGGCAGAAGGAGGGTCTCTGGGCCAGGGCCAAGGCAGTGGGGGCTGTTCCCTCACTGTTTCCAGGATGGCTTCGCGGGCCGCATGAAACCACTTCGCGGGCCGGATCCAGCCCCTGGGCCTTGTGTTTGACATGGTGGAGCAGTGGGCTAATGCCTCCTTAAGTAACACCAGCTGCCTGCAATTAGTGCAGGTTCGCATCCCACCAGGCTCAAGGTTGACTCAGCCTTCCATCCTTCCCAGGTAGGTAAAATGAGGACCCAGATTGTTGGGGGCAATTAAGCTGACTTGGTAATAATGCCGCTTGGGGGGTGTGTGTGTGAAAGCCCTAACAAGCAGGCATATACATAGAATGAAGGCTACTGCTAAGCTTGTAAGCTGCCCTGAGTCTTCAGAGAAGGTGTCTGTTCTAAAGCAACACCAAAATGCCTTCAGGGATATTCATGTGCTGAGTGCTCAGTATTTATTTACATCCTGCTCAATTCAACCTCTTTGCGTTCCCAGAGGAATTAACTGCTTCTCATTTCGGAGGCCTCCTTGCTAAGAAAAAACCCACAGAACAGCCGAACGAAGAGGGTAAAAGTCCCAAGTCGCGGAAGGAACTCGTTGAAGAGCTGATAGCAAAATCCAAATTGGAAAAGGTAAACCACCCGAAACTTGAAACTCTCTGAAACTGAAATTGGTACATCCTTCTTCTATAAAACTGAAAGGTATAATTCCCCTGCATGGAATTACTGAGCTTAGCAGCTGCTTTGACATGTGTGTTCGTCACTGTTGCGGAAGGCTTTAATATCTGTGGAGTCGGATAAAATTATTGCATCGTCGTATCGCTTTAACGCTCTATTTTTCTACTGCGTGCTATGGCGGAGTAAGCAATGCGCAGGCTTATGTAAACCAATGAACTGTTATTATTATTTTTTTAAAAAAATTTCACACAGTGCATTGTTCAACTAAGGTCTTAGAAATTCATTTTCTCTTTCGTCGATCAGAAGAAACCAAATCTTGCTGTTTGCGGCCGGTGTTTTTTTTTTCAAAGGCATGTGCTTTGATGGGACAAAAGGAATTGATATAAATGCCATAATTAGCTACAGTTATCTCTTAAGTCTTGTATCAGGTAGGGTGTGTTGATTTCTAGCAGGTCTTGTGGTGAAATAATATAGAGATAATTTAAGGTAAAGGTTCCCCCGCACATGCGTGCTCGTCGTTTCCGACTCTAGGGGCCGGTGCTCATCTCCGTCTCAAAGCCGAAGAGCCAGCGCTTGTCCGAGCACGTCTCCGTGGTCATGTGGCCGGCATGACTAGACGCCAAAGGCGCACGGAATGCTGTTACCTTCCCACCGTAGGGGTCCCTATTTTTCTACTTGCATTTTTACGTGCTTTCGAACTGCTAGGTTGGCAGAAGCTGGGACGAGTAACAGGCGCTCACTCTGCTACGCGGCACTCGGGATTCGACCCGCCAAACTGCCGACCTTCTGATCGACAAGCTCGGCGTCCTAACCCACTGAGCCACCGCGTCCCTTAGAGATAATTTATTTCCATACATATTTTCAATTGTTTCCTTTTGAATTCTCTACTTTTACTTCTCGTTTGAATTTTTTTTTTTAAAAAAAAAGAGCTTTCACATTAGGCACCAATTGTACAGTATGGCAATAATATTATTATCCATCCCCACCCTCCTTTCTCTTTTTTAAAGAGAGAGCGACAGGCACAGAGGGAAAGCACCCTGGAGCTGACAGACAAGCTGAACAGCGATTGGAAAGAGATCCAAGGCCTCTTGTTGCAGCGGACGTCCAAGTCAGGGCCTCAAAGTCAACTTCAGGAAAAACCCAAGGTGAGCTCGTTTAATCTGTCTTCCCCCTATTTTAGGAGCAAAGCTGTTGGCGAGTAAATGTGCTTTTTGCTCAACGTCCCGGAGGCATCCCTTCACCGTCTTCAGCGGCCACGAACTTCCTTTGTGGAAAGACTCTTAGAAGTTGTTCTGTTTTATAAAAACAATCCTGTGTTCTTCTTGCAATTGTTACTTTTATATATTATTATTATTTATTATTTATTAAACTTATATACCGCCCTTCTCCTGTAGGACCCAGGGCGGTTCACAAGGCAATTAAAACAACATTACAATACAAAAATTAATAACAATTAAAATAGATTAAATTATCCTTAATTAAAATCTAAAACCCCTATAACTCTAATTAAAAACCCAATTACAATAAGTTAAAAAACAATAAAAAATATAGACATCTAAATTATTTAAAAAGAGAGGAAGGTTATCATCTGTCTGTTAGCTGTAGGTGAGCAATTAGTTGTACACATTCATCAGTAATGTTGAAACAAGCAACATATAGGAATATGATATTTGTCAAGTTTCATTTCTGATCTCTAGGTAATGACGTCATCTTGCTGTGCTCTGCTTCCTGTTTCCCGATTATTTGTGGAATAGCTATTAATCGGGAGATGTGTGGGGGAAGGATGTGTTGTTTTGATCGAATGTACAGAGACTGAAATAGATGTTTCTCTTTCTCGGCTCAAAAACAGTAACTGTGAGAGGGACCCCAAAATCTACAACACATCTCCCAAAGTTGGCATCAGGTCACTCTTTAGAATAGAATAGAAGCTGGAAGCGACCTTGGAGGTCTTCTAGTCCAGCCCCCTGCTGAAGCAGGAGAACCTATACCGTCTCAGACAGGTGATTGTCTAGTCTCTTCTTGAAGGCCTCCATTGATGGAGCGCCCATGATTTCTGGAGGCAGAGCTGTTCCACTGGTTGATTGTCCTCACTGTCAGGAAGTTTCTCCTTAATTCCAGGTTGCTTCTCTCCTTGGATCAGTTCCCAAACGTCGTTTCTCGTCCTTCCCTCTGGTGCTTTGGAGAATAACGTGACCCCCTCTTCTTTGTGACAGCCCCTCAAGATACTGGAACACTGCTATCCTCTCTCCCTTATTCTCTTGTTTAGACTAGCCCAAGGGTAGGCAACCTCGGCTCTTTTATGACTCTGTTCTGTACCAGCCTGCTACCGGCCCTGCAGAAAAGGCAGGGACAACCCCTTTACAAACGGCAAGAGGCTGGAATTACGCCTGCCAAATTTATAGCTACAAAAACAAACAAGACACGAACCAAGAAACAGGAGCTTTAAGAAACACGAACTATCCCAACGGTTGCCTTCAGCAAACCAGCCCTCCCCACACATTCCCCTTATATAGAGTTCAGGGCGTGGCTTCTGTCTGCCTCCTTCCGAGAAGCCCCATTGCCTTCCTCTGTTTACTCCTAATTGACTGCCTCCTGTGTCGGGCGTCCTTGAACAGGGCCAGCTGTGGGTCATCTTCATCCACGCTGTCAGGCTCACACAGCTGGGTCTCCGTGGTGACCAAGTGGGAGGGGCCTGGCTGAGGGCTCTCATCAGCAAGATCTTCAACCCCCTCAGCAAGGTCTTCAACACCCCCCTCCTCCTCCTCTGAGTCGTCCGACCCAACTGCCGAACCCACAGGCTGACCCTGAATCACAACAGACTCATATTCTGGGAGTTGAAATCCATGAGTCATAAAAGAGCCGAGGTTGCCTACCCCTGGACTAGCCAAACCCAGGTCCCGTAGCTCTTCATCGTATATTTCTAAAGTGTCGAAATGGGGGAAATACTAAATGTATTGCTAGGATCAAACGCTCGCCATGTTTAAAGACGCTTTGCATGAATGAATTGCAGAGTTTATTTTGATTTTCTACTTGCCAAAGTTCTTTCTATTTGAAAATGCCACCCAAGAACTACCATTATTGTGCATTTGTTGACGTGTATCTACATATATATTGCAGCTGGATGAATACGACGTGCTGGTTAGAGAGCTCGGATTTGAAATGAAGACGCAGCCCTCGGACAGGATGAAAACTGAAGAAGAGCTGGCAAAAGAAGAGCAAGGGAAACTCCTGCAATTAGAGGTATCGCATATATCAGGGGTCTTCAAACTTGGCGCTTTCATGACTGGTGGACTTCAACTCCCAGAATTCCTCAGCCGGCCATTTTGATGAAACTGGGCTTGGATCCAGACCAAGGGTCTTCAAACTTGGCCCTTTTTATGACTGGTGGACTTCAACTCCCAGAATTCTGGGAGTTGAAGTCCACAAGTCATCAAAGGGCCAAGTTTGAAGATCCCTGGCTAAAACTGTTCTACAACCACAGCTGCCTTTGGCAGTTTTTGTGTTAATTGCAGGTTAGGAGGCCTTGGTGGAGCAGTGGGCTAATGCCTTCTTAAGTAACACCAGCTGCCTGCAATTAGTGCAGGTTCGAGTCCCACCAGGCTCAAGGTTGACTCAGCCATCCATCCTTCCGAGGTAGGTAAAATGAGGACCCAGATTGTTGGGGGCAATAAGCTGACTTTTGTAATAATGCCACTTGGGGTGTGTGTGAAAGCCCTAATAAGCAGGCATATACATAGAATGAAGGCTACTGGTAAGCTTGTAAGCCGCCCTGAGTCTTCGGAGAAGGGCGGGATATAAATGGAATTAAAATTAAAAAAATAAAATTAAAAAAATGTCACTTGCCTCTAAATGAGTCTTGAAAAATGGCTCTTCTGCAGGCTTTGAGTTAGTCTGACTGGTTGAATGATTTGGCTGCCTTGGATTTCAGCCCACTTCACTGGATCACCCCTTCCTTTTAGATCTGGTGACTCTAATTTATTTATATTGAGCCCAACAGAAACCCAAGCTGGGATTTGAAATGGCTAAAAAGCAGGGTTAAAAAAAATATGAAAAACTATCTGGATCATTCTTCCCCCCCCCCCTTTAATTGGATTAATCTACAGTTACATTTTTCACGGTGTTGTAGTGTATTTTGTAGAGATCCATGTTGGGAACGAAGAGGTATTGCATCTAAAAAGAGCATTTGTAGCATCACTCCAGTTTTGAAGGACTTTTATCGATGGCCAACACCTCAGGAGTCTTCCCCGTGGCTCGGCCAGGTGGCCCTTGGCCATCCCGCCACTGAGGAGGGCTGACCGGATTTCCCGGGATCTGCTTCCCATGCAGGCTGACCGCTTACGTCGAATGAGAGGAGAGGAAGCACAGGAGAGCAGCAAGAAACCGAAGCACATGTCGGCTGATGACCTGGCAGACGGGTTTCTTCTGACCAAAGACGACCGGCCCTTGCTGTCCTATGGGGTACGCCTTTCACCCTTTTACCATGCCTGGCACAAAATATGGTGCCCATTCCTGAAAGATCAGGGCAGATTGCTGAGGCCCAGTTCAATCCCGGCAAGAGCCGTGGTGGCGCATTGGTTAGAGTGCAGTATTGCAGGCCAACTCCCTGCCCACTCCAGGAGTTCAGTTCTCACTGGCTCAAGGTTGACTCAGCCTTCCGTCCTTCCAACGTCGGTAGTCTGAGGACCCAGGTTGTTGGGGGCCATTGGCTGACTCTGTAAACTGCTTAGGGCTTTTAAAGCACTGTGAAGCAGTATATAAGTAAGTGCTAGTGCTCTACTTTTTCCTTCCTTCCTTCCATCCATCCATCCAATGGTTAGAATGCAGCATTGCAGGCTAACTCTGCCCACTGCCAGGAGTTCGATCCTGACCAGCTCGAGGTTGACTCAGCCTTCCATCTTTCTTTTTATATATATATATACTGCTCAAAAAAATGAAGGGAACACAAGATAAGACATCCTACTATTAAATACAGTACATTGTGTTCTTTAAGTGTTCCCTTTATTTTTTTGAGCTGTGTGTGTGTGTGTGGTTTTTTTATCATCACAAGCGCTTAAAATATTATCAGCAACATATTCTCTGGGTTTCAGTGTCTAGTTTACCGATACAGATTAAGTTCCTCTCTCTCTGCCTCGTTTTGAAAGCCCATTATAAAAAGCATCCCATGTTCTAAAATAAGCGGAGTCTTCTTTCTCTTTCATTTTCAGTGTCAATCTGTCCATTTCTGCGCACACCCTTTAAGGTTTTTTTTTTTAATTAACACTTCCTCCGCTGGTCGATCTTCATTTTTCCCCCGATATTCAGCGAATACAATTCTTGCTGCAGTTAATGTGCGTAAAATGAAATGTATACACACACTCTCATCATTACCTACAATTACGCCTGACAAAAATAATTCCATCTTTCACACATCGGTAAAATGGGGAGCCAGATTTTTTTTTAGGGGGGGGCAAGACGCTGACTCTGTAAACCGCTTAGAGAGGGCTGTAAAGCTCTGTGAAGCGGTATATAAGTCTAAGTGCTATTGCTATTAATCTGGAGGGTTTTCCTAAGGGGGGGAACCCTTAGGGATCCTTCTTTCCTCCCTTCTGCTCTCCGGATACGTTGAATCGGGCTTCCCATCCGGTTTCCGCACCATACCAAGTTGCCGCCCAAAGTTTAAGGTGGCCATATCCCAGAATTCCCAGCAACAGGGAATCCAGGCAATTGTTGTTCACACACCAGGGCTCTCTTGAGAAGAAGCGCCCTCCGTGGATTGTGCGCAGCTGGGTAGAGTCAGTCTCCAGAAAATCCGCGGGGAGTCTTGGTCCAGAACTCCAGTCTGGGGTCCCCAACCCCAGCACCGGTCCACAGCCTGTTAGGAACTGGGTTCACACACCTGGGGAGACGAGCAAGTGAAACATTTATCTGCACAGCTTCAGGATCTAGTTTGTGTGCAAAGCCAGTCCCCGCACGCCAGTTCTTGGGGGGGGGAAAATATTATTTTCCACGAAACCGGTCCCTGGTGCAAAAAAAAAAGGGGGGATGGGCTCTAATAGATTGTGCCTGGCTGCCCCTCCTTGGGCCGGGGGCCGGCATCCATCACGGTCGATCAAAGTCGTTTGCTTAAGTAATTGATCTGTTTTAAATACTCCCAGGCTATCTAATTGGTCTCTTGTCGTTTCACAGAACGATGATGGAGATGGGAAGGGGGATTGTGAGAATAAAGACAGTGAAGAAGAAGAGCTTGACACTGAAGCCATTCATGATGAAGAGACGGTCACGGGGAAGAGGTTTTCAAGCCAGAAGCAAATCAAGAAACAAAACGCCGTCGGAGATAAAGGGGCCGCCCAGCCGGAGCTGCCCTATTTGTTTGCTGGTAAGAAAAAAAACAAAAAAAAAACCCCAATCATTTCCTTTTTTTTTTTTTTTTTTTGCTGCCCTGATCAATACGCGCTGGGAAAGTCAGATCCACCACGCTCCAAATAAACAAAGCAAATTGCGAATCTAGACAGCACACTTAAAATCAGAGACATCACCCTGTGAACAAAAGTGCGTATAGTCAAGGCTGTGGTCTTCCCAGTTGCAATGTATGGCAGTGAAAGTTGGACCATAAGAAAGGCTGAGCGCCAAATAATCAAAGCCTTTGTACTACGGTGCTGGAGAAGACTCCCGCGAGTCCCTTGGACTGCAAGGCGATCAAACCGGTCAGTCCTAGAGGAGATCCACCCTGACTGCTCTTTAGAAGGCCAGATCCTGAAGTGGAAACTCAAATACTTTGGCCACCTAATGAGAAGGAAGGACTCACTGGAGAAGAGCCTCATGCTGGGAAAGGTTGAGGGCAAGAGAAGAAGGGGACGACAGAGAAGGAGGTGGCTGGATGGAGTCACTGAAGCAGTAGGCATGAGCTTAAATGGACTCCAAAAGATGGTAGAGGACAGGAAAGCCTGGAGGAACGTTGTCCATGGGGTCGCGATTGGTCGGACACGACTTCGCAGCTAACGACAACAACAACAAATTACGAAACCACAACTCTAAAAGTGAGAGAGGAAAAGCAGCCCCACGGGAAGGCCAGCTGACCTTCCACAGCCCCAGCTCAGTCCAGGGGGAAAAAACAACAACAGAAGGGTGAGCGGGCTGTAGAAATGCAACTTTGCACAGTTTCTCCCACAAGGTTGAACATCGTTCTGTATCGCTTGCTTGTCCTGTTTCTATTTCGCCACCATCCGTGGGGCTCTGGGCAGCCTCGGCGAGTGCCGAGTCTTTAAAATGCTTGAAAGTCGAAGCCGCAGTTCGCCCTGGGTTGGAGGCAGATCGGGGCATCGTAGCTTATAAAAGAACACTGCCTCCGAAATGCCACGGGATTAGGGTTCGACCCCCTGTTCAGTGGAACGTTCAGACGAATTATTTTAGCGGCGACATTTGATGCCGTGTTGCTTGCTACCCTGGCTGAGGAATTCTGGGAGTTGAAGTCCACAAGTCATAAAAGCGCCAGGTTTGAAGACCCCTGGTGTACGCACTTGGCCACTTTAAGCCTCGTGGCCTTCAACTTCCAGAATTCCTCCACCAGGATTCCACCAGGAGGAATTCTGGGAGTTGAAGTGCACGAGTCTTAAAATGGCCACGTTTGGAGACCTCTGGTGTAGATAATGTTCATCCACCTAAATATACTAAGTGTAACGTGTCTCCCAAATAATGGTATCGCTGCTTTTCCGTTAGTATTTCTCACAAGCATTCAAGTTAGTGCTTATTCCATATTTTACCTGGATGGCCATTTTTAAGCTATTTTCTGAAAAAACTTTCTAAAAGTTTCCCCAATATTTTTCATGGCTTGACCAGCGCCTGAATCGTACGAACAGCTTCAGTCGTTACTGTCGGGAAGAAGCCCAGAGGAACAAATGAGTATCATCGAGAGGATTCGGAAGACGAACCATCCCAGTCTCGCTGTAGGGAACAAAGCCAAGTTGGAAGTAAGTTTTTGCAGTCCTACCTAGGCATTCGGTGTCGAAGCCTTTGCTGTGATTCGGGACTTCACTTGTGAATAACGTTAAAAATTAACATTCCCCAGAAACTATTTGGATTTCTTCTGGAGTACATTGGAGAATTGGCCTGTGAACAGCCACCCAAGCTGAAAACTATTGACAAGCTGATTGTGTAAGTACGGCACCTGATGCGTAGGGATCTCAGCCAATTGTGCCAAGCTAAAGGCAAAATGCGCAAGAGTTGTGGCGTAGCAAAGACGAAACCCGTTCCTGTAGAATCAGCCTCTTCCAGGTGCTGTAACTGGGCTGCTTGAGGTTGCGATTGTGTTACTTGTTTCAGAATTCTTCCGGTCCAGCCCACACCACAGTCAATATCAGTTGTGTCACTGCTGTCGTTGAGATAAGATCCGTGGAGTGTTGGGGAGGGCAACACAGAGGGAAAAGCAGCTCCAGAACAGCTGGCTAGATTAGAGATGATTGCAGGATCCCATCTGGATCGGTCACCAGGATCAAAGTTTTTATCTTCCGTGCTGGAACCCATTTTCGGGGGAAAAGCAAGAAAAGGCATTGACTCCCGACTCCCTTTGGTGCAGTAGAAGAAGATGGGAGCATCAAACCTCAATTATTATTATTATTATTATTATTATTATTATTATTATTATTATTATTATTATTATTATTATTATTATTTTACTTTTTACATAGTAATGTAAACTAGCCATTTCTATCACGACAAAGCAGTCTAATTGGTAAAACCCCAAATCAATTTTTCCCCCCACCTCAAGCGCAAAGTCTAGAAGCGGTTTCCGTGTAGAAACAAAAGTCATCGTGGTTTTTTTTTCCTTTCCTTACATCAAAAGCGGTCAGTTTCGCCGTCCCCGCTGGCTCCCTCAGTTTTTGCGGCCCTTCGTCCAATTCTGGGAACCAGACGTTTTGTGCATAAAGCAATCTTGCTGACGTCAACATTTGTTGTTGTTAGCTGCGAAGTCGTGTCCGACCCATCGCGACCCCATGGACAATGTTCCTCCAGGCCTTCCTGTCCTCTACCATCTTCTGGAGTCCATTTAGGCTCACGCCTCCTGCTTCAGTGACTCCATCCAGCCACCTCATTCTCTGTCGTCCCCTTCTTCTCTTGCCCTCAACCTTTCCCAGCATGAGGCTCTTCTCCAGTGAGTCCTTCCTTCTCATTAGGTGGCCAAAGTATTTGAGTTTCAGCTTCAGGATCTGGCCTTCTAAAGAGCAGTCAGGGTTGATCTCCTCTAGGACTGACCGGTTTGATCGCCTTGCAGTCCAAGGGACTCGCAGGAGTCTTCTCCAGCACCAGAGTTCAAAGGCCTCAATTCTTTGGCACTCAGCCTTTTTTATGGTCCAACTTTCACAGCCATACATTGCAAATGGGAAGACCATAGCCTTGACTATACGCACTTTTGTTGACAGGGTGATGTCTCTGCTTTTTAGTGTGCTGTCTAGATTTGCCATGGCTTTCCTCCCAAGGAGCAAGCGTCTTTTAATTTCTTGGCTACAGTCCCCGTCTGCAGTGATCTTGGAGCCCAGGAAAATAAAATATGTCACTACCTCCATTTCTTCCCCATCTATTTGCCAGGAATTGAGAGGGCCAGATGCCATGATCTTGGTTTTCTTAATGTTTAGTTTCAACCCAAGGTTTGCACTCTCCTTCTTCACTCGCAACAAGAGGCTCTTTAGTTCCTCTTCACTTTCTGCCATTAGAGACGTCAACATGCAGAACATCAAAGTCCCAGGTGTCTGTTTTTTTCTCCCAAGTCTTTATCCCTTAAACCCCAAAGAAAAATGTTTCGTCTTTATAGTCACTTTTGACTTGTTGACGCTAATAAGGACTCTTTAACGGCGATGCCTTTTACCGTGAAGCAGTTCCCAACGCGTGAGTTTATCTTACTATCTGGATTTAAAAGCCGATAGACTTTGGTGCTGGACGAGCATCGGTTTATTGCGTGGGATGAACGAGAATATAGCTGTGTCTTGGCTTCAGGTCACTTGTAGCTGCTGTTAAAAAAAAACCCACGCATTCCCGCGCTGACTTTACCATCTCTGGATCCACAGAGTCCTGTTCGAGCTTTGCCAGATGTTTCCTAAAGCTGCCGCCGATCATATGAAGCTTCTCCTTCAAGACACCACACACCGCATGGAAGAAATTTTAGAGACCAAAGACCTGCTATGTTTCCCGAAGCTAGACAAGGTATATATATATATATATATGCCCTTGTCACCTCTCGCCTGGATTACTGCAATGCTCTCTACATGGGGCTGCCCTTGAAGTGTGCCCGGAGGCTTCAACTGGTGCAAAATGCGGCCGCGCGGGTGCTTATGGGAGTATCTCGATACACCCATGTTACACCACTCCTGCGTAAGCTGCATTGGCTTCCGGTTGCCCTCCGGGTGTGATTCATGGTGCTGATAATCACCTTTAAAGCCCTACATGGCTTAGGCCTGGGGTATTTGCGAGACCACCTGCTGCCATTGTCAACCTCCCATCGCCCGGTTCGCTTCTCAGGGTGCCGTCGGCCAGGCAATGCCGGCCGGCAACCCCCAGGGGCAGAGCCTTCTCTGTGGGTGCACCGACCCTCTGGAACGAACTACCCCTGGAGCTGCGGACGGCCCCTGACCTTTGGTCCTTCCGCCGTGACCTAAAGACCTGGTTATTCCAACAAGCGGGCCTGGGCTGATCATGGTTTTTAAATTTGGTTTTTTTATTGGTTTAAATTGTTCTTATTTCTTATATTGTTTAATCCTCTTTTATTTTTTGTATTTATATCTTTTAACTTTTTATTGTTGTGAGCCGCCCTGAGTCCTCAGTGAGAAGGGCGGCATATAAATTTAATAAACCTTAAACCATATTATATTTTAGCTATTTGAATGGCGGGACTCAGGCAGACGTTGCTGTTCTCAGTCTTGGGGGAGCCAGAACAGGCAGAAGTGTCATCTTGCCAACCCCCCCCCCAAAAAAAAAAAAAATCATGTCATCCTTTCTTATACACGATGGAGACAGATTGGAAACGTCTGATGCAAATGGCAACTGGGGCAAGCAGAGAATTGGTAGCCCCTGCCTTACAGCAGTTTGTTTAGAGACCCAAGTTACAACGACGCCGAAAAAAGGGCCTTACGACCATTTTTCCACACTTGTGTAACGACCGTTGTAGCAAGTGGTTTGTATTTATGACGGTCACAAAGTCCTGGAGTCACATCATCCCCTTTTGTGACTTTCCGACAAGCAAAGTCGATGGGGGGGGAGCTAGACTCTCTTAACAACCGTGTTACTCATTTAACAACTGCAGCGGTTCGCGTCACGAACGCGGCAAGGAACGTCGTAAAAGGGGGCAGATCTCGCTTCACAAATTTCTCACTTAGCAACATAAATTCTGGACTCGGTTGTCGTCAGTCAAAGACGACCCACACAGGATTTATAGGCGCTCTTTTCTTCCAAAATCCCAGGGCAACGGATGCCACAAAAATAGATGCTAAGTTTTATTTTAAAACGCCGGAGGAATTTCATGAATGTTGACGGTCCACCTTTGTGTTGTTGTTTTTTTCCAGCTCCTATATTTGAAAATTATTACTGTTCTTTTTCCAACTTCCGATTTCTGGCATCCGGTCGTAACCCCGTCACTGATTTATATGAGCCAACTACTTAGAAAGGTAAGCTTTTTACCTTCACCCCCCCTTCCCCCCCCGCCCCGATCTTTCAGACAAAGCGTAAAGATGAAATTGAAATAACGTCCATTCGTACTTTGGTTTTTCAAACCCTAACATTTGATTTAGGCCTTAGCCAGATGACATCTTTTAGACAGCTCGTCTAATCCTCTCCCCCTCCTCCCCCTTTTTTTTTAAAAAAAATATATTTATTGACTAATTAAGTGATTTCTGTAGCTGCCCATCTCACAAATGCAACTTTGGCCGGCTAACAATGCATGAAAACAATTTTAAAAAGCCCTCCTGGGAAAGAATAATAAAGAATAATAATCACCCACGATAAGCCCAAGCCAAACAGCCTTAAGAGACCTGGTCAAGGGGTCAAAATTCGGCCCTTGGCATTGTGGACGTATTTACGTATACCTCTCCCAGTTGACCTTCCTTATCTTCTTCAGCTGCCTGCGGTGGTCACAGCTGGCCTCAAGGCCTATGCCACAGGCTTTGGGGGGGGAGTGAAAGGGGGTTCTGCCCTCCCACGCGGAAGGCCCTTGGCTGATTTAACCCCCAGGAATTCTGGTGTGGTTTTGTGTTTGTTTGTTTTTATTAATCCCATTTATATCCCGCCCTTCTCCGAAGACTCAGGGCGGCTTACAATCTAAAAAGCACAAATCAATGTGCTTAGCAATAGCCTTCATTCTATGTATATGCCTGCTTATTAGGGCTTTCGCCCCCCCCAGCGGCATTTTTACAAAGTCAGCTTATTGCCCCCAACAATCTGGGTCCTCATTTTACCTACCTCGGAAGGATGGAAGGCTGAGTCAACCTTGAGCCTGGTGGGACTCGAACCTGCACTAATTGCAGGCAGCTGGGGTTACATTAAGGAGGCATTAGCCCTCTGCTCCACCAAGGCTTCAAGCTCTTGCAGTTAGACTTCCTCTTGAGTGTCCGGTGCTGGCTGTTCTTTGTAGTGCGTAGTAAAAAAGGATCAAGACGTCGCGAAAGGATTGTTCGTCTGCTGTCTCTTCCTGGACTGTACATCCATGTCTCGAAGATACGTCCCAGAACTGGTCAATTTTCTCCTGGGTATCCTTCACATGGCGATACCGAACGAGGAAGCCCAAGGTAGGAATCTGCAGTCATTTTTCTCTCCTCCCCTTTAACCCTTTCCTGGCACCACCACCATCGCCGCCCCCAACACCCCCAGGGCTGAGGAGGAGGAGAAGGGAGGACAATGACGGTGGTGTCCTTGGTGTTCTCTGAGCTGGGTTGTTTTCTTGCAGTTGTTTCATGACCCAGCTAGGTAACATCATCAGGGTTTAAAAGGGAGAGGGATAGGAGGAGGAGGAGGAGGATAGCTATGATCACTCCAACATTGTGGGGTCTCTGAGCTTGTTGTTTTCCTTGCAGGCATTTCATTACCCAATTAGCTAACATCATCAGTGCTAGAAGGGAGGAGGAGGAGGAGGAGGAGGAGGAGGACTGTGGGGTCCTTGGTGCTCTCTGAGCTTGCTTGTTTTCTTGTAGGGGTGTGTGTGTGTGTGTGTGTGTATAATACACACACATACACACAAAACTCAAAGAAATACAGCCGGCCTCAATAAACAGACCGGTGACGCGCTCCATGAGCGGAGTGCAGACACCAACAGTATAAACGCGATCTCCCCACCCCGGCGTTTCCATCCTGACGAAAGCGTGATCTTTTAGCAATAAAAACTCTTTTAGTTTTTCTTTTTCTATCCCAGTGTTCACTTAGTTTGTTAATTTTTATATGCCTGGGATTCACATTTTTAATCTTATCAAGGAGAATACACACACACACGTGTGTGTGTGTGTGTGTGTGTGTGTGTGTGTACATATACACACACATGTACATATACGCACATATATACGCATACATATATATGTACATATGTATATATAGGGGCACGGTGGCTCAGTGGGTTAGGACACCGAGCTTGTCGATCAGAAGATTGGCAGTTTGGCAGGTCGAATCCCGAGTGCCGCATAGCAGAGTGAGCGCCTGTTACTCGTCCCAGCTTCTGCCCACCTAGCAGTTCGAAAGCACGTAAAAATGCAAGTAGAAAAATAGGGACCGCTACGGTGGGAAGGTAACAGCATTCCATGCGCCTTTGGCGTCTAGTCCTGCCGGCCACATGACCACGCAGACGTCCTCGGACAAGCGCTGGCTCTTCGGCTTTGAAACGGAGATGAGCACCGGCCCCTAGAGTCGGAAACGACTAGCACACATGTGCGTTGGAACCTTTACCTTTGCCTATATGTATATATACATATACATGTGTGTGTGTGTGTGTGTGTGTGTGTGTAAGTTTTAACAGATAATCTATAACATGCAAGTCCCAGATATAGCTAAATAATCTTGGTGCTTGTAAGAATTGTCCCAAAGGATAAAATCCTGAACAGAAAAATATTTTGCTCTTCTGTTTACCAACTGTCCCTGTGAACTCGCTCTTTTCTTGTGAATCGTTCGTTGATCCAGCCTATCAAAATCATAAGACTTCTAAGTACAGGAAAATGTTTGACCCGTTCACATAGATTTTAGAAATAGCCAGCCCGTCTGCCTGTCTGCGCGTGACTTATCCCGAGTGGGAAACTTAACATTTCCATACGTTTCTCTCCTCCAGGTTATTCTCTGCTGCCCCCTTTTGCGTCACTAGGAAAACATTCCAACTTGCTTGTGTGTGAACAATCGGGGACAAAGACGTGGCGAGAAATAAATATCTCGCTCCACATGTTGTGCACGTCGCGTGGAAAAAGCAAAATAGAAATGAATAATATGAGGTATGTTGTGTCTTGTCCATTTATCCCGTTTGTATATTTGCTCCTCTCCCAGAATGTGGAAACACAGAATAAAAACAAGCTACAATTAAAAACACCAAATCAGACTTAGTAGAGACCGAGTAGAAAACAAGAGGGACCATCCTGTTGTAAATATAAATATTAAAGCCTTCCATCCTTCCGAGGTGGGTAAAATGAGGACCCAGATTGTTGGGGGCAAAAGGCTCTGTAAATCGCTTAGAGAAGGCTTTAAAGCACTGTGAAGCGGTATATAAGTCTACGTGCTATTGCTAACTATCAACTATCTATAATCTGTCTCTCTGTCTCTTCTGTCTATCTACAATATCTGTCTATCACTGTCTATCGCTTTCTATCAAGAGCTGTGGTGGCACAGTGGTTAGAATGCGGTATTGCAGGCTAACTCTGCCTGCCGCCAGGAGTTCGATCCTGACCGACTCAAGGCTGACTCATCCTTCTGTCCTTCCGAAGTCAATAAAATGAGGACCCGGATCGTTGGGGGGGGGAGAAGAGGCTGACTCTGTAAACTGCCTAGAGAGGGTCTTGAAGCAAGGTGAAGTGGTATATAAGTCTAAGAGCTGTTGCTATTGCTATCTCAACGGCCCACGCCGCACGCTTGCCTTTTGCAGATTGTCGTGTGTGGCCCTGGCTTTGGAGCTGGTGAAGCGATGCGCTGTCCTCTACAGGGAGCTTCCGTCCTTCCGTGAAATTGTGGGCCCCCTCCGGATGTTGCTTTCTTCCCTAACGGTCCAGGCAGCCAACTATCCTGCCCAGCTTCAAGTAAGGGGGGGGGGGGGTCCTGGGAAATAGTCCAGAATTCCTATCCAGCCTCCCAGAAAAATAGCCCCAGAGCAGAGGCAGCCCTCGACTTCACAACGATCTGTTTAGTGACTGTTCCAAGTCACAACAGCACTGGAAAAAAGTGACTTGCGACCGGCTTTTGTCCTTAATGACCCTCGCAGCACTCCCATGATCAAAATTCAGACACTTGGCAACTGACTCACGCTTATGACGGTTGCACATCCCAAGCTCATGCGACCTTCCGACGGGCAGGCAGGGTCAACGTTTGTATATACATGCACGCACACACAGAGAGACACACACACGCACAATTAAAAAAGCCAAGGGGAGTAAACTACTTTTAAGACGTCCACCCAAGTATCCCTCGACTTACAACAGTTCGTGTAGTGACCGTTCAAAGTTACGACGGCGCTCAAAAAAAAAATGACCACAGGAACAAAATTAGGCTTCACCGATTGGCTTAGCAAATGCGGCAGGAAAGGAGGGAAACCCGCCTAGCAGCACCAGTTTTGGGGTCAACTACCAATATTTCATGTAAACGCAACAAAAAACTTTCTGATGGACAGGACTTGCTTTGTGGATCGGTGGGGGGGGGGCGTTCTCTGTATCTGGGAGTTTTTAAGAAAAAGCTGAGCGGCCATTTCTGTGGCTTCCTGGTTTCTCCACACGAAGCAGAGGGTTGGGCTAGATAATCCTTGTGGCCACTTCCATCTTCACGGTCCCGACGGCCGCAGGGCCTCTCGTGAGAGCTTTAAGACAGGGCAGGAAATGCCCAAGCCTGACAGAATATTAGCCCTGCGAGGTGGTCCAGAGCCCTAGCTTAGGGCCAGGTTGAATTAACAGAATATTCCTGCCCTCTTCTCTTTTTAATGAGGCGTCCTTGGTGCTCTCCGACCTTGGTGGTTTCCTTGCAGACGTTTCGTGACCCAATCTAGGTAACATCATCAGTGCTAGAAGGGAGGGGGGTTTGCAGAGGAGGAGGAGGAGGAAGTAAAGAACTGTGGGGTCCTGGGTGCTCTCTGAGCTTGTCTGGTTTTCTCGCAGACGTTTCGTGACCCAACTAGGTAACATCATCAGTGCCAGAAGGGAGTGGGTTTGTGGAGTGAGGAGGAGGAGGACTGTGGGGTCCTTGGTTTATCTGAGCTTGCTTGTTTTCTTGCAAACGTTTCATTACCTTAACTAGGTAACATCGTCACCTAGTTAGTTTCATTACCTAGTCAGAGTAATGAAACGTTTTGTCAGGACCCACCCCAATCCACGTCTTAGGAAAACAAAAACTCTCGGAGTCAGTTCTAGTCCAAAAGGAATTTTTACTAGGACATGCTTGGTTGTGGAAATACAAGACAGGACTTGGTATTGTTTTACAAATTGAAACTTTATAAAGAGTTCCCGGTTCAACCCCCCCTTCCCTCAACCCCATTTGATCAGCCCCCCCATCATTTTACTTCGTGTCATCCCTTTCCTGGGAAAAAAGGAACTTTGAATCTTTATGGTTATTGCCTTCTTCCTCTACAGATTCAAAAGGAGACACAGGCCAGATGCCTCCTTCCCTAACCCTCCCTTTTGATTCCCCCCAGTTCAAAAGGTTCCCTTGGTCTTTGAAATAACCTAAGGCAGGCTGAATCCACATCCGCTCCTGCTTCCTTGGAAGATGGCAGAATCCATGGGGGGGGGGCAGATAATGTTTTAAACATACATTTATGAATGTGATATAAATGGATTCTGACACGTTTGCAAGAAAACCAGGCAAGCTCAGAGAGCACCGAGGACCCCACAGTTCTTTACTTCCTCCTCCTCCTCCTCCTCCTCCTCCTCTGCAAACCCTACTCCCTTCTAGCATTGATGCTGTTACCTAGTTGGGTAATGAAACGTCTGCAAGAAAGCCACCAAGCTCAGAGAGCACCAAGGACCCCACAATTCAGCCTTGAGCTACAAATATCCTCCTTCGTTAGTTCTCTTTTTAGTCTCTGGAAAACTCTGGAGCCAGTTGCCCTGTCTGTGGCTGCCCCTTTTCTCTCCCAAGGCCACCCAGCATACAATTACACACATGGAGACTACTGTGCAGTTACTCGGGGGGGGGAACCCTCAAAATCCCCTTCCCTCCACCCATTTATTTGGCATGAAAGCTTTGCCTTCTTGTTTTTCATTGTAAGTCTTTTGGGATGTTTAGGAGTTACTTGGCAGCGTTCTGGAGAAGCTAGATGTCCCCAAGTCCTATAGCCCACTGGTCTGCGACAACAGGAAACCTGTTCCCTTGAAGCTGTACACTCCGAAAATAGTGAAGGTGTGAGTATCTCAAAACGGATCCCTACCGCAAGTCCAGCCCGACATACGCGACATTTAAAATTTGAATTGAAAATTTTAAGTTTTGACATTCCCAAAGCCCAGTTCATCGGTGACCGGTGTCCAGTTACGTTCCTTCGGCCGCAAAGGCGCGCATCAAGCTCTGGAATCCACGCCTACTACGCGTCATCCAGAAAAGGAGTCCCAGCAGATCCGGACAATCCACACACACAGCTCTGAGTTTCCTTGGCCACAATATGGAGATGTAAGCTAGACGTCGGATATCCAGCTGGGAAAAGTAGGTTCCCATTCAACGTATTTTTCCCAGCTGGATATCTGACGTCTGAGTTTGCTGCTTTGCTATAGCCAATTTATTAAAAAATAAATAAACAAATTCTGAGACTGAAATACTCCCTAATTGACTTAAAAGCGTGGACTTCAACTCCCAGAATTCCTGAGCCAGCATGGGGGAACTATGGCCCCCTCATGATTTGTGGACTTCAACTCCCAGAATTCCTGAGCCAGCCCCGCTGAGGGGAAAGAGAGAGGTTTCCAAGCTGAGCCATGCTGGCTCAGGAATTCTGGGAGTTGAAGTCCATGTCATGAAGGGGCCATAGTTCCCCCATGATGGCTCAGGAATTCTGGGAGTTGAAGTCCACGAGTCATGAAGGGGCCATAGTTCCCTCATGCTGCCTCAGGAATTCTGGGAGTTGAAGTCCACAAGTCATGAAGGGACTATAGTTCCCCCATGCTGGCTCAGGAATTCTGGGAGTTGAAGTCCACGAGTCATGAAGGGGCCAAAGTTTCCCCCATGATGGCTCAGGAATTCTGGGAGTTGAAGTCCACGAGTCATGAAGGGGCCAAAGTTTCCCCCATGCTGGCTGAGGAATTCTGGGAGTTGAAGTCCACGAGTCACAAAAGGGCCAAGGTTGCCTACCCCTGGCCTATGCCCTGGAAAGGTTCCCTCTCAGGCATTTTCCCCTAAACTCCAGGATTGAAATAAGGCGTCCACTTCGTTGCAATACTAGGCGGTGGAAGGCCTCAACCCTCCTCTGAGTGAAACTGCAAGCTCTGGCATTTTGACGGGTCGGTTTTTCTCATTTCAGACTAGAATTTGGAAGGAAGCAAGGGAGCAGTAAGCAAGAGCAGGAACGGCAACGCCTTGTTCACAAGCACCGGCGTGAACTCAAAGGGGCCGTGCGCGAGATCCGCCGAGACAACCAGTTCCTGGCAAAGATGCAGCTGACAGAAGTCATGGAAAGGTAGCTCCGGGTTTTGCGTTTAAATGAGAAAAACGAATACCAAGAGTCGGGAAACTTTCTCTGCTTAGAGAAAGAGGCTTTCTCATCTTAGAGATAAACAAGGCTTCTGATTCATGGTTGCTGATGAAAGAATAGAATAGAATTAGAATTAGAATAGAATAGAATAGAATAGAATAGAATAATGGAGAATTAGAATTATTAGAATTATTAGAATTAGAATTATTAGAATTAGAATTATAATGTATAGAACAAAACAGAACAGAAAATATTGAATAGAATAGAATTGAAAACATGGAATAGAATAGAATAGAATGGAAATAGAATAGAATAGAATAATAGGATAGGAATAAAGATAGAAATAGGGTAGGGTAGGGTAAAATATAGAATAGGAATAGAATAGAATAATAGGAATAAAGATAGAGATAGGAAAGGATAAAATATAGAATAGAATAGAATTCAGAATAAAATATAGAATATATTTATTGGCCAAGCGTGATTGGATACACACAAGGAATTTGTCTCCGGTGCATAGGCTCTCAGTGTACATACAAAAAACAAACTGATAAATCATAATCATAACACAGCCACCCTAAATCATAAGATACAACACTCAGGGATAGTTGTAAGTTACTAAACAAAAACAACATAAATCATAAGATACAAGCCACAAAGTGATAAGTTATAAGATGTTAAAGGAATAGGTAGTAAGAAAGATGAGAAGGATAATAGTAACATAGCCCTACTACATGGTAGTAAGGGCATAGGACAGTGTTGTGGGAATTAGTTGTTTAGCAGAGTGACGGCATGGGGGGGAAAATTGTCCGTGTGTCTAGTTTTGTCGTGCAATGCCCTACAGCGTCATCTTAAGGGAGAAGCTGAAACAGTTTACGTCCAGGATGTGAGGGGTCTGTAGACATTTTCTCAGCCCTTTTTCTGACCCGCACAATATACAGGTCCTCAGTGGAAGGCAGGCTGGTTGCCGTTTTTTCTGCAGTCCTAACTATCCGTTGAAGTCTGTCCCGGTCCTGTTTGGTTGCAGTTCCAAACCAGACAGTTATGGAGGAGCAAATGGCAGACTCCGTAATGGGGCCCCGAATTAAAAAGAGCGCCATCCGCCAAGTGGCAAGGTTTCCAACCGTCATTAACCCGGTTTAAATGAAACCATTTGTGGCACGCGCTGTGGGAGGATGATCAAACCAGGAGATTTATCCCTTTATCACATTATTATTATTATTATTTTCTTAATTGCCGGTTGCTTTTTTGCAGTGAGCCTGACTGGGGGCGGCTTATGGGATTCTTTGCAACTAAAAGAGGTCCAGGTTGTAAATGTCATTTGCAGGTCTGCGATTCTGGATTAAGACCTGAGGGCGCCTTTTGTCTCCTCCGGCTTTCTAGCCATTAATAATTCCACGGGAGAAGCAGCCCTTGGCTCTCCTAAACGTGAGGGAGAAAGACATAAAGCGATTCACTTGCATTTTTGCCTTCGGATACGATTGCAGTTTGTTTTTTTGCTTTTGCAGGGATTCCGAAAGAAAACGAAAAGTGAAACACCTCTTCCAAAGTCTTGCGCAGCAGGAAGGCGATTGGAAAGCGCTAAAGAGGAAAAAGCATTAAAATATTCCCAGATCCCCTCAGAAGACAACCAAGGATGCTCAAATGATTAGAATTTCCTGGAGCGTTTTGATCATTTTAAATAGAGGCACAGATACTTTTTTCTGGATTTCTTTTTTTTAAAAAAAGAAAATTGTATTGTTGTATTCTTGTTTCTAAATAAAATTGTATAATATATTTGATGCCGTTCTGTCTCCGTTTTGATGCGGAGGCTTTTTTTGAAAAAAAAAATTGGGCGAACTTGCCTGCCCAGCCAAGGTTCCCCTGGCTATTGGGCCTCTCTTCACATGCCCAGAGGCTGCAGCAGCTTTGAGGCACCGAGGGCCACTAGTCCTAAGGATTGGCTGACTGCAGAGAGACGCCAGTCTTAACGTAGGAATCCTGGCCACAGTGAGATGCAAGTTGCAGGTGGGATTCAGGGCTGGAAGGGCAGAGCTTCTTCAGAAGGACAGCATGACACGTGGAGGGAAGGCAGGTGAGCACCAGATCCAAGGATCTGCTGATAGCGATCCCACTGAGCAAGGGCAGTGCTGCTGAGGAGGTGTGCTAGATCTTGCCAGGTCAGAGAGGAGAGAGAGAGAGAGATCTGATCAGGCTCTGCCGGACCAGATTACAGAATGGCTGCTGCTGGGTAAAAGAGGGAACAAGGGATTGCCAGACTGCCTGGGAAATTGTCACAGAACACTGAAGATGGCATAACTACAGCAGCGGTCAGTAGCACTGAAGCAGCCATGATTTCCCAAATGTCATTCCCTCTGGAGTCTTGGATCGGGTCACCATGAAAGCCCTTCACGGCTTGGGACCAGGTGATCTTGAGGGACCGTCTCTTGTCGGTCACATCCACCTGACAAACTAGAGCGGGGAGGCCAGGAATATTGTGGGTCCCATCTCCTAAGGAAGTCCATCTGGCGGGAAACCAGAAGAAGAGTACTCCGTGGTGGTTCCCTCCCTCTGGAACATCATCCTTCCAGAGAGTAGACTGGCCCCCCACTCTGTCACTCTTTCACAAGGTCCTGAAGACGAGGTTCTGCCAGCGGATCTGGGGAACCCAGAGCGGGATTGAGCCCATCCAGTTTTGGTCACTACGATGTAAAAAAGATGTTGAGACTCTAGAAAGAGTGCAGAGAAGAGCAACAAAGATGATCAGGGGACTGGAGGCTAAAACATACGGAGAAAGATTGCTGAAATTGGGTATGTCTAGTTTAATGAAGAGAAGGATGAGAGGGGACATGATAGCAGTCTTCCAGTATTTCAGGGCCTGTCCCAAAGAAGAGGGAGTCAAGCTATTCTCCAAAGTGCCCGAAGGCAGGACAAGAAGCAATGGATGGAAACTAATCAAGGAGAGAAGCAACCTAGAACTAAGGAGAAACTTCCTGACAGAACTATTAACCAGTGGAACAACCTTCCTCTAGAAGTGGCGAATGCTCCAACACTGGAGGTTTTTAAGAAGAGACTGGTCAGCGATTTGTCTGAAATGGTATAGGGTTTCCTGCCTGAGCAGGGGGTTGGACTAGAAGTCACTTAACGAATAATGATGATGATGATGATGATGATGAAAATTTTAGGGAGGTACCTGGTTGATACCTAGGATGCTGGCAGCAACCCGTGTCAACCATCAGTGCCAGTCACTTTAAATGATCAGTTGACTGAGGTTCATGTTTAATGAATAAAAGTTTTATAATAATTATAATATTTATAATAAATAAATAAATAAACAAGCACTACAGACTAATGCCATGAAACAAGCACTACAAACTAATGCCATGAAAGCGAAGATACAAAAATCTACTGACAATCCAAATGGCCGACTTTGCAACAACAAAGTTGAAACTGTTTCACATTTAATATGTGAGTGCAGCAAAATCGGGCAAACTGATTACAAAGCTAGACATGACCGAGTTGCTAAACTAATCCACTGGGCGTTGCGTAAAAAATACGACTTGCCTGTGTCTGAAAAGTCGTGGGAACGTAGGTTGGAAAAAGTTGTGGAGAATGAGAGGGTGAAGATCTTGTGGGACTTCCGAATACAGACAGATCGCCATTTGGAACGCAACACGCCAGATATCGCAGTTGTAGAGAACCGAAGCGTACAGTTGATTGATACCGCTGTACCAGGAGATGCCAAGGTCGAAGAAAAAGAACTGGAAAAAATTACGAAATACCGCAACCCGGCCATCGAAACTGCGCGATTACGGATGAAACGTGGAACAGGGATACCCATTGTCATCGGGGCACTGGGAACTATGTCCAAAAACTTTGCAAAATACATCAAGAAATTGCCGCTTCCCGGAATAACTCCAGCAAAGCTACAAAAAACCTGCGCTACTCAGATCTTACATTTTAAGGAGACACCTGGTTGATACCTAGGATGCTGGCAGCAGCCCGTGTCAATCATTTAGTGCCAGTCAGTTTGAGTGTTCAGTTGACTGAGTTTCATGTTTTATGAATAAAAGTATTATTATTATTATTATTATTATTATTATTATTATTATTATTATTATTATTATTATTATTATTATTATTAATTATTATTATTATTATTATTATTATTATTATTATTATTATTATTATTATTATTATTATTATTATTTAAGGAGGTACTTGGTTGATACCTAGGATGCTGGCAGCAACCCGTGTCAGGCATCAGTGCCAGTCATTTTGAGTGTTCAGTTGACTTTATGAATAAAAGTTAATAATAATAATAATAATAATAATAATAATAATAATAATAATAATAATAATAATAATAATAATAATAATAATAATAATAATAATAATAGTTGGAAGGGACCTTGGAGGTCATCCAGGGCTGGCTTCAGAGCCACGGGTGTCTCCCTTAACAACGGGCTCGATCCTGGCCGTAAGCCGAGGACCAGCCAGTCGGCCCTGGGTTCCAAACGCCGACGAGGGCCCCTCCTTTGGCCCAGCCGATGCCGAGCAGACGTTGCTCGGCCTCCCCGCTTTGCTCCCCGCTGGGATCCGCCTTGAGTCACCCGCGGGCGGCCAGCAAGCCAACGCCTCGCGGAAGTGGCTCGGTGGGTCGACGGGCTCCGCCGGAGCGCGCCAGCCCAGCCCGGGCATCGCTCGGCCGCCTCCCCGCCGCGGACGGCAGCACCTCCGGAGGACCCCGCCAGGTCAGCCCGCCGGCAGCCCCGCTCGCCTGGCTTCCACGCCGGACAGGCTGGCGGAGGGATGCGCGGCGGCCGCTTGGGGGGCGTGGGGGGAGCCCGGCCGGGGAGGAGGCTCCGGGGCTGCCGTCCTTCCTCGGGACGCAGCCGGCAGCCCCGACCGGAAGGAGGAGGAGCTGCCCAGCCTCGGGAAGGAGGCAGGCGGGCGAGGCCGGGCTGGGGGTGGGCTGCCTGCGACCCTCCCCCGGAGGAGGCTCGTCCGTGGGCGCTGCGGGGAACGGAGGTGAGCTCTCCCCCCCCTCTCTCTCTCTCCTCGGAGGGGAGACAGGGATGGCTGGGTGGGTGGTCTGCCGTGTCCCTTCCTGCTCCGGCTTCCAGGCGGGGGTTTCCTGGTGGTCTCCCATCCTTCCTGGCAGCTCTCGGCCTGGCCTGGATCCTGCAGGAGGGGGAGAGGAGCTGCACCTCGGAGGGGACTGGGGGAGGGGGAGGAGTCCACCGTCTCCCCTCCCCCTCCAGCTTCCAGGCGGGTGTTTCCTGGTGGTCTCCCATCCTTCCTGGAGGCTCTTGGCCTGGCCTGGATCCTGCAGGAGGGGGAGAGGAGGTGCACCTCGGAGGGGACTGGGGGAGGGGGAGGAGTCCACCGTCTCCCCTCCCGCTCCGGCTTCCAGGCGGGGGTTTCCTGGTGGTCTCCCATCCTTCCTGGAGGCTCTTGGCCTGGCCTGGATCCAGCAGGAGGGGCAGAGGAGCTGCACCTGGGAGGGGACTGGGGGAGGGGGAGGAGTCCACCGTCTCCCCTCCTGCTTCGGCCTCCAAGCGGGTGTTTCCTGGTGGTCTCCCATCCTTCCTGGCAGTTCTTGGCCTGGCCTGGATCCAGCAGGAGGGGGAGAGGAGCTGCACCTGGGAGGGGACTGGGGGAGGGGGAGGAGTCCACCGTCTCCCCTCCCGCTTTGGCCTCCAGGCGGGTGTTTCCTGGTGGTCTCCCATCCTTCCTGGCAGCTCTCCGCCCAGCCTGGCTCCTGTGGCAGGGGGAGAGGTGCTGCACCTTGGAGGGTA
Organism: Vipera ursinii; assembly: GCF_947247035.1. Lineage (NCBI taxonomy): Eukaryota > Metazoa > Chordata > Lepidosauria > Squamata > Viperidae > Vipera > Vipera ursinii. Next base: position 3,345,866 of record NC_139521.1, on the reverse strand, counting down.
CTGTTTTTCATCCAGCTGCTCCGAGAGTCCCGGGTTTCAAGGGGAGGCAGAGAGGCAGCGCAGGCTGGCCTGAGTTCGGGAAGCGGGGGTGGGGGTCTCCAGGCTGGCAGAGACCTCCCAGGGTCTGGGGGGGGTCTTTCCTGGGCCTCCCTTTGGGCAGTTCAAAATTGCTACTCCACCTCTGGGGTTCTGGAGCATGTCTCGAGTTCCTTTGGGGCAAGATCCTTCCACCTACTGTAAGGCTGCTGTTTAAGACTGCTTAAACAGACTAAATAACAAGACTGCTATTTACATGCGCGCGCGCACACACACACACACGTAGTTCTCAAGTTACGACAGTCCGTTTAATGAACGTTTGAAGTTACACCACCACGAAAACAAAAGGACATATCACTTTTTTAAAAACAAAAAAACAAAAAACTAACTGCCATGGCGCTATTCCTACGGTCACGCGATCAAAATTCGGCCGCTTCTTCAAACCAGCATGTATGACCGTTGCAGTGTCCTGGAAAAGGGGTGGGGGGGGAACACTCATCCCCTTTTGCGACCTTCAATGGGGAAGCCAGGTTCGCATGACAATGGTTTTGCTAACTTAACAACTGCGGGGGATTCACTTAAGAACGGCAGCGAGAAGGGTGGTAGAACAGGGCAAAGCTCGCGGAACAAATGTTTCACTTAGCGACGGGAATTCTGGGCTCAGTTACGGTTGTAAGTAGAGGACGACCCGTAAAAGCTTAGCAGGGGAAATCCAAACTTTGGTTCCAACTTGTGTCCTTGTGGTGCTCCTTGTGGGAATAAATCCACACACCTCTGCCTCATGGTGTGTCCCTTCGTGTATTGCAGGAGCGTCCAATCGTGGCAGCTCTAAGACCCGTGGACTTCAACTCCCAGAATTCCCCAGCCGGAGGGATGTTTTGAGACCCTAGTTGACGAAGGGATTCCTCCAGAAGATGTCACGAGAGGACCAAGGTGCCTGGAGGGCAGAGGAAAATTCCTCCCGTGTCATCTTTGTCGTGTTTCTCTCGTTGCTTCTCGACCTCCTGGGCTTCACCCTGATTTTGCCCCTCTTGCCCTCCATCTTGGATCATTTCAGCGAGAACGATGTGAGTAAAAACGAAGCCAGGTTGGTCCAAAACTGGCGAGTACAACCAGGAACATCTATCACTGTGAATTTAAGTTAGACTATGCCAGGGGTCTTCAAACTTGGCCTTTTTATGACTTGTGGACTTCAATTCCCAGAATTCCTCAGTCGGCCATTTTGATGAAACTGCGGGCTTGGATCCAGACCAGGGGTCTTCAAACTTGGCCCCTTCATGACTTGTGGACTTCAACTCCCAGAATTCCTCAGCTAGCATGCCTGGCTGAGGAATTCTGGGAGTTGAAGTCCACCAGAAAATAGCTTAAAAATGGCCATCCAGGTAAAATATGGAATAAGCACTAACTTGAATGCTTGTGAGAAATACCAATGGAAAAGCATTATCTACATTATCTACACCAGAGGTCTCCAAACGTGGCCATTTGAAGACTCATGGACTTTAATTCCCAGAATTCCTCAGCCAGGCACGCTGGCTGAGGAATTCTGGGAGTTGATGTCCACAAGTCATCAAAGGGCCGAGTTTGAAGACCCCCTGGGTTACGCAGTAGCTTGTTTTATGGTTTTATTAACTGTGAACATAGTTTTATTTATCACAGAAAAACAAGCAAATCCAGTTGCCTCCCGAAAAAGCCCCTGTGGGACGTAGTTTTGTTAGTTTACCAAAATCTAAAATGCAGAAATGCAAAGAAAAATGAAGATAAGGGCAAAATAGGAGAGAAAAGGGGGAAAGAGGAAAAAAAAATGTAAAGGGGAAAAGAAAAAGAAAAGCATTTTCCAAATTTTTAGCCCAGTAGAATAAGACAATAACAGGAAACCTCAACTTTTTATTTTTTTATATAGTAACATCTACTAGCCATTTCTATAATAACAAACTTATCCAGTTGACAAAACCCAAAATCAAAGTTTCTTTTCTTTTTTTCTTTTTTTTTTGCCACCTCAAGCACAAAGCCCAGAAGTGGTTTCCGAGGGAAAACAAAATTAATTGTGTTTTTTTTCTTCAATCGAAGCAGTCAATTCGCCCATATTCTGCTAACTCCCATCAACTTTTGCAGCCATCCGTCCCTTGTGGGAATCAAAAACATCCTTCCATTTTTGTGCATGGCGTATTCTGGCTGCTCTCAGGATCTGCGGGATCAAGCGAGTGAACCCCTCCTGTTTCCCCCCCCCCGTTCCCCCCTCTCCACCAGCAGCTTTGCTCTGGGCATCAAGGGAGACCCCCTAGGGAAGCCCCCCCACCCCTCAATGCCACTGTCAGTCAGATCGAAAGTGGCTGAGAAAACAGAAATTGCCTATTTTGTCAGCAAGATTTGTCCAGTCCCACCTGCGTCCACCCCTCTGGAACACCTTTGAATGAATTTTAATCCAACAAAACAAAGTGTACACTTAGCTCTACATCTATTAATTCTGTTCTGAGTTCACCGTAAATTCGTTTAGTGACTCACTCACACAGAAGGCATTGTGGTTAGATTGTTGTTTCGTAGCTAAATCAACTAATTGTCTAAAAAGGAAATAATTCTGACTAAGAACCGCAGCACTGCAGGAAAGCTTTAATTGTGGCTCTTTGGGGGAACTTTGGGGGTACAGGAAGTCCTTGACTTACAATGGTTCGTTTAGTGACCATTCAAAGTTGCAGCGGCCCTGGAAAATGTGACGTACGACCGCTTTTCACAGCTACGATCACTGCAGCATCCCCAGGTTGACCTGATCAAAATTCAGATGCTTGGCTAACGGGTTCCTATTTACGACGGTCACGTGATCCCCTTTTGCAAAGCCAATGGGGGTGGGGGTGGGGGGGAGAAGCCCGATTCACTTAACAACCGGGTTACTAACTTAACGACTGCAATGATTCACTTGGCAAACGGTGTCAAGAAAAGTCAGTACAGAAATATTGGGTCCCGTTGTCGTCGTAAGTCGGGGACCACCCTGTACATTAGCCAGAGGGCAGTTGGAGCACAAGGGAGAAATAGTTATGGGGGGATTGGAGCCTCTCCAAAGGGCAAGGCTGGATGGATCTGGGGGATGGGTGGGTGGGCTTTTTGACGGGGGTCTGTGTCTCCAATACGACCGTTATTTTTGCAACTGGATGAATGTTCTTGCAATGTTTTAATTGTGTGTGTTTTTGCCTTGATCTATCTTATCTCTAAGGGACGTGGTGGCTCAGTGGGTTAGGACGCTGAGCTTGTCGATCAGAAGATCGGCAGTTTGGCGGGTCGAATCCCGAGTGCCGCGTAGCAGAGTGAGCGCCTGTTACTCGTCCCAGCTTCTGCCAACCTAGCAGTTCGAAAGCACGTAAAAATGCAAGTAGAAAGGGACCGCTACGGTGGGAAGGTAACAGCGTTCCGTGTGCCTTTGGCATCTAGTCATGCCGGCCACATGACCACGGAGACGTCCTCGGACAAGCGCTGGCTCTTCGGCTTTGAAACAGAGATGAGCACCGGCCCCTAGAGTCGGAAACGACTAGCACGCATGTGCGGGAGAACCTTTACCTCAGGCGGGAACGAGAAAAGCAACGCCACGCAACATGGCTGCTGTTTTGCAGATTGTGCAGCAAACAGCCCCAGGTGTTCTGGGACCAGGAAAATGACAGAACAGTGTGTGTTTCCCATCTTGGTGGGACAAATTTTATCAGTCGATCGATCGATTGAGATCCCACCTTTTATCATTTTCACAAATAACTCAAGGCAGCAAATATATCCAAACACACTTTCTTCCTTCTATTTCCCCCACCCACCCATACAATAACAACCCTGTGAAGTGGGTTGTGTTGAGACAGAGGCACTAGAATTTAGAATAGAAGCTGGAAGAGGACCTTGGGAGGTCTTCTAGTCTAACCCCCTGTTCAGGCAGGAAACCCTATACCATTCGAGACAAGTGGCTGTCCAGTCTGTTCGTAAAAGCTTCCAGTGTTGGAGCACCCACAATGTCTGGTGGCAAGCTGTTCCACAGGTTAATTGTCCTCCCTGTTAGGAAGTTTCTCCTTAATCCCAGGTTGCTTCTCTCCTTGATCAGTTTCCATCCGTTGCTTCTTGTCCTGCCTTCGGGCGCTTTGGAGAAGAGCTTGACTCCCTCCTCTTTGGGGCAGCCCCTCAAATACTGGAATACTGCCATAAATACCGAAATAATTCTGGCAGAAGGGAATGGGGCTGGCGATGGCTCCCCTCATCCCTCCTCACCCTTGCCCAATCTCTTCCCTTCTTCCCCAGGATGGGCTCTACAAGAGGGTGCAAGCCGGCGTGGACTGGTTCAGTGGCAGCCTTGGCATTCCGCCCGAAAGGAAATACAACAGCGTCTTGTTTGGAGGTAGGAAATTCCCTTTATTGCATGCTGGGAGTTGAAGTCCACAGGTCTTAAAAGTTGCCAAAGATGGACACTGGCTGGCTGGGGGATTCTGGGAGTGGAAGTCCACAGGTCTTAAAAGTTGCCAAAGATGGACACTGGCTGGCTGGCTGGGGGATTCTGGGAGTGGAAGTCCACAGGTCTTAAAAGTTGCCAAAGATGGACACTGGCTGGCTGGGGGATTCTGGGAGAGGAAGTCCACAGGTCTCAAAAGTTGCCAAAGATGGACACTGGCTGGCTGGGGGATTCTGGGAGTGGAAGTCCACAGGTCTTAAAAGTTGCCAAAGATGGACACTGGCTGGCTGGGGGATTCTGGGAGAGGAAGTCCACAGGTCTTAAAAGTTGCCAAAGATGGACACTGGCTGGCTGGGGGATTCTGGGAGAGGAAGTCCACAGGTCTTAAAAGTTGGCCGGGGAAAAAATACTTCCATTAGTGGGGGGAAAAGAGGTAAACTAAGTGGGGGCCAGTAGGCAGAAGAGGGGCTGCAGTCTCCCCACCTTTCTTCCTTCTCTTCCAGGCCTTATCGGATCCCTCTTTTCCCTGCTTCAGTTCCTGGCCTCGCCACTCACCGGGGCGGCCTCGGATTCCTTCGGGAGACGACCAGCCCTGCTGGCCACTGCGGTACGTTGGTTTCGGCCGGAGGGGAGGCACGGAGGGATGCAGCTTCTCCCCCGGTCCAGAGCACATGTTGGAATCCCATCCGAAAAGGAGGGATCCCTTTTCTCCCTTTATAACAGGAGGTGTAGAGATACCTACCTGGTCCGCTGAGTGGCACAAACCCAGAAGCCGCCCACCTCCAGCAGAGCCTCGTCGGAGGAGGCCAAAATCTCTCTCCTCTCTTGCAGCTGGGCCTGGTAGCCTCCTATGTGCTCTGGGCCCTTTCCAGGAGCTTCGAGCTCTTCCTTTGCTCCCGAATTCTCGGCGGGATCAGCAAAGGGAACGTCAGCCTCTGCACGGCCATCGTGGCCGATCTGCAGTGCCCAAAAGCTCGGAGCAAAGGCATGGTGAGTCCTTCTTCTTTCTGACAGAAGAGCAGAGTTCGAAGGGACCTTGGAGGTCTTCTAGTCCAACCCCGGCTCAGGCAGGAAACCGTAGGCGCCATCATTTATTTATTTATTTACTTATTTGGTTGGTTGGTTATTATTATTAATAATAATAATAACTTGTTATTATTATTAATAATAACAGTTGGAGGGGACCTTAGAGGTCAGGCAGGAAACAGTATTCCCCATTTATTATTATTATTATTATTATTATTATTATTATTATTATTATTATTATTATTATTATTATTATTATTATTATTGATCGTCGCACAGTCAGCCAGATGTTCAGACTGGATTTGGCATTTCTGTCTACCTATCGAGTCCTTACCAAGGACCTGGGATAGGCAAATGTGGATGTTGGATTGTATTACAGATCTCGTTGCAGGATGGAAGCAGTTCCCAGCAAGGCCACCTTTTGCAATTGACTGATGGCGAATTTGTCAATGCCAATAGTGTTCACGTTGTTTTGGGATTGCACCCAAGGCACCTATTGGTACTGCCCTTGCTTGCCTTTGCCACCGTCGTTCTATAGCTTTCCTTTGTGTGGGATGGCAGGAGAATTCCTGCCCTGGCCATGGGGTTGGGCTAAGTGACCTCCAGGTTCCCTTCCAATCTTGCGGTTCTGTTTATTCTGTCACATTAAATTAAAACAGAATCCAAGCCAGCAGTCTGATGTCAGCGTGAAAAATGCAAAGGCAATTTTAGGCTACGTCAGCTTTCCAAATAGTGAGGCCGTAAAGTGTCACTTTAATTTTGATTTTGCTCCAGTCCCGTTTTGAAACTCGAGTCCCATCCAGGAAGGACTTAGATTAGAAGGATCCAGATTAAGAACCAGCTCCAAAATATATACAGGTAGTTCTCAATTTATGACCACAATGGAGAGATTTGCTAAGCGAATTTTGCCCCAATTTGTGCCCAGGATCCACAGCATGATTAATAATTATTAATTAATATAATTAGTAAACTATAACATTAATTATATTGTGTCATATTGATATAATTAATGTAATGTAAATAATTATAATTGGATATTATTAACTAACTAGGGCACGATTAATAATTCTGTGGATCGGTGTGGGGCCTTAAGCGTATGCGACTCAAAGAAATAAATACAGTCCCACAGTTTTGAGAAAAAACATTGCTTTTATGTTCCTGAAAGTACTTACGGACAATGGGGCGCATCCAGGAGAAAGCAAGTTGGAGATTTTGATCAGGGTTTGTGGCTCTGGAATTTTGTTTGAAGGAGGCATGTTAGCCAAAGTATGTTTGCTGAATCCTCCCTCCAGGCCATGATTGGGTTGGCTTTCTCCCTGGGCTTCACCGTCGGGCCAATGCTGGGTGCCTTCCTCGTTCTGGAGACGGAGAAGGACCAAGTCTTCTACACGAGGGCCGCCATCTTTGCCACCATCTTTGCTGTGGCTGATTTCCTGTTCATCTCCGCCTGCTTGCCGGAGACGCTCCCGAAGGAAAAACGGGTAATGCATTCTGGAAATAATCAGAAGAACAAACTAATGGGTGTCTTTTTTTTATCTCAGCCGTTTCCAGAAGAGGTAAGTTGGACCTTGCATGAGACAAGATTTGTATGGACCAGGCGTAGGCAACCTCGGCTCTTTTATGACTCATGGACTTCAACTCCCAGAATTCCTGAGTCAGCTATGCTGACTCAGGAATTCTGGGAGTTGAAGTCCATGAGTCATAAAAGAGCCGAGGTTGCCTACCCCTGTTATGGACCATCTGTGCCAGTGGGTCTCCAAACTTGGTAACCTTAAAGATTTGTGGACTTCCGATTCCCAGAATGGCCGGGGAATTCTGGGAGTTGACGTTCCACAAGTCTTAAAGTTGCCGTGTTTGGAGATCCCAGATCAATTCACTTAGCTAGAGATGGAAACTGAAAAAGTGGAAGAGGGCAGTTGGCAGCCCCTTCCTTTATTTGAAGGGTATGGAAAACAGGACAAGATCCTTTAGGTGGGAGCTTTTCAAGTGGATCTCCAGACTTGAAACAAAGGAGGAATTTCCTGTTTTTTAATCCTGTTCGGCAGTGGGATATCCTGCTTGCTGGTATCCCAAGGGCCATTACTGGAGGTTCTCAAGCAAAGGTTGGGATTGCAGAAGGATTCCTGGAAGGGCTGGAAGAGCTCTGCTAGCCTTCCACCTCATGATGGACTTCAAGAAAACTATGTCAAGGATGACCTTACCTGTATGCTATTCAGGATGTCTGTGCTGGGCTTGATCAGAGTCTACGGCCCATGGATTCCAAGCCTTCTTAAAGTATATTGATCAACACAGTAGCATCACTGTCTGGCTTGGTGGTAGCTAAGCCTCAGATAGAAGGTCCATACAGAGAGTGGTAAGGACAGTTGAAAAGATTATAGGAAGCTATTTTCCTCTGATTCAGGATGCTGCTCATAAACGCTATGTGCTTAGAGCGCGGAGCATTGTTAGAAGCCCCCACACACCCACTTTGCTCCCCTCTGGGAGGAGGTTTTGAAGTACTTATAGTGGAACGACTAGATTCTGTAACAGCTTTGTTCCTTATGCCATCCATCTTGTAAATTCTCAGGATTTGTTTTTCTCACCACATATATGTATACATCCAAGCCAGACTGTGTTGTTTCTCTGGGCCACATATGTGTAAGTGGGTACATGCATAATTTATTCTGTTCTTATGTTTATGCAGTGTATATTGGAGATGGTTACTCTTTGAGAGCTGTATCCAACAAAATCTCATTTTAATGTATGCTGATTAGTGTACATGTAAAATGACAGTACTTAATATTCTATTCTATTCTAGTCATCTAGTCTAGTCTTCATTCCATTATTCTGTTCTATTCTATTCTAGTCTTCATTGCATTATTCTATTCTAGTCTAGTCTATTCTTCATTCCATTATTCTATTCTATTCTATTCTATTCTATTCTATTCTATTCTATTCTATTCTATTCTATTCTATTCTATTCTATTCTATTATTTCTATTTCTATTTTTTATTCTATTCTATTATTCTATTCTATTCTATTCTATTCTATTCTATTCTATTCTATTCTATTCTATTCTATTCTATTCTATTCTATTCTGAAATGGGTGATAACTGATTGCTGGGATAATCCTCTGCTTTGTGCAGGATTTGCAGCATATGTGTAGAAGAGTAGGGTTAGGGTATTGTCCCATCTATACACTCCTGAAAGCTCGAATCGTGTTGAATGAAGACTTTACAAAAACCATGTGAAATCCAGAAGGGAACAAGACGAGGGTGTCTTTTATCCCTTTATCGTTTATTAATAGTGTTGGATGTGTTAAAACAGAAATATTAAGACAGGATAACAGAGGAAAAGGACTACAAATTAAAGTGCACCATTACAAATGATATGCATTTGCTGACGATTTTGGTATCGATTGTGCAAGGCCCGGTAGAGGACATTGAACATGTTGATGAGGAAGATTAAAATGTTTGGAGAAATGGCGGGTTTAAGAATAAATCAGTCAAAGACGGGAATACTGGCTAAAAACATAAAAGGTGAAGATCAGTAGTTAAAATTAAAGTAAAAATAAATTAAATTTGAAACTGGTTTTAAAGTTGTGGAAAAAGGTACAGCACTTGAGGGCGGGGCGGGCGACTCTCACTGAGGCAAATCCTAAGCTTTAGAAGAAATAATGACGGCAAAATACGGAAGGAGATGAAATTGGATTTTATCGGCACCGTCATCGATCGTGTCTTTCTTCTGCGTTGGGCAGGTGTCCTCCATGATATCCAGCTTCCAGGCGGCCTTCAACCTGATCAGTCCCTGGGCCTTGTTCCGCTTCTCGGCAGTACATCAGAAGACGGGAGGACCGTCCAGAGACAGTAAGTCTTTCCCATTTTCTGTCCTCGGGTGGCCTCTGATGACGACTCCCTTTAGAAATCCATTGGGTTCTCCTTTGGATCGATCCCGCAAACCCCTCTGAGATCTTTTCCCTGAGCGTGGCTGGGGTCCCCAACCAATGGGAGCCGGGCTTCGGTATAAGTGGAGATGTGAGATGAGGCTGAGGGATTCGGTCAACCCTTGAGGTAAATCAGCCAAACCCTCTCGCTACCAAATAACGATGTAAAGGATTGAGCCCTTGGCATCTTTAAGGGATACCATGACCAACTTTGGCCTCCTCTGTCTCCCACTGACTCTATTCTTGGAACCCCCCCTGCCTTCTTTCCCTGTCGGCTGTCCATATGGGCACCTTTCAAAGAAGGGGTTAATAGCTGTTGGCCTTGGGATATTTGGCTATGTCATGAAGCAAAGACAGTCAGAAGACATCTTGGAAAAAAAAGAGCCGTCCAACGATGAATTCCTATGAATGTGAGAAAAATCAGGACAGAGGTTTCCTCAACTTACGACCGCCCATTCAGGGACTGTTCAAAGTTATAACGGTACTGAAAAAAAATGACTTATTTTCACACTTAACAACCGATGCAGCATCCCTGCGGTCAGCGCTTGGCAACTGACTCATATTTATGACGGCTGCAGTGTCCCGGGGTTACGTGATCCCCTTTCCCAAACTTCTGAGAAAACAAAACCAGCCAGATTTGCTTAATAACCAGGATGCTAACTTATCAATTGCAGCGATTCACTGAACAACGGTGTCAGGGACGGCTGTAAAATGAGGCGAAACTTGATTAACAAATGTCTCACTTAGCCATGTAAGATTGCGGCCGTAAGTCAAGGACTGCCTGTGTTTCCACGAAGTCTCGGATTCGGGCTGGACTCTGGAGACAATCTGTCTTTGCCTGGTTTGCAAACAATCATTCGGATGAACGATTGACCCTCGTGGTCCGGAATCCCTGACCCTGATCTCACAATTTCCGATCGGAAGCCAATTCCAATCCACAGTTTGCAAAGAAGAAAGACTTCGTTGGTTTTCCAATCAGCTTTGGTCATTTTATTCTTTCTGCAGATCTCCAGATCCTGGGATTGGTCTATTTCCTATACCTTTTCCTATTCTCCGGCCTGGAATACACGCTGGGTTTTCTGGTCCATCAGCACTTCCAATTCAGCAGGTATTTAGCAGGATCCGGCCTGCCAGACTCACCATCCCCTCAAAACCTTTAGCTGAATAGCGTTTGATTTTATAAAATCAGTCTATTCACGTGCATAGCGCCAAATGTTAAACTTCTCCCAGCTTCTCCTGCCAAGCTCGATAACATGGTCTCTGAGAGGAGAGAAAAAGAGTCACATTAAAAAAAACCCATAAAGGTCTATGGAGATGCGCAGTCATGCAGGTCATCGTTGTCCCCAAAGTGCTTTTTTCCCAAGAGGTCACTGGACTTCCTTGTTTTTCTTTGAAGACTTTTCCCTTTTCATCCCAGAAGCTTCTTCAGCTCTGACTGGATGGTGGAGAAGTGGAAGGATTTATACCGATTGCAGAAAACTGGTCATCTACCTTCTTTTAGAAAGGGACGCAGTGGCTCAGTGGGTTAGGACGCTGAGCTTGTCGATCAGAAGGCCGGCAGTTTGGCGGGTCGAATCCCGAGTGCCACGTAACAGAGTAGTGAGCGCCTGTTACTCATCCCAGCTTCTGCCAGCCTAGCAGTTCGAAAGCACGTAAAAACGCAGGTAGAAAAATAGGGACCACTACGGTGGGAAGGTAACAGCGTTCCGTGCACCTTTGGCGTCTAGTCATGCCGGCCACATGACCACGGAGACGTCCTCGGACAAGCACTGGCTCTTTGGCTTTGAAACGGAGATGAGCACCGGCCCCTAGAGTTGGAAACGACTAGCATGCATGTGCGGGGTAACCTTTACCTTACCTTCTTTTAGAGAGTCGTTGAGGCCTCTTGGAAACTTTTCTGTGCCCTCGGGATCCAAGTGGTCTCCACGACTCTCTAAAAGGAGGCAGATGTCTGCAGCTTTGGCTGCAGAGATCCAAAGGGGGATGGGTTGCAGGGGGATCTTCAGCCTGTCCTCAAAGACATGAGGGAATCCTCTTAGTAGGTAGAAGGGGCTTTGTGGATTTCCCAGACACGAAATTGCTGGGCAAATGCCCAGATAAGGATCCCATCACCTGGTTTGCAACATTTGGTGATGGCTCCTTTGCAAGCCATGAAGCACCGTGTTAGAGGCTGTCGTAACTCCAGTTGGTCCTTAACCGAGGACTACTCACTTTTGTGCTTCCCCAAGAATAAGTGGGGTGATATTTCTGGATCTCATCCAGCTGTGTCCAGGCACTGTGACCACAATTTGTGTTTCAGCTCGCTCTCTTTCCCCCCCCCCCCGTCTTTAGTCTGGAACAAGGCAAGATGTTTTTCTTCATCGGCATCACCATGGCTGTGATCCAGGGGGGCTACACTCGCCAGATTAAGCCAGGTGCAGAACTGAGGGTGATTAAAACGGTACGTTTTCCTCTTAGCCAAATGTCTACTACGGAGACCCTCAGTCCAAGTCACGGTTATCCCAAAGTGCTTTCCCCCCCCCACTGAAATTAGATTTAGATCACCTTTCTTGTCATTTTTTCCCCCTGGGGCACAATGGCACACATTAAAAGCAAAGCTCAGTTAACAAATTTCTCACTTAGCAACATCAATTTTGGGCCCAATTGAGGTAGTAAGTCAAGGACTACCTGAGCTAGAAGCTAACAGCCCAGGGATGTCCAATGATGAGATTCCTCACTCCTGTTTTATTTTCCCTCGACAGGCAATATTGTTGTCAGCTCCTGGCTTCCTCTTAATCGGCTGGAGCCCTAATATTATCATCCTCGGTACAGGGCTGTTGTTTTACTCTTTTGGTAAGTTTCTCACCCAGAACCTGTCAGCCACACAAATGAAAATCAAGACGAACGTGCTATACCGCACTCATAGCTTTCTTTCAGTTTAGGACTTCAAGACAATGAAAAGTACGTAAATTTTGCCAACCATTTTCCTTGCTGATAAAATAAAGAGGGGACATAGTACGAACTTCTGAGACCTCAAATTCTGTTGGAGCTTTCCAGTTTGTTGCGAATGCCAGGAGGTTATTGGGGGCTTTTCAGGAATCAGCAATCCTAGCAAGGCCAAATATGTTAAGCGAGACATTGGATCAGAGCTGCCCGTAGTTATTTATTAAAAGGAGGACCAAAAAAAGGAAGAGAATTATGTTGTCAGGAAATGGTCCCTTGCTGGCGTCTATGGAGATTCTCAACCAGGTCAGGGTTGTCCCAAAAGTTCTTTTTCAAAAGGCAAATGGACTTCGTTTTTCCTTGAAGACATTTCGCTTCTCATCCAAGAAGCTTCTTCACTTCTGACTGGATGGTGGAGGATGGAAGGATTTACATTCTTTGTGTCATCTGATTGTTAGCACTCTTTCTTTGCAACACAGTCATTTCAGCAGATCCACACCCATTTGCACTATTTAGGTGACACCGCCCCCCAAGGGCACAGATAAGTCTACAAATGGCTTCGGCGACTCTCAGGAAGAGTATTAATAATAATAATAATAATTTTATTTGTATACCGCCCTTCTCCCGAAGGACTCAGGGCGGTGAACAGGGCAATAAATACTAAAATACAAGATACAAAAATTAAGAAAAGATTGAACATAATGCCCAATGCCATACAACAATAAGTTACGTTAAAAACAATAATAAAACCCAAACCCATCAGGCCAGGCCGGCTTGTTCAAACAAGTAAGTCTTTAGATCATGCCGGAAGGAGCAAAGGTCGGGCGTGAATAGAAGAATAGAATAGAATTAAATAGAAATAGAAATAGAATTAATAGAAATAGAATAGGAATAGGAATAGAACAATGAAAAGAAGAATGGAGTGGAATGGACTAGGAATAGGAATAGGAATAGGAATAGGAATAGAATAGAAATAGAATTAATAGAAATGGAATAGAATAATGAAATGAAGAATAGAATGGAATGGAATAGAATGGAAGAGAAGAGAAGCCGGAAGGGCCCTCTGGAGGTCTTCTAGTCCAACCCCCTGCTCAATCAGGAGACCCTATAGCATTTTAGACAATGTCTCTTCTTAAAAGCCTCCAGTGTTGGAGCAACCTCAACTCCTAGTGGCAACCTGTTCCACTTGTTAATTGTACTTACTGTCACCAGCTGTCTGCGAGGAGTATAAATCCTTCCATCCTCCACCATTCAGTCAGAACGGAAGCTTCTGGGATGAGAAGCGAAACCTCTTCAAAGGAAAAAACAAAAGTCCAGCTGCCTTTTGAAAAAAAAAACACCTTTGGGATAACCCTTGGCGGTGAAGAGGTTGCCTTCTTGGAAGCTACCGCAAAGGTCCATTAGGAAGGTCCCAACTTTCTCCTGCTCGTGTGAAAAAGCACGTTAGCGTGGGGGGACAGCATCTGTCTTCACACCAGTGGCGGGTGGCTTCGTTTGTGCGCACCCACACCGCAGAGGTGGCTGGGGCAAACTTTACCAAAGACACAGCTGCTTTCATGCTTCAAGGGAAGGCGCCCGCTTGTAAACTCTTTGTACAGCACTAGCAAGAGGGAAGTTATTTAGGCTCCCTTAGGAGAGAAGGCCAACCGCTCTGGCTGCAACCCGGAGGAAATATAGGAGATCAAAGTGGAGAAGAGACTTTGGTTGCTCCAGGTGAGGTGACAGGCTGCTCCGGCAGGCTTGTTGGTAAAGATTTTTCTTTGCAGAGTTGCACGCGGTCCCATTTAACACTCTTGTTTACTTTGCTCGCAGCTGCAGCCGTAGTTGTCCCTTGCTTGTCTACGGTGGTATCTGGCTACGGTAAGCTAACGGCCTGCAGACGCCGCGTTTCTGCTCTCTTGAGCTTGCTCGTTTCCTTGCAGACGTTTCGCGACCCAATCTAGGCAACGTCACCAGTGGAGGGAGGGTGTTTGCTGTCTACAAGCAAGCTCCTGGCATATAAGCAGAAAACACCCTTTCCGGCACTGATGACGTTCCCTAGTTGGGTAATGAAACGTCTGCAAGAAAACTTGTGAACCCCAAGGCACAAATATTCTCTTTTATTAAAATGGCAAAAACCTAGAGAAGAAACCAGCCTAAAGCTCTTCTCTTTCCACCCCCCCCCCCAGGGCTGGACAGTCAAAAAGGGACCGTGATGGGCATCCTAAGGAGTCTCGGGGCCCTTGCGAGGTCTCTTGGGCCGGTAGTATCAGCGACAGGTAAGTGACGTGGGAAGAAGTGCCTGTCACTCAGGAAGAGGTTGTGTGGGGGGTAGTCGGTGGCAGTTTCCAGGGGGCAAAGGTGCTGGCCAAACGATGCACAGCCCTCCCCACTGCCAGGGTCTTGATTGGGAATTTGTGGGGGTGCACAGGCTCCTGGCACCTCTGGGGGAAAATCCCGGGACTGCTCAAATGTTCTTAAAACCGGCTTTTGGGCTTGCAGTGTATTGGCTGGCTGGGGCCGAAGTTTGTTTCACCGTTTGTGCCTCTCTGTTCCTGCTGCCTTTCGTCCTGCTTCGTTGGATGCCAAAGCCAAACAAAGAGGAGTAAGCTACTCGGACAAGAGTTTCCCCAGAAAACTCAAGAATTCAAGGCTTGATCCTAGAAGACCTAAACACAGCATGGACGCTATTTTTCACAGCAGCCTTCTACCGTCTTTGCCTGAATTTGAGCAGAGGTCCTTCCGTCCTCCTAGGCTGGGTCCTTCCATGTGTGTGTGTGTGTGTGTACACACCAGAGTCTGAGCAAATGACCCATGAAAAAAGGCTCTTTGGATAAAACCGCCTTCCTACAAATAGGATGGTGAAGATGCCTACTTGCTCAATCCATGATAACCAAAGTCTAGTAGAACCCAGGTCCTCTTCCTTGTAGCTGAGAGATTTCCTCCAAGTGAGAAGTTCACACACACACAAACCTTTACGGATTTGCCCACAAGGTCCTTACTAGGAGGCTGTGAGACTCAACAGATCTCATCTTGGGCGGCCCAACCGTGGACTGGGAGTCCCTAAGTTTGCGGTGAAGGCCGTTGCTGCCTGTGGCCTGTAAGGCTCTGCCCATTTGCCTTCGCCTCCATTGGTGCTCTTTCTCCATCTCCCCCGTTGTGCCTCTTCCGATTCTCGGACCTTTTTTCTTAAGTCTTTTTTTTTTTGGCTTCCTGATTACACAAACCAGCAAAGGTCCTTTCCTACATGGATTCCGAGAAAGGATAGCAATGAGATAAAATGGAAAAATTCGTAATCTCTCTCTCTCTCTCTCTCGTCCTAAGTGGCAGAAGAGGGACCTAAATTACAGCTGAATAGTAGGGAAATGTGGGATGGGAAAGAGAAGGGTCCGAACGGAACCAAATGGCCAGAGATTGAGAAGCTGGTTGAGGTTTCCTGGAGGGTCTCTTGTCTACATTTCTGCCAGCTGAGGTTGTTGCAGAATCGATCGTCTGGCTCCGTGCACAGGTGACAAAAGTGCTTGCATCAAAATAGTCGACATTTTATTGTATTTTTTGTTCCCAAGAGGCATGGAAGAACAGACCATGCCAGATACACCACCTGGAGGCACTTTGTCAGTTCTACCTTTCGTATTTCACCAAGTCTTACCGTAACCACGTCCCTTTTGAAACATTTGGACCTTTAAAATGATGATGGGTATGTCTTAATTATCCTTCCTTTTGTATTACCGAAACATTTGCCGTGATGTTTTGTAAACCGCAGGAGAACGTGTGTCGAGAGAGGACTTAAATTTTCCATTTTCTTATTTTTTTCCATATAATAAAAGAAAGCAAGTTTCCAGCGGAGCCTCCTTTAAGCATGGTAAAGAACGTGATATGTGGGTTCCGCCACAAAGCCCCCCCAATGGGTGGGTAGCTTTTTAGGGTCATCCAAGGCTGGCTTGACACAAGGCGGAGCCATTTCTGGTCCTGTCTCTCCGTTACGTCCAGGAGAGAAGGGGGAAAAAAAGGTTGGGGTCCTTTATGGATTTCAGAAAGGGCTTCATTCTCTTGCTGGGTTTCTGGATTTTTGGACCAGCGCCTGGTGTTGGGACTGGCACCCAGATTTGTCCCAGGTGCAACCGAGGAGGAGCCGCATAAATGAAGGGAGCCAGTCTGTGCCTGCTAGGAATACATTTTATTTCCAAGGACGTGAACTCATCTTTCATCGGTATAAGTGTGACTTGAGTACAATGCTTTGCTAGAAAACAAATTAGTAAAATAGCTGATTATTCTGTGGGAAAAAAAGGCTATTATTAAACTGAATTAGAAAACAGGCGGTTGGGGGGGGGAGGGAATGAGCAAGAAAATGCCACAAGTTACTTCATTCTTAAGACAGAAAAACAGGCTCCAGTCTCGGCGAGGTTACAACACCAAGCAAGGCAGAGCGCGGCCGTAAAGCCTCAGGAGGGGAGCGGGGGGCGCAGGGCAAAGCGGAGGAAGGGGTCACAAAGGTCTTCCCCACTCCCCATTGCACAGAAATGGGCTCCGCCGGACGCAAAGCCACCTGCGCCAGAGCACCGGCTTGGCAGGAGCGAGCAAGGCCACGTTGCCTTCACATAGGAAGCCGAGAGGGGAAGGGGGACTTCAAACATTTTTTTTTAACGGACCGGCTCCTACCAGGAAAGCCTCTCCTTTCACATGCTCGGGATGGTTCCCCCGCTCGGCTGCTCGCTTGTTTTGTTCTCTTTTTTTTTTTTTTGCACACACAAAATCGGCACCTTCTGCTTGGTAAATTCCAATTATAAACTCAAAATCAGTCAAGCTAGAGCGTTGTTTGTCCTGGTTTTTGTTTTTTGCTTTTTTTTTTTACAAGAAAGACCAAACAAAAGCACGAGGCAGAATCTGATATATTCCCGGGGAGGGAGGGGGAGGATTAATAAAGGAGGGGAGATGCACAAAAGGGGAGGAATGAGGGAAAGGTGGGGGGGTCTTCAAGGCTCGCTCTTCTTCTTGCTCTTCTTGAGGAAGGACGGGGTGCGAAACTTCTTCTTCTTCTTAGAGGGAGACTTCCCCGGAGACTCCTCGCTGCCGGCTTCGGCCGCTGCCCCTTCCTCGGCCAAGGGAGACGCGGGGGGCTCTCCGCTCGGGGAAGGGCAGGGCCGGGGGCTCTCGGGAAGGCCTTCCTCCCGGGGGGCAGCAAGCTCTGGGTCGGGGTCTTCATCCTCCGTTCCAAAGACTTCTTCGGAAGGCTGGTTGGGAGCGGTGAGGTCTGGGAGGTTGGGCTGGGAGCTGGCGGCTTCGCTGCTGCCTTCCTGGCCCGTCTGGCCAGCCGGCCCTTCTGGGGAGCAAGCAACAGGAGAGAGGGGAGTGGGTGGGTGGGTGTTGTGTGAAAAAGCGGCCTCTTGGCGCACACCTTCCTTAACTGGCCTCCGGGAGGGAGGGGTGCTGCTCCCGGGCTCCAACCCTGGGCAAGCACCATCCCGTCCACGGGGCCCTGAAGAGAGAAGTCAGCCGATATTTGGCTATTTGGCAAACGACAGAGGCTTCTTCTCTCAGAGGCACACCGCCAAGCAAAAAATGCATGCAAAGGGACTGCAAAAGGGTCACTTTGGGGAGAAGGGGGGGGCCCTGCTTGCTTTAGGGACTTTCCTGGCTGCAGGCCAAGGGGCGAGGGGGTGGGGTGGGGTGGTAGTGGTGATCTTAAGCTCAACGTTAACCCAGGTGGAAATGTCGAGCATCGCCTTGTGGTTTTCCCCGCCTGAATCTTGCCCAGGGAAACGGCCGCCCTCAAAAGAGGCTCAAAATAAGGGGAGGTTTTGGGGTCAGCTCCAGGGCGCCTGGCACCTTGTGCCGGCCTGGTCGAGGGCAGCCATTTCCACCTGTGGGAGAGCTGCTTTTCTAGGTGAGTGGTCCCTAAGCGTCGCGCTCTACAGCCTGTGCCCAACGCCAGCCCGGAGAGCTAGAATACTTGCACCAGGGACAGAGCAAAAAGTAAAGAAAAAAGCAAAACCTGCCTAAAAGGGTCCCCCGGACTGTGGGGTTCACAAGCAACCGGGGTCGGTCCTAGGCAGAAGCCGGTCTCAGCCTCACCCAGAGCTTTTTCCAGGTCTGAGGGAGAGCTGGAGACAAGGCCTGGATGTTGCTGCTGGTGCTGCCAACCTCAAATTTCTCTGAGGAACACCATGAGGGGCTTTTGCCAATCATCCTGGACAGTCACCACCACCATCCCAGGTTTGGGTGGATTAAAGGTAAAGGTAAAGGTTCCCCCGCACATGCGTGCTAGTCGTTTTCGACTCTAAGGGCCGGTGCTCATCTCCGTTTCATAGCCGAAGAGCCAGCGTTTGTCCGAGGACGTCTCCGTGGTCCTGTGGCCGGCATGACTAGACGCCAAAGGCGCACGGAACGCTGTTACCTTCCCACCATAGTGGTCCCTATTTTTCTACTTGCATTTTTACGTGCTTTCGAACTGCTAGGTGGGCAGAAGCTGAGACGAGTAACAGGTGCTCACTCTGTTACGCGGCACTCGGGATTCGACCCGCCAAACTGCCGACCTTCTGATCGACAAGCTCAGCGAATGGCAAAACTGTGGGCACGGCTTAGTTCTTTCAGGGGCTGATGAAAACCCTCCCTCCTCCTCCTCCTCTGGATCGGACGTCGCAGTTGAAAACGGAGGCGTTTTTCAGACAGGTGTGTGCCCACCTCTCTCTCCTCTTGTTCTCATAAAGCAGAGCTGGGCAACTACGGTCCCTTTACAACCTGTGGACTCCCAGAATTCCTGAGCCCACCATGGGAAGTCTGGGAGTTCCAGAGTTGAAATTCCCGGGAACTCTGGGAGTTGAGATTCACGGATTTTTCTACAGAGGTTCTCGGTCATCCGGGTCAGAGTTGTCCCAAAGGTGCTTTCCCCCCCCCCTCCGAGAGGCCACTGGACTTCCTTTGTTTTTCCTTGAAGATGTTTCTCTTCTCATCCCAGAAGCTTCCTCAGATTCTGACTGGCGGGTGGGGAATGGAAGGATTTATACTCCTTGTAGACAGCTGGTCATTTGCATCCTTTTAGAGTGTTGTTGAGGCCACGTGGACCAGACAAACCTCCAAGTGGCCTCAACAGCTCTCTAAAAGGATGCAAATAACCAGCTGTCCGCAAGGAGTATAAATCCTTCCGTTCCCTCCACCATCCAGTCAGAGCTGAGGAAGCTTCTGGGATGAGAAGAGAAACCTCTTCAAAGAGGAAAACAAGAAAGCCCAATTGCCTCTCGAAAAAAAGCACCTTTGGGACAAGTTCACGGGTTGTCCAGGGTGCATCGTCGTCCACCCGTTATAAACGGAACGAGGGGACTCTAACATGCAAACATGAGCTAAGCTTTTTTTTTTTTATAATTAGTTTTAACTTAATATGTATCAATTACTACGGGCATAGTTGTTTAATCACTTTTTAATTTTTGTATCCTGTTTTTTATTATGTATTGCCCTGTTCACCGCCCTGAGTCCTTCGGGAGAAGGGCGGTATACAAATTAAATTATTAAATTAATTAAATTAAATTAAATCTGGAAGGTTAATGCAAAGCTGCATGTGTGTGATCAACACCCAGCCTTGCATGGAAGGGGAAGAACAACACCCTCCGGGCTGGCCCCATGCAGCCAGTTTTCGATGAGCAAAGCAGGGGAGAACGCCCAGCTCTGCAGGGAACTTTTGCCTTTCTGCTTAGATGAAGTGAGGGGGAAAAATGAAAGGGGGGGGGCGTCTAAGCCAGACCCCTGAGCGGTCACAAGGAAGAGCAACGGGGCAGCTCACAACCGTGTTCTGCTTGGTCAAAGCAACAGAAACGAGTGTTTTAGACACTTCCCAGTTCTCCTGCCAGGAAAAAGGCCGTTCGTGTGATCCCAAGGACGGATTCGGGGAAAAAAAAAGGTTTAGCACATTCTGGAAAGATTCTAGGATACGCTCATTTAATGTACACAGCAGATATTTAAAACACGAGTGAATCAGGAGAGGAGAAAATCTTCTGAAGACCTAGTCAGATCCTTCTCATGTTTTCTAAGCAGAAGTTGGGGAGGGGGTCCTAGAATCGCCATCAAATTTAAGGGCATTTAGTAGAGATTTACCGTTCTGCGGGATGTCCTAGTGCAGGGGTCTTCAAACTTGGCCCTTTTATGACTTGTGGACTTCAACTCCCAGAATTCCTCAGCCAGCCATGCTGAGGGGAAAGGGAGAGGTTTCCAAGCTGAGCCATGCTGGCTCAGGAATTCTGGGAGTTGAAGTCCGCGAGTCCTGAAGGGGCCATAGTTCCCCCATGCTGGCTCAGGAATTCTGGGAGTTGAAGTCCGCGAGTCCTGAAGGGACCATAGTTTCCCCCATGCTGGCTCAGGAATTCTGGGAGTTGAAGTCCGCGAGTCATGAAGGGACCATTGTTTCCCCCACGCTGGCTCAAGAATTCTGGGAGTTGAAGTCCGCGAGTCATGAAGGGGCCATAGTTTCCCCCATGCTGGCTCAGGAATTCTGGGAGTTGAAGTCCGCGAGTCATGAAGGGGCCATAGTTTCCCCATGCTGGCTCAGGACTTCTGGGAGTTGAAGTCCACAAGTCATCAAAGCGCCAAGTTTGAAGGCGCCTGTCCTAGTGTGTTCCCTACTTTATCCTTTTTATTTATTTGCATTCAAACCCTTCTGCGTTATCGTTTGTTTTCATTTCAAGTTTAGAATTTGTTAGCGCAGTAAGGACAATGACTTCAAACCCAGCAAACCGAAAACTGTTAGACGTTTTAAAAATTAAACTTTGTTAGGTTTAAGAGCAGAGGGAAAGGGTAAAGCCACTTGGCAAATTAAAAAGCCCAATTAGCTTTGCTGAAAATAGCTTCACGAGCCCTCTTTTAACACCCATTTCCCGCTTTAGTTTTTTGTGCAGTACTCCGAAGAGGGGAAAAACAGCCACTTCCTTAATTAGAAAATAAAACGCCTCCAAAAAAGCATCATCTGGCTTCTTAAGGTTATACCTGAAGGACGTTTACACCTTAAGGAGAAAAATTTGGACGTACTGAATTAAGCAGCGCTGCTATGCTATGCGTTCTTCGTTAACTCTAATGAAATCTGTGGCCATTCCGACCGATTTAAATACAGGAAAGGGATGGCCTGTTTCCAGTTTATAGAAATTACGATGGGTTTTGCCACCTGTACGCACGCAGATATTCCTTGACTTGTCACCGTTCAAAGATACGACGGTCATAGGTTGAGGACCAGAGAAATGGAGGTATCTTGTTTTCTTTACCTGGAGCATCCTTTGCGATGGATCTGATGCCCAGAAGGAAAGTGGACGTGTCCTTCTGGTCAAAGGAGATGGGCCACTTGGAAAAAGAGAAGCGTTGGGACTAACACAACGTGCCTATTTAGTGTGTTGGGACTTTCTCTCCCGAGGGAAGGTCCTAGAGACTGCTGTGACGACGTAAGAAGCATCACAAGCCCTAGCCAACGTCTGTCTTCCCTCTGGGGAAAAGGGTTTTGTCTCCCCCTGGGGAAGTGGGTTACAGCGCCAAGGCCCAACCACGGCTTACACACATCTAACCTGGATCCCAAATTAGATGCGCCTCTGATCCGCCTTAAGCTGGCCAAGCAAAGGAAAAAGGATTAAAGCAAACTCAAAAAAAAGGATGCAAAGCGCCTGGACGGATCGACGCCACACCATGAAGGAAGGAAGACAGCGGAAAGGGGCCATAAATAAATAAGATAGAATAAAAACGAAAGCCGTGAACGACGAAGCGAAGCGGAGAAACAAGGCAGGGCAAGCAGGAAGGAACTCCCGTCATACTTACTACGGCAACAGGTACTCTTTAGCATATCCACCTCCTGTTTGTAAGGCAGCCACAGGAAGGAGAAAAAAAAAGAAGCACAAAGAGAAAAAAGTCTATGCATCCATCACAGCCGCTGGAGTCCAGAGAAAATAAAAAGAATGGCTAGGGCCATTCTTGCAGAGGTTACAGAATGAAATGGGGACAGGGGGGGGGGGGTGGATGGGTGGGAGAAACAGACAGACAAATTTCATCACAGATGGCTGGCAGATACCCACAGCTGACAAAGAAGACGGCTGCTTGTACATTCGCCCGACAAGTCACCAAGCCACAAAATGTCATTGAAAAGATTTCCTTGCCTTGGTCTCCCTGAGCAGAGACTTGGCAAGGAAAGACATCTTTCTAAATTGGCCCCCAGGGGTGGGCAAGGAGGAGAATTACAGCAACACGTAAGGAAGTTGCAACCCAGATGTTGGCTCCCGCTCCTCTTCCTCTCTCTCTCTCTCTCTTAGCCCATCTCGCACTCCTGGATCTCTGCTGGGCTTGGTGGGCAGGGATAACCCTGGGCTGCAGGCAAAGCCTCTTAACAGTGGGGGCTGCCAGGGACGACCCGGGAACATGCTGTAGCCCGGGGGGGGGGGAGGGCGGGGCAGCTCTGGGCTGATCACACCCAGGCGAGCCCAGGCAACGCTGAAAACCTGGCTCAAAAGAAGGCAACACAACAACACAAGGAATGTTGTGCTGCAGAGCTTAGAATGCAGTATTGCAGGCTGACTCTGCCCGCCACCAGCAGTTCGATTCCGACAGGCTCAAGGTTGACTCAACCTTCCGTCCTTCGGAGGTCGGTAAGATGAGGAGCCAGATTGTTGGAGGGCAAGAGACTGACTCTGTCAACCGCTTAGAGAGGGCTGTAAAGCGGTATATAAGTCTTAAGCGCTACTGCTATTTCCCTGCTGTTGCCAAGAAGAACTGCAAGGGAGGTGTCCTGGCAGTTCTCCCAAGACTTTAGAGCAGGACCGGGGAGCAATTACAGCCACTTGACCACTCCCAGAATTCCTGAGCCAGCCATGAATTCTGGGAGTTGGAAGTCCACAGGTGGCCAAGTGCCCCATAATTGCCCCCAGCCCTGCTTTAAGAGAGTTCTCTTAAAGATTTGGCAATTAATTCCCAAAAGCATCAGCATAGGCAAGGATTCGCCCTGCAAAATCTAAAGAAGAAACGAGCCATCTTTAAAGGGCCTGGTTTTCGTTCCGTCACTTCTTAGGGGACCCAACTCTTAATGCCACGCGTGTCTGCCACCAAGAAACCTGATGTGCTGGAAAATTTGAGGAAAGCAGGAACAGTTCAGGTCAGATGAGATCACAGCCTCCTGGGTTATTGCAACAATTCGAAAGCGTGGACCAAATGCTCTAGGGCAGACGTGTCAAACTCGCCGTGCTGCGTGACGTTGCCGCAATGTTATCGGAGCTTTTGCCCCCATGGCCGGCAATGGGGTGGGCGCGGTTTGACACCCCTGCTCTAGTGTGCTTTTACGGGATATAAAACAGATGCGTTGATTCATCGGCTGCGAACAGAGGCGATTACGATGCAAGGCCCAGAGAAGTGCAGAGCTGCCTTCCCAATTTATTCCCCAGAGAGACGAGGAAAAAGTATCTCCGGCAAAAAGTTGCAACACCCAAATTGAACATCTTCGCCTACTCGATTTGGGATGTGCGGCTTTTGTTCCACTGAGTCAGCTCGTTAAAAACAAGGCAGTCCCCGACTTGTAACAGCTCATTTAGTGGCCATTCAAAGTTACAACGGCAATGAACAAAGGGACTTGTGACCGTTGTTCACACTTAGGACCTCTGTTGCCTCCCCGGGATCAAAATTCAGACGCTTGGCAACTGATTCATATTTACGACCGTTGCAGTGTCGTGTGTGTGTGTGTGTGTGTGTGTGTGTGTGTGTGTGTGTGATGTGATCCCCTTCCGACGGGCAAAATCAATGGAGGAAGCCGGATTCCCTTAAGAACCGAGTTGCTAACTTAACAACTGCGGCGATTCACTTAACAACGGTGGCGAGAAAGGTTGCTAAAATGGGCCAAAACTCCGCTGACCACTGTCCCACTTAACAACAGAAATGTGGGGCTCAGTTGTGGTTGTTAAGTCCGAGGACCACCTGTAAAAGGTGAAGAGACGTGGCAACGTCAGTGGGGAAGAAGGATGAATTAAGGCCAAATCTATTCCCCCTAAAATCACCATCCAGCCTGACCAATAGGAGCGTTCTTTGCTTGGGTGCCAGCTGTGAGTTTGCCGGCATCCTAAACAGAAGCCCAGCTGTTGCACATCTGCCTGCCTTCCTTCCTTCCTTCCCAGTTTCTGATTGATAGTCAGGGCTTTTTTTAATTCATCAGAAAAGGGAACAGCGCTTTAGACCTTGGTATGCACATGGCACAGAGGGGTGGGTGGTGGTGTGAAGGTCCACAAATGGCTGCACGCAAAAAGGATGACATTTCAATAGTGTTTTGCGGAACGGAAAAGCAAACACACAAACACACACAGACATACATACACACACAAAGCTGGGCATTGTTAGGAAGGGACTGAGAAACCCAGTGGCTACAACTGAGGGGCCACTAGATTCTTTCCAAAAATGGATAAGTGCTCCGTCAACTGATGAAGGAGCAGCTCCATCAAAGTGAGGGGGAGGAAAGGAGAAATGGCTTCCAAACGAGGTCACTCTGCTTTGAACCAATTTTTTTCTCCCAGTTCGAGAAGGGAGGGATCATGCAAGGCAACTTATGGATCGGACATGGAAGGGGGAGCTTCAACCTATTGGATTCGTCAGAAGGATTGGGGATGTTTTTAAGAAATGCTGGAAAGCTATTTTTGCCCTTCCCGGCCACTGAAAGTTGAATGAATGCTTTTGGAGGGGTAATTTTCTTGGAAAATTACGCAGAAGCTCCATTTAGCTCCGTCTTCCTACTGAGAAGTGTCATTCCTGGGTCTTTTCTCCAAGGAATGGAAACACAACGCCTCGGATGCAACCCACATTAACACATACCTTCCTCAAGTTTGACTGGAGTGCTGGGTGGGGTGGAAGCGACTGTTTCTTCCGGACAGCTCCTATCTCCCTGCTGTCTGCCGTCTTCACAATCTTCTATAAAACAGATTACAATTGAGTTGAAAGAAAGAAAGAAAGAAAGAAAGAAAGAAAGAAAGAAAGAAAGAAAGAAAGAAAGAAAGAAAGAAAGAAAGAAAATCAAGAAACCTAAGAAAATCAAGATAAGAAAGGAAATCAAGAAAGAAAATCAAGAAAGAGATAAGAAAGAAAATCAAGAAAGATAAGAAAGAAGAAAATCAAGAGATAAGAAAGAAAAAGAAAAAATCAAGAAAGAAAATCAAGAGGTAAGAAAGTCAAGATAAGAAAGAAAATCAACAGATAAGAAAATCAAGAAAGAGAAGAGAGAGAAAGAAAGAAAGAAAGAAAGAAAGAAAGAAAGAAAGAAAGAAAGAAAGAAAGAAGAAAGAAAGAAAGAGAAAATCAAGTAACGTAAGAAAGAAAATCAAGAAAGAGATAAAGAAAGAAAATCAAGAAAATCAAGAAAGATAAGAAAATCAAGAGACAAGAAAGAAAAAGAAAAAATCAAGAAAGAAAATCAAGAGAGGTAAGAAAGTCAAGATAAGAAAGAAAATCAAGAAAGAGATAAGAAAATCAAGAGATAAGAAAATCAAGAAAGATAGAGAGAGACGGAGACGGGGGGGGGGGGGAGAGAGAGAGAGAGAGAGAGAGAGAGAGAGAGAGAGAGAGGGAAGGAAAGAAAGAAAGAAAGAAAGAAAGAAAGAAAGAAAGAAAGAAAGAAAGAAAGAAAGAAAGAAAGAAAGAAAAAGCTCATTGTGAAACAAATGAAATAAAAGTTAGGGAAACTCTCCTTGCGAAGAGGAATTTCGTCACCAGGTGCCCTTTTAACACCTGGGGCCCAAATGCTTCTCAACAAGGTTACTCCAACAGGTTGCATATGTAAGGCTGTGCAGGAACTCCAGGCAGCCTAAAAATTTCTGCCACAATGTACAGGAAGTCCTCTACTTACAACCATTCGCTTAGTGACCATTCAAGGTTAGAAACAGCACTGGGGGAAAAAGGCACTTATGGCCGTTTTTCAGGCTTACAACGGTTGCAGCATCGCTGGTCACATCAACGCCATTTGCAACCTTCCAACAAGCTAAGTCAACGGGAGGGAGGGGCAGAGAGAAGGAGGGAGGCAGATTCACTTAAGGACTGTGTGTGATTCATTAACAATTGTTTGGCAAAGAAAGGCCGTACACTCAGGCGTGATTCATTTAGCAACCGCCTGGCTCAGCCATAAGAATTCTGGACCCCGTTGCGGTCGTAAAACCCAGGACCGCCCACACAAGGGTCCTGGCTCACTTTTAACCGCCTGCAGGTGGAGCAGAAGCAACCAACAGGATCTCCTCCTGCCCCTTCAACCGACGCCGGGAGGGGAGCAAACGAAGCTATTTCCCTCCTTCGCAAATCTGCCGCAAACTTCGTCCCTTCTCATTCACGCTGCGCGGGAAAGCAGGAAGCTTCTGGAAACAAATGCCACGGCGAAAACAAACAACAGTGGCATAAGTTAGAGGGAACTTTTCTGACAGTGGCCTGGTTGGACCAAATGCACGGCGTGGGCTGACGAGGCGCCGTGAGCCCGCAGGAGACGCTGGAAGCAAAACTCCACATATGCCAGCAAGACATATGCCCGTGCAAGCCAAGATGCGGAGGGCTCACAGGCGGCGCCCGGCCGACACAACACACAAACCTTCCGGTTGCCTCTGCTTCCTTTCGACTTCCCTGCGATACTCCTCCAACTCTCGGTCCGTGAGTTTGTGGAAAGGGTTGGGCCCAGTCGTGCTGATGACGACCCGGGGCTGGTACTCCTTCTCGATGATGGCCTTGGAGGCGGTCACCAGCTCCCCCTAATCAGAAGAAGAGAAAGCTCTCTCACCATCGGAGATGCCAGACGCTGGAGGCACCGGGGGTCCCAAGGGGGTTCTTTTTTTTTCCCCCAGGAGGCAACGGGACTTTCTTGTTTTTCCTTTGAAGATGTTTCACTTCTCATCCCAGAAGCTTCTTCACCTCTGACTGGAGGGTGGGGAACGGAAGGATTTATACTTCTTGCAGACAGCTGGTCGTTTGCCTCCTTTTAGAGGGTCGTTGAGGCCACTGGGAAGTTTCAGTGTGTCCTCAGGGTCACCTGAGTGGTGCAAATGGGTGTGGAGCCTTCTTGGCTGCAGGATTTCTGCCTTGTGTCCCTTCACTGCTGAAGAATGGCACAGGCTGTTGGAGATGAAGACACAGGTAAACCTCCAGGTGGCCTCAACGACTCTCTAAAAGGATGCAAATGACCAGCTCTCCGCAAGGAGTATAAATCCTTCCATTCTCCCCCATCCAGTCAAAGCTGAAGAAGCTTCTGGGATGAGGAGCGAAACGTTTCCAAAGGAAAAACCCAGAAAGTCCAGTTGCTTCCTGAAAAAAGCACTTTTGGGACAACCCTGACATGGATGACGGAGACTCTCTGTAGATATTGGAGGCACTGGGGGAAATGAGAAACGCTCGTTCTAATGAAGCAACATCCCTGAAAAGTTTAATTTCATACAGAGCGGAGAGGCTGCCCTACTGATCTTGCACGATGAATCTAACACGGGCAATTTTTAGAATTAAAAACAAAAAACAAAAACCCAAGTATGATTAAATTGTTACAAACTAGTAAATAGCTTTCTGATTAAACCGCTCCATAAATATTGTAAATAAACTAACGAATCAACTGACTAGATAAATGCATGAGTGCTTTTTTGCTGGCTGGCCACCGATGCGGGATAAGAAGCATTTTCTGGCCAACAATGGAAAGAGAACATTTCCAGTGGCTATTTCAAAATTGTTAGGTGGAAAGAGAGATACAAGAGGTATGTCTAAACTCAAGCTCTGTATCTGTAAAGGTCCGGGCGTATTATTCCGTCCCGTCCAATTTTTGCAATGAAAGTCAAATTGAAAATTTAAATTTGCACCCACTGACTAAACAACTCCCTTGCAGTTTTGTATACGGTGTTCTAAATATATGGTAAAGGGATGTTGGGAGGATCTTGGGAAACAGGGCACCAGCCAGATAAGAGAGAGCGGAGCCCACAGCTGCATAGTAGATGGGAGGAAGAAGCTCAGAAGAGAATCCTCCTTAAGTTCTCAATGATGTCAGCCTTAACCAGTGTGGAAACAAGAGCAGATAAAGCTCAGTGGGTTAGGATGCTGAGCTTGTCGATCAGAAGGTCGGCAGTTTGGCGGGTCAAATCCCAAGTGCCGCGTAACAGAGCGAGCGCCTGTTACTCGTCCCAGCTTCTGCCAACCTAGCAGTTGGAAAGCACGTTAAAAATGCAAGTAGAAAAATAGGGACCACTACGGTGGGAAGGTAACAGCATTCCGTGCGCCATTGGCGTCTAGTCATGCCGGCCACATGACCACGGAGACGTCCTCGGACAAGCGCTGGCTCTTCGGCTTTGAAACGGAGATGAGCACCGGCCCCTAGAGTCGGAAATGACTAGCACGCATGTGCGGGGGAACCTTTACCTTTACCTTTTTTAGTTTCCTACAATCTCTCCTGCATGCCATTACTTATATGAAGCAACATCCCCCACTGGGTACTTTTCAGAATCACGGTCCTCCTATTGGTATCTTATACGGCTCCCTCATGATATTCTCCTGACAACAACAGATCTGTTCTCAAAAAAACACCCAACGACAATTCTTAAAAGTGTTCTTGGGACACTGGCCAGAGCCTTGCTGGAATGATCACGTATAATAAATGTACAAGGCTGTTCGCTGAGGGAACGACGGAGTTGCAATTTCAATCCGAGGAAAAGGGATAATTGCACCTAAGCCATTTTGTATTGGGGAACGAAGGCAGGTTGGGGAATGCTGAGTGCGATAACCACAATCACAAAGGCCTGGCCCCGAACCATGCTGGTCTTCCCAGAGTTTTCTCCGAAGGGCTAAGGTATGGAGAGTGAGCAAAAGGGGAGAAAGAAAAAAGGAGGAAGTGCAGGGTTATGAATGAGGCGATGAGGCCCAGGAGCAAAGGCAGAATTAAAAGCACCACTGTCAGAAGCCCGAGGAACCAAGATTTGTGTGGACCTTCTGCCAAGATCTGGGGAGGCAAAACCCCCCTCTAGAGAAGCACCCTAAATCCATCAGAGGCTCCATGACCGGATGCTCGAGTTTGGGCAACGTTGCCACGGAATGTCAACAGACACATTCACCCACCCTCCAGCGACAACACTGTGGGAATTTGAATTAACAATCCCAAAGCTTAAGTGGTCGTTTCGTCTACTTCTTAAAAAGCCACCCACAAAATGCAACCTGCCAACCTGAACAGCTTTGGCTTGGGAACTGGTTGCACCGCCTTTCGTCGCCAAGAATGACAGCCATTTTGTGAAACTGGCAGAGAAACCGCACGTTATCTTCACACGGTGCAGAAACCCAACTCGGGCACCTTTGAGGGGGTTTCTTCTAGCAAAACTGCCAGAGGAATTTTGTACTCTAGGACTGGGTGACACAATTGTCCCCAGAAACGCTGATCTGGTTTTTCTTCATCTGTTCCTGCGGTCAATACTTGCCTCTTTCAGACTGCTTGTCCCCAAGATGCTTTTTTTCCAGGAGGAAACTGGACTTTCTCCTCTCATCCCAGAAGCTTCTTCAGCTCTGACTGGATGGTGAGGCAATGGAAGGATTTATACTCCTTGCAGAGAGCTGGTCCTCTGCCTTCTCTTAGAGCAGGGGAAGGCAACCTTGGCTCATTTATGACTCGTGAACTTTAACTCCAAGAATTCCTGAGCCAGCCATGCTGAGGGGAAAGGGAGAGTTTCCAAGCTGAACCATGCTGGCTCAGGAATTCTGGGAGTTGAAGTCCACGAGTCATAAAAGAGCCAAGGTTGCCTACCCCTGTCTTAAGAAAGTCGTTGAGGCCACTTGGAGGTTCACCTGAGTGGTGCAAATGGGTGTGGAGCCTTCTTGGAACTGCTGAAAGGATTGTGTTGTAGACTGGAGATAAGAGGATGTCACATCCCTCCCTCTCTTTTGAGGGAGGGCCGTTCAACTTTGACCCAGATGGCCTCTTTGACCCCTCTTTCAAACCAGCGGTCCTCTCTGCCCAAAATGTGGACTTAGCTGCCTTCGAAAGAGTGACCTTGGTTTTTGCAATGCAGATTCCCACTTCCATTCCAGTCAGAGCTGAATAAGCTTCTTGGACGGGGAGAGAAAGGTCTTCAAAGAAAAACAAGAAAAGTCCAGTTGCCTGGTGGGACCACCCTAGCCTGGATGGCTGAGACTCTCCGTAGATATTTGAGACCGCCTCTTTGCACCTCCAGCTGATGGATAGATAGCCTGATCCTCTACTACGGAGTAGTCTGATCCAAACTAGGATAAAATCAATCAATTAAATTAAATTAAATTAAATTTACACTTCCTTCCACAGTACGGGAAGCCATCAAAAGTTCTGTTTGCATCTGGGGATACTTTTTTTTTT
Organism: Vipera ursinii; assembly: GCF_947247035.1. NCBI lineage: Eukaryota > Metazoa > Chordata > Lepidosauria > Squamata > Viperidae > Vipera > Vipera ursinii. Next base: position 3,315,260 of record NC_139521.1, on the reverse strand, counting down.
TGGCAGAAGATCATGACCGTCCTTCCAAGTTCTTCTTAGTGAGTGAGGGTTTCTTCCATCCGTTCTTTTTCTGATGATGGAGTTACGAACCATGACTTTAGCCCAGGCAAGAGACCTCAACAGTTGCCCAACTTTGTTCCAGGGAAGTGAGTGACTTCCTGAATTAATTTCACGTTGCACCATGCAATGAGTTTGAGGGAACCTCAAGTTATCAGTCAACCGACAAAAATGTCTTCCCCCTTGACCTCGGACGCCACCCTTCTCTTTGCCCTTCCTGTTCATTTAACCCAAATAGTAGTGACTTCCTTCTACGCCCTATGAAGCTGTCTCAGCTAGGACAGCAACCAATCGGAAGCAAGCCAGTAGCTGCAGCCCCTCCTCCTCTCCCTCTTCTTGGTCAAGCTCCCCTGTCAAGAGCAGTTATCTGAGTGTCCTTTTTCAAGGTGCCAGCTGCAGTCTGAGCAAAAGGGCTACAGGCTGTCCTCAACTTACAACAGTTCATCTAGCAGCTGTCTGAAGCCACAACAGCACCGGAAAAAGCAACTCAGGATTAGTTTTTTTACGCTTAACAGCCGTCACAGCATTTTCCCCCGTGGACACGTGATCAAAATGTAGACCCTTGGCACCTGACTCGTATTTATGACGGCAGCCGTGTCCCGGGGGGGGTCGCGTGATCCCCTTTTGCGGACTTCTGTCAAGTCAAGGGGGAGGGGAAGCCGGAGTCACTTAACGACTGCGTGAATAAGTTAATAGCTTCTGTGATTCGCTTAACAAATGTGGCGAGAACGGTCGTAAAAGGGGGCAAAACTCACTTAACAAATTCCTCACTTAGCAACACAAACTTTGGGCTCAATTGGGGTCATAAATTGAGGACCACCTGTACTCCCTCAGAGTTATTTTCCCGTGCTCAAAACCTCGCTCGGAGCAATTGTGGGCAATCTTCATCCTCTCTTTATTCCAGGGAGGCTCAAAGAGCTGGTCTGCTCACCAGCAATTCCCCGTCGCGGTTGTTGCCTCCATCTTCTGGCGGAACTGCCTTGAGTCCACCATTTTTCTGTGGAAGCCAACTGCAGCGGCCTTTGGCCGAATCAAAGCTTAGCCAACCTCAGTCAAGATATGACGGATCTCCCGTAGTGGAAAGAAAGGCTCGTGGCTGGGTGGCCCTTTCACTCCCTATGCAGTTTGGATTTGGGGGGAAAAGACCGCCCTAATTCTAAAGGATTGATTCACAGCCTTTGGGGAGATGACCGAGAGGTGATCTCCGAGGACTTTTGCCCAGTCGCTGGATTTGGGAGAGCGAAGGTGCGCGACGGACAGCCTGGGGCCGTGTGAAACTCTGCAAGGATCAGGCTCTTCGGACACCCCTCCCTCCCCAGATTCTATTACCCACCTGTAGCAAAGCCCCAAAGTGCTGCCTTCCTTGCCTCCTGCAGCTATGCCATCTATAAAGCAAGCCTCTCTATCTGTGCATGGAAAGACGGGTTGGTAAGACAGGTAGCAAAAGGCTTCAGGTAACTGCAAATGGGCCGCCAGGGGTCCATTAACACGCAATTCTGCTTCTGCATACGAAGCAGGGCCATTCGTGGTTAAATCTGTGGCTCTTTGGGGGTGGGGTGTGAATTACAGCTGAGGTGAGCCACGTTTAAAAGGAAATTACTCAAAAGAATATGGTCGGCCTTCAAAGATCCTGTTGTTGTTGGTTAGTTGCAAAGTCGTGTCCGACCCATTGCGACCCCATGGACAATGTTCCTCCAGGCCTTCCTGTCCTCTACCATCTTCTGGAATCCATTTAGGCTCACGCCTTCTGCTTCAGTGACTCCATCCAGCCACCTCATTCTCTGTCGTCTCCTTCTTCTCTTGCCCTCAATCTTTCCCAGCATTAGACTCTTCTCCAGTGAGTCCCTCCTTCTCATTAGGTGGCCAAGTTTCCACTTCAGGATCTGGCCTTCCAAAGACCAGTCAGGGTTGATCTCCTCTAGGACTGACCGGTTCGATCGCCTTGCAGTCCAAGGGACTCGCAGGAGTCTTCTCCAGCATCATAGTACAAAGGCCTCAATTCTTTGGCGCTCAGCCTTTCTTACGGTGCAACTTTCACTGCTATACATTGCAACTGGGAAGACCAGAGCCTTGACTATACGCACTTTTGTTGACAGGGTGATGTCTCTGCTTTTTAGTGTGCTGTCTAGATTTGCCATGGCTTTCCTCCCGAGGAGCAAGCGTCTTTTAATTTCTTGGCTGCAGTCCCCGTCTGCGGTGATCTTGGAGCCCAGGAAAATAAAACCGGTCACCACCTCCATTTCTTCCCCATCTATTTGCCAGGAACTGAGAGGGCCGGATGCCATGACCTTGGTTTGCTTAATGTTGAGTTTCAACCCAACTTTTGCATTCTCCTTCTTCACTTGCAACAAGAGGCTCTTTAGTTCCTCTTCACTTTCTGCCATTATCAGAGGTGACCTCAAAAGACCCCGCCCAGCGTGTAAGTTCCCCTTTGCCCCACCGAGGGAGAAAAGTTCTAAACCAGGGTTAGAAGGGGGGAAAAAAGGAGATTAAAAGCGAAAGAGCATTGAGAGCTGAAGGACAGCGCAGTCAGTACCTTTCTAACAGAGACAGATTTAGCTGGACTAAAGGCCTGCTCTGTGGGGTCCAGCCCTTCAATTGTTTCCGTACAGTCTGACAGGGGAGCATCCTGAAACAGGAAATTGAGTAGACAGAGCAAACCAAGCCCCGGCTTAGATTATCGGCTAAAAGCATTAGGACATGGCCTTACAAACAACATGCAGAAGCACATTTAGAGTTGTCGAGACTCAACCAGCAGCGGCGGCAGCAGCAGCAGCAATAAAAAAGCATGCAGAGCAACGCCGAATTCTGCTTCAGCGATATTCTGGCCACGACATCAAGCAGCTAGGAAGTAGATTGCAATATAAGCTGCGCATAACCTGCATCTCTTACTGTTATTTCCCTCCAAAATAAGACCGGGTCTTATATTAATTTTTGCTCCAAAAGACGCATTAAGAGCTTATTTTCTGGTTAGGTCTTACTTTCGGGGAAATACGGTACTTAAATACACCCGTCTGGCTGACGATCTTAACTGGGGCTTATTTTTTGGGATGGGGGTTTATATTACGAGCGTCCTGAAAAAAAAATCATGCTAGAGCTTCTTTTCCAGTTAGGTCTTATTTCTGGGGAAAATACGGTACTAAATGCACCCATCTGGCTGACGATCTTAACTGGGGCTTATTTTTTTGGGTGGGGATTTACAGGGAGTGCAGAATTATTAGGCAAATGAGTATTTTGACCACATCATCCTCTTTATGCATGTTGTCTTACTCCAAGCTGTATAGGCTCGAAAGCCTACTACCAATTAAGCATATTAGGTGATGTGCATCTCTGTAATGAGAAGGGGTGTGGTCTAATGACATCAACACCCTGTATCAGGTGTGCATAATTATTAGGCAACTTCCTTTCCTTTGGCAAAATGGGTCAAAAGAAGGACTTGACAGGCTCAGAAAAGTCAAAAATAGTGAGATATCTTGCAGAGGGATGCAGCACTCTTAAAATTGCAAAGCTTCTGAAGCGTGATCATCGAACAATCAAGCGTTTCATTCAAAATAGTCAACAGGGTCGCAAGAAGCGTGTGGAGAAACCAAGGCGCAAAATAACTGCCCATGAACTGAGAAAAGTCAAGCGTGCAGCTGCCAAGATGCCACTTGCCACCAGTTTGGCCATATTTCAGAGCTGCAACATCACTGGAGTGCCCAAAAGCACAAGGTGTGCAATACTCAGAGACATGGCCAAGGTAAGAAAGGCTGAAAGACGACCACCACTGAACAAGACACACAAGCTAAAACGTCAAGACTGGGCCAAGAAATATCTCAAGACTGATTTTTCTAAGGTTTTATGGACTGATGAAATGAGAGTGAGTCTTGATGGGCCAGATGGATGGGCCCGTGGCTGGATTGGTAAAGGGCAGAGAGCTCCAGTCCGACTCAGACGCCAGCAAGGTGGAGGTGGAGTACTGGTTTGGGCTGGTATCATCAAAGATGAGCTTGTGGGGCCTTTTCGGGTTGAGGATGGAGTCAAGCTCAACTCCCAGTCCTACTGCCAGTTTCTGGAAGACACCTTCTTCAAGCAGTGGTACAGGAAGAAGTCTGCATCCTTCAAGAAAAACATGATTTTCATGCAGGACAATGCTCCATCACACGCGTCCAAGTACTCCACAGCGTGGCTGGCAAGAAAGGGTATAAAAGAAGGAAATCTAATGACATGGCCTCCTTGTTCACCTGATCTGAACCCCATTGAGAACCTGTGGTCCATCATCAAATGTGAGATTTACAAGGAGGGAAAACAGTACACCTCTCTGAACAGTGTCTGGGAGGCTGTGGTTGCTGCTGCACGCAATGTTGATGGTGAACAGATCAAAACACTGACAGAATCCATGGATGGCAGGCTTTTGAGTGTCCTTGCAAAGAAAGGTGGCTATATTGGTCACTGATTTGTTTTTGTTATGTTTTTGAATGTCAGAAATGTATATTTGTGAATGTTGAGATGTTATATTGGTTTCACTGGTAAAAATAAATAATTGAAATGGGTATATATTTGTTTTTTGTTAAGTTGCCTAATAATTATGCACAGTAATAGTCACCTGCACACACAGATATCCCCCTAAAATAGCTATAACTAAAAACAAACTAAAAACTACTTCCAAAAATATTCAGCTTTGATATTAATGAGTTTTTTGGGTTCATTGAGAACATGGTTGTTGTTCAATAATAAAATTAATCCTCAAAAATACAACTTGCCTAATAATTCTGCACTCCCTGTATATTACGAGCGTCCTGGAAAAAAAATTCATGCTAGAGCTTCTTTTCCAGTTAGGTCTTACTTTCAGGGAAATACGGTACTTAAATGCATCTGTCTGGCTGACGATCTTAACTGGGGCTTATTTTTTTTGGATGGGGCTTATATTACGAGCGTCCTGAAAAATCGTGCTAGGGCTTATTTTCCAGTTAGGTCTTATTTTCGGGAAAAGAAGGGTAGTGTGGGCTTATTCAAGGTTTGTTTGTTTTTGAGAAGGTAACGGGCCTTTTTACTACCCCACTAAACCTCACAGACGCACCCGTTTCGGCAAAGGGGTCCCGGCAGGTGGTCGTGAATGCCGGAACACCACGTGCCTTGTGACCGGCAGACCCCTACAGACTGGCCTCCCACTGCGTGGCTGAGCCCTCCGTGGGATGGTCAAGGCAGCAGCTGCTTGCCCCTCCCACTTACTTGACAAAAGAGCTACTCTCTGTCAATTAAAAGTTACGTTGCACGGGGGGGGGAAGGCTACGTGAGGGGACAGCAGAAAGAGACCAGGCGCGTTCATGCAGAGCGCCAGCGGAAGCTCGCTTTGCCTTCTCACCTGCACGAGGCTCCGGTCCACGACGACCCCGGAAAGGACTTGAGACTGCGGACCGGCCGTTTTAATGTCTTGCAAGTTCTGCTCCCTGATCTGTCAAAAGAAAGTGGGGGGGGGGGAAAGGGGGGAGAAAGACACCAAGTATCAAATAAGCCACGGGCAGGTCAAGCCACTGAGCTGAGCTCTAGGCGTAGCAGTTGGAGGTCAGGCTTGTGCCAAGCTGGAGAAGCAAGCTACAGACCCATTAAACCCCGGTTAGTCCTTTTCAAAAGAACTCAGATGATCTCGGATCCGCTGCTGTTGGATCCTGACTTTTGTTTCTTTCCAAATGGGCTTAGCCTGAAAAGGAGGGGGGCTTTTTTCGCAGGAGTTTTGCCCCATTTCACAACTTTTCTTGCCACAGAACAACTGAACACAGATTTGCCTGGTAATTTAGTCTCCCGTCGATTATGTGAATCTGGCTGTCCCCCCATTGGCCAGGTCGCAAAAGGGGATCGCGTGACCTTGGGACCCGGTGGCGGCTGTTATGAGCCAGCCAAACGTCTGAATTTTGGTCACGTGATCGCGGGGACGCTGCAACGGTCGCTAAGGGCGAATCATGGTGATCAGTCACTTTTCCCAGTGCCCGGTGTAACTTTTGAGCGGGCACTAAACGAGCTGGTGTTAAGTCGAGGACTACCTGTACAATCCCCAATGGCACCCTTGGCCTGG